>NC_141878.1:158063750-158372500 GCF_056163025.1 Triticum urartu | reverse complement strand
TTGACAACTCAGCTGCTAATACTTGAGAGTATTCTTTGGCTCCCCTTGTGTCGAATCAATAAATTTGGGTTGAATACTTTACCCTCGAAAACTTTTGCGATCCCCTGTACTTGTGGGCTATCAAGACTATTTTCTGGCGCCGTTGCCGGGGAGCATAACTCTATTCTTTGAGTCACTTGGGATTTATATCTGCTTATCATTGTGAAGAACTTGAAAGATCCAAGAACCAAGATTTATCCCTCAACTATGAGGGGAGGTAAGGAACTGACATCTAGCTCTGCACTTGATTCACCTTCTGTTTTGAGTAAGCTTGCGACACCTACACCTGCTTCTGCTATTCGTTCTGATATGTCGCATGTTATTGATGATGCCACTTCTGCTATGCATGATACTTATGATGAAACTACTTCTATGCCTGATACTAATGTGCCACTTAGTGATTTTCTTGATGAAAAAATTGCTAGGGCTAGAGAGATTGAAAATATTGAATCTGGTAATACTGATGAAAGTGATGATGAAGAATCACTTGTTATTCCTGAGGGTTATGTTTTTGATCAAGAAGCTTCTTTAGCTATTTTAGCTTGCAAAGATAGAAACGAACTTAAGAGGTTATTAGCTAAATGGAATAAGCAATCTCTAAATTCTAGAATGAAACCTGGCCCTGCTTTTGCTACTTCACCTATCTGTGTTACTGATAAGGATTATGAATTCTCTATTGATCCTGATATAACTACTTTGGTTGAGTCTGATCCTTTTCATGGCTATGAATCTGAAACTGGTGTGGCACATCTTACTAAATTAAATGATATAGCCACCCTGTTCACTAAAGATGAGAGAACTCGTTACTTTTATATCCTTAAAATAATCCCGTTCTCATTAAAGGGTGATGCTAAGACATGGTTTAATTCTCTTGATCTTGGTTGTGTGCGTAGTCCCCAGGATATGATTTATTACTTCTCCGCTGAATATTTCCCTGCTCATAAGAAACAAGCTGCTTTAAGGGATATATATAATTTTGTGCAAATTGAAGAAGAGAGTCTCCCACAAGCTTGGGGAGGCTTCTCCAATTTCTTAATGCTTTACCTGATCATCCTCTTAAGAAAAATGAAATACTTGATATCTTTTATAATGGACTAACCGATGCTTCCAGAGATTACCTGGATAGTTGTGCTGGTTCTGTTTTCAGGGAAAGAACACCGGATGACGCTGAAATTCTATTGAATAATATGTTGACAAATGAAAATAATTGGACACCTCCGGAGCCAATTCCTGAGCCTATTCCTAAACCAACTCCGAAGAAGAGGGGTATTCTATTTCTTAGTCCTGAAGATATGCAAGAGGCAAAGAAATCTATGAAAGAAAAAGGTATTAAAGCTGAAGATGTTAAGAATTTACCTCCTATTGAATAAATACATGGTCTTAATTTACCGCCTATTGAAGAAACATACGATCTTAATCCCTTACCTAATGAAGAAAATCATGGTCTTGATAACCCCACAAAGGTAGTAAAGGTAAATTCTCTCTATAGATATGATAAAGCTGAAATCTCATTTACTAAGTTTGCTAGCCCATGCTTAGATGAGTTTGATAAATTTATGGCTAAGCAAGAAGATTTTAATGCTTATTTTGGTAGACAATTGAAATACAATTCAAATATGCTTGAACACTTGGGTGATTATATGGCTAATGTCAAAGGTGAACTTAAACTTATTAGTAAACATGCTTCTATGGTTACCACTCAAGTAGAACAAGTACTTAAAGCTCAAAATGATTTGCTCAATGAATTGAATAGTAAGAATAATGATAATGCTATTAGAGTTATGACTAGAGGTGGTAGAATGACTCAGGAACCTTTGTATCCTGAAGGCCACCCTAAGAGAATTGAGCAAGATTCTCAGAGAAATAATATAGATGCACCTAGTCCTTCTAAAAGGAAGAAAAAGAAAAATGATAGGACTTTGCATGCTTCTAATGAACCTATTACTGAAACACCTGAGAATCCAAATGATATTTCTATTTCTGATGCTGAAACTCAATTTGGTAATGAACCTGAAACTAGTGATAATTTTACTAATAATGTTCATGATGATGCTCAACCTAGTAATGATAATGATGTAGAAATTGAACCTGTTGTTGATCTTGATAACCCACAATCAAAGAATCAACGTTACGATAAGAAAGATTTTGTTGTTAGGAAACATGGTAAAGAAAGAGAGCCTTGGGTTCAGAAACCCATGCATTTTCCTCCCAAACCATCCAAGAAAAAGGATGATGAGGATTTTTGAGCGCTTTGCTGAAATAATTAGACCTATCTTTTTGCGTATGCGATTAACTGATATGCTCAAAATGAATCCTTATGCTAAGTATATGAAAGAAATTGTCACAAATAAAAGAAAGATACTGGAAGCTGAAATTTCCACCATGCTTGCTAATTATACTTTTAAGGGTGGAATACCAAAGAAACTTGGAGATCCAGGAGTACCCACTATACCATGCTCCATTAAAAGAAACTATGTTAAAATTGCTTTATGTGATCTTGGAGCCGGTGTTAGTGTTATGCCTCTCTCTTTATATCGTAGACTTGATTTGAATAAGTTGACACCTACTAAAATATCTTTGCGAACGGCTGATAAATCAACTGCTATACTGTAACGCCCTCGATGCGGCTATATCTCCCACGTGTCAAAGCACGACTTAGAGGCATAACCGCATTGAAAGCAATGTCGCAAGTGAGGTAATCTTCACACAACCCATGTAATACATAAGGAAAGAGATACATAGTTGGCTTACAATCGCCACTTCACACAATACATGAGTAAAGCATTACATCATCCAAATACAATCAAGGTCCGACTACGGAACCAAAATAAAAGAAGAACCCCAAATGCGACAAAGGTCCCCGATCGACCCCAACTAGGCTCCACTACTGATCAACTAGAACGAAACAACACAAAGGACAAGATCCTCATCGAGCTCCTCCTGAGCTTGGTTGCGTCATCTGCATGGACTCATCGGCACCTGCAAGCTGGTTTGGGAAGTATCTGTGAGTCACGGGGACTCAGCAATCTCACACCCTCGCGATCAAGACTATTTAAGCTTATGGGTAAGGTAAAGGTATGAGGTGGAGCTGCAGCAAGCGACTAGCATATATGGTGGCTAACATACGCAAATGAGAGCGAGAAGAGAAGGCAAAGCACGGTCGATAAAAGTATGATCAAGAAGTGATCCTAAAACAACCTACATCAAGCATAACTCCAACACCGTGTTCACTTCCCGGACTCCGCCGGAAAGAGACCATCACGGTAACACACGCTGTTGATTCGTTTTAATTAAGGTCAAGTTTAGGTTTTCTACAACCGGACATTAACAAATTCCCATCTGCCCATAACCGCGGGCACGACTTTCAAAAGTTCAAATCCTTGCAGGGGTGTCCCAACTTAGCCCATCACAAGCTCTCACAGTCAACGAAGGAATAGACCTCCTCCCGAGACATTCCGATCAGACTCGGTATCCCGGTACAACAAGACATTTCGACAGGGTAAAACTAAACCAGCAACACCGTCCGAATGTGCCGACAAATCCCGATAGGAGCTGCACATATCTCTTTCTCAGGGCACACTCAGATGAGCCAGACGTCGGGTAGGCCAGCCCAGAGTTGCCCCTGGTAGCCCCGGACATCGCTTGGTTGGACCAACACTCAGAGGAGCACTGGCCCGGGGGGGTTAAAATAATGATGACCCTTGGGCGCGCGACCCCCAAGGGAAAAGAAAAGGCTAGGCGGCGAATGGTAAAACCAATGTTGGGCATTGCTGGAAGAGCTTTACTTAAGGCAAACTGTCAAGGGGTTCCCATTATTACCCAACCGCGTAAGGAACGCAAAAATCCGGGAACATAACACCGATATGACGGAAACTAGGGCGGCAAGAGTGGAACAAAACACCAGGCATAAGGCCGAGCCTTCCACCCTTTACCAAGTATATAGATACATTAATTAAATAAGATATATTGTGATATCCCAACAAGTAAACATGTTCCAACAAGGAACAACCTCTCCATGTTCCAACAAGGAACAAACTTCAATCTTCACCTGCAACTAACAACGCTATAAGAGGGGCTGAGCAAAGCGGTAACATAGCCAAACAACAGTTTGCTAGGACAAGGTGGGTTAGAGGCTTGGTTCAACAATATGGGTGGCATGATAAGCAAGTGGTAGGTATTGCAGCATAGGCATAGCAAAAGAGCGAGCATCTAGCAAAGCAAAGATAGTAGTGATTTCGAGGGTATGATCATCTTGCCTGAAATCCCGCAAGGAAGAAGAATGAGTCCACGAAGAAGATAAACGGACGTAGACGAACGAGTCCTCACAAACGCGACGTTATCGGAACCAACCCGAATAAGCAAACACCGGAAAGAAGCACACAACATAGTAAACAACCAACACATGAACATGATATGATATGCGGGATGCGGTATGCGATGCATATGCATGATTGGACAAGGAATGCATGAACCTGGCCTCAACTTGGAAATCCAAGCATGCCACTGGAAAGATGAGATGAAATCGCTTGAAAACAATATAAAGATCACCGGAATCGGAGTTACGGTTTGGAAATGGCAAGCGATTCAAATATGACCACGGTCTGCGATTTACAGCAAGTAGCCATCTAAATGCAATGAGATGAACATGCTACAGCACCCAAACATGACAAAAAAATAAATGGCAGGGATCCACTCAAGAATCTTAACAAAAGTCTAGCACTGAGCTACGGCCAAATCATCCATTAAAAGGTTCAAACAAGCATGGCAAAAATGCATATGGCAAACAGATCTCAGACTTAGTGAAATTAACACTTGTCTGGAATTTCAGATCAGGTAGCACTCTTCAGAGCAACAAAACTACATGCTACAGGAACTGAACATGGCAAAGTAAAGCATGGAATGGAGCTACTCAAAGAGCTTAACAAAAGTCCCTTTGTGACCTTGAGCCAAAAGGGATCAGAAAATACAATTGCAAGCATGTGAACATAGCAAAAACATAATCAGATCACAGACTTAGTGAAAACTGGCACATGCTGAAATATAACTCAAGTAGGCATGTTAACGAGCTCGATGCACTCACTACGGTGCAAGTCATGACAAGCTAAGCATACACCCATCAAGAACACACAAAAATCAAGCTAGACATGGCAAGAGCAATAGCATAGCATGCACGGATCAACTACAACAACATCGGCAAAATTGCAAACAAGTTGACAATCTGCCCAGATTCACAAAGTAGCAAAAGTAGAGCTTGATTGACTCAAGCTAGGGTGCTCCATAAATGCAAACAAAGACATGGATGGATAGAGCACTATAAGATTAACAAATCATCCTTACTGATCATCCTCAAAAGAGGCACGGATCACTAGGAAACAACATGAACATATGGCATCATGAGATAAACAGATCAAGGACTTAGTGGAAATGCTAAGTCCCTGAAATCAGCATTACCAAGTGCACCACTTTGCAAGCTTGCACTAGTCACCACACACATCACAAAAATACATGGGTTGCACCTCTGAAAAGATGACAAAACCCTTCACAAAACATATGTAGAGCACAGGGGCATATCATGCACACATTAATCATGGCAAAAATGACAAAAAGCTAAATGGAGCAGCAGATCTGACAATTATCTCAAGTAGCCCTCTTCTAACAGCATTTCGGGCATCAAGATGAACTCAAATGAAAATGATGCAATGGAATGAAATGATGTACTCTCTGAGATGAACATTTTGATATGCTATATGCATGAATCAGAGTTACGGATGCAAAGTTACGGAGCTATGAACATGAGCACTTGGATCTGGAATTTCGGGACTTAGTGAAAATATTACCCCGCGGAAAAAGTCAACGGCGGACGAGGTGGAGCGGGACGGCACGGATCCGGGACGGAGGACGCCGTTTGGTTGAGCGAGCGGGTGGATCTGGTCCACTCCGAGTGGATCCAGGACGGAGTCTACTCCGGCGAGCTCCGTGAGCTCCGGCGATGGCGGCGGCGGCCGGCGATCGGAGCGGCGCGGCGCGGGCGGCGTTGGGTGGCGGGGACGGCGTCCGGCGGTGAAGCGCGCGGCGGCGCATGCGGCGGAGATCCCGGGCGGGGCCGGGCGAAGGGCGGCCGAACGACGCGGAGCGGCGCCGGCGAGGTGGCGAACGCCGGCGGGCGGCGGCTGAGACGAGGCGCTGGCGGCGGGGTCGAGCAGGCGCGGGCGGCGCGCGGGCGCTGGCGGCGGCGGCCCGATCTGGGCTCCCTCGGGCCCGGCGGCGGGGAGGAGACAGAAGGAGCGGCGCGCTGACGTGGCAGGCGGGGATTGGTCTGGCGCGGCGCGCGGACATGTCCGACGGCGAGGAAGATTTGTCCGGGCGCGAGGAGGACGAAGCTAGGGTTTCATCCGCGAAAATTTCGGGGGAGGCCACATATTTATAGGTAGAGGGAGCTAGGAGAGTCCAAATGAGGTGCGGTTTTCGGCCACGCGATCGTGATCGAACGCTCTAGATGATGGAGAAGTCTTATGTGGGTTTTGGGCCAAATTGGAGGGGTGTTGGGCTGCAACACACACGAGGCCTTTACGGTCCCTCGGTTAACCGTTGGAGTATCAAACGAAGTCCAAATGGTACGAAACTTGACAGGCGGTCTACCGGTAGTAAACCAAGGCCGCTTGGCAAGTCTCGGTCCAATCCGGAAATGTTTAATCCCCACACACGAAAGGAAGGTAGAAATGACCAGCGGAGGAGAACGAAGCGCCGGAATGCAAAACGGACAACGGGGAAAATGCTCGGATGCATGAGATGAACATGTATACAAATGAAATGCACATGATGACATGATATGCAATGCATGACATGAAAGCAATGAAAACGCAACAACGGCGAATAATTGGACGACACCTGGCACATCGGTCTCGGGGCGTTACATATACCTATCGGTATTTGTGAGGATGTGCCTGTTGTAGTTGCAAACGTTACTATTTTAATGGACTTTGTTATTCTTGATATTCCCGAGGACGATAGTATGTCTATTATTCTTGGAAGACCCTTTTTGAATACTGCAGGGCCTGTCATTGATTGCACTAAAGGCAATGTCACTTTTCATGTTAATGGTAATGAGCATACGGTACACTTTCCGAGGAAACAACCTCAAGTTCATAGTATCAACTCTATTGGAAAAATTCCATCGATTATATTTGGAGGTTTTGAATTTCCTCTTCCTAATGTCAAGAAGAAATATGATATTCCTATTATTGGGGATGTGCATATCCCCGTTGAGGTAACATAGTGTTATTCGAAATTTCTCTGGTTCCATGTTATTTGGAATGAGTTCGTTAACAAGACTTGATCAACCTTGTTAGTGAATTCCTTTTGATGATCATGAGATGGATGAAATTAGAGAGCACAACCTTCTGTACCTCACTTTTACTTTCTGTTATTTATATTAAATAAAATAAAAATAAATATTTTTCTGTCTGTTATCTGATTATCCATGCAATATAAAAATACCCCGAAAATAAAAGTTCTCCATATGTCCTGAAATTTAAATATGATTTTTTCTAGAATATTTGAGAATATTTGGCACTGAGAACACAGCAGGGGGGTCAACCACCTGCCCACGAGGGTGGAGGGCGCGCCCTACCCCCCTGGGCGCGCCCCCCTGCCTCATGGGCCGACGGTGGCCCTCCTCCACTTATTCCTGCACCCACACACTTCTTCTTCCTCCCACAAACATGAATATCCAGCTCAAGCACGATTTCTAGCTCATCTTGCTGCCATTTTCGATCTCCTTGCTCAAAGCACCTCTCACAAAACTGCTTGGGGAGATAGTTCCTTGGTATGTGACTCCTCCATTAGTCCAATTAGTTTTTGTTCTAGTGCTTTATTCATAGCGCATTTTTGCTGCTTAGGTGACCCTGTTCTTGAGCTTGCATGTCAAATTTATATGGTCAAAAGTAGTTTTGATGCATGATATAGTCCCTAGGCACTTGTAGGAGTAGTTTCTATCAAATTATTGAGTTTGGTTTACTTTATTTTGAAGCTACTAAAAATTTCAGAATTTTTCAGAAAATGATGAGGAGACTTTTGAGGGGCTCATCAAGCCAAAGCTCGAAGGAAAAGGCACCAAAGCCTAAGTATAATCTGCCTCGCACCGCGGAGGTTGGGGCGTGTGAATGGCCTTCCGATGATTTCTTGAGAGCTGCCGGTATTTATGAAGATTTTCATGAATTGGCTAAGAATGCAGGCCTCACCGCTTTCCTCCACGACCAATGCGATCAGTATCTCTTACTCACAAATACCTTTGTGCAAAACTTTCATTTCCATTCTAGGAGCTCACCACCTACGGTGGAGTTTCATTTATATGATGAGCATAAGGAGATGTCACTTTATGATTTTTGTCGGGTTTGTTTAGTCCCTTTTGAGGGCAAGACAGAAGAACCATATCGCGATGATGTGGAGGGGTTTATTGATACTATCACTGTAGGGGAAACAAGGAAGGTTTCCGATGCACGAATCACTAGCATACATTTTCCTGTTTTACGCTATTTTGCATTATTTGCTAGTCGTTGTTTAATTAGTCACAGAAACTGTGGACACCTTAGTGTCCCTGATATTATTATTTTGCTCCACGGTTTATATGGTGATAACTCTGTTAGTATGGGCGGTATTATTGCCAAACGGTTAAGTCTGAACCGTACCAAGGGCCCCGTCTTTGGAGGCATCTATGCTTCACGCCTAGCTGCACATTTTAACATACCTATTAGGCATTATGAGAAGGAAGAAAAGGTGTTGCCTCGTGTTTATCTAGATTATAAAAGTATGGTGGCACATGATTTTATTGTTAAGAATAGGGAAGGAGAGCTTAAATACCAATTGTTCTTTAATAAACATCATCCTGAGACTATTACCCTGCCTGCTCCTTCTTTGTTTGATTTATCTGTAGGCCAGTACCTTGTTCCGTTAAAGGCTATTCACGCCTATCGGAACCTAGCCATGGAGCCAGAGCCGGAACCACAAGTTGATCCTCCACGACAGTCTAATTATTAGTGGGATCCGGAGATGATTGTCAGCCAGTGGCAATCGGAGTCTTCCTCTTCTTCATCTCAGTACGACCCCAACTACTATTATGGATATCTGCCAGGCCAGCCGTGGCCATAGACCAACTTAGGCCAAAAGCCTAAGCTTGGGGGAGTACGTATTTCCCACCGATATTACATTTATGTTCACACACTCATTGCTAGATGTCGGTGCTCATACTTTTTCATTGTATCATCCATGCTAGTTTATTTTCCTTTTTATGCTTTCTTCTTGTGTGTTTAATAAACCTTAAGAAAAACCAAAAAAATTAGTTGTAGCTTTTAGTTAGTTTAATTTACATGCTTGTAGTAGTAATTAAAAAGAAAACCCAAAAATATTTCCTGTTCTTCTTTTGCTTGTTGGGAGCTTTCCCGTGTAAATAGTTTTATTTATTTTCTTTTCTTTGGGGGTCGATAGGAGAAGACCGTGATTAAATTGTAGAAGTGGCTCTTATATGCATAAATGTTGATCTGACAAAAGAGCCCATATTGCCTTGTCTTCTCCTGTTTATTGAATGCTTGCAGATTCCAGCTTAGTCCAATGCACGTGCACTATTATTATTATTCACACTATTCGGTCGTGCAAGTGGAAGGCAATTATGACGATATATGATGGACTGACTGAGATGAGAAAAGCTAGTATGAACTCAACCTCTTTTGTTTTTGTAAATATGATTAGTTCATCATTCCCGATTCAGCCTATTATGAATAAACATGTTTGCAATGACAACTAGAGATCATAGTTTCTTGTGCCATGCTTGATTAGCTATGAGTTATAATGGTTTACCTTGCGTGCCAACATGCTATTGAAATGGTTATGATGTGGTATGATAGGGTGGTATCCTCCTCTGAATAATTTAAGTGACTTGACTTGGCACATGTTCACGCATGTAGTTGAAACAAAATCAACATAGCCTTCACGATATTTATGTTCATGGTGGATTATATCCTACTCATGCTTGCATTCGGTGTTGATTAATTTTAATGCATGTTCATGACTGTTGTCGCTCTCTAGCTGGTCGCTTCCCAGCCTTTTGCTAGCCTTCACTTGTACTAAGTGGGAATACTGCTTGTGCATCCAATCCCTTAAACCCCAAAGTTATTCCATATGAGTCCACTATACCTACCTATATACGGTATCTTCCTGCCGTTCCAAGTAAATTTGTATGTGCCAAACTCTAAACCTTCAAATAAATATCATGTTTTCTATGCTCGAATAGCTCATGTATCAACTAGGGCTGTCTGTATCTTCCATGTTAGGCGGGTTATTCTCAAGAGGAGTGGACTCCGCTCTTCACTCACAAGATAAATGGCTGGTCACCGGGATGCCCAGTCCCATGCTTTATGCAAACTAAATCAAAATAATTCCAAACAAAACTCCCCCTGGGACTCTTGTTAGTTGGAGGCACTCGTTGTTTCGAGCAAGCCATGGATTGATGCTTGTTGGTGGAAGGGGGAGTATAAACTTACCATTCTGTTTGGGAACCACCTATAATGTGTGTAGCATGGAAGATTTCGCCATCTCTTGGTTGTTATGTTGACAATGAAAGTATACCGCTCAAAATATTATTCACCTCTGTTTCAAAACCGAGCTCTGGCACCTCTACAAATCCCCGCTTCCCTCTGTGAAGGGCTTATCTATTTACTTTTATGCTGAGTCATCATCCTCTTATTAAAAAGCACCAGTTGGAGAGCACCGCTGTCATTTGCATTCATTATTGTTAGTTTACATTGAGTATGACTTGATTGGATCTCTTTTACCATGAATTACAATGTCTAGTCAGTCCTTGGTCTTTAAAGGTGCTCTGCATTTATGTTTTGCGGTCTCAGAAAGGGCTAGCGAGATACCATATTGTTATATCATATTATAATTGTTTTGAGAAAGTGTTGTCATCCGAGATTTATTATTATTGCTCGCTAGTTGATTATGCTATTGATATGAGTAAACTTGAGACCTGAGCGTTATTGCGAATGTGATTAGTTATAATCTTTGCTGAAAACTTGAATGTTGGCTTTACATATTTACAACAACAAGAGCAAACAGAGTTTGTAAAAGTTTTTCTTTATCACTTTCAGTTTATCAACTGAATTGCTTGAGGACAAGCAAAGGTTTAAGCTTGGGGGAGTTGATACGTCTCCAACGTATCTACTTTTCCAAACACTTTTGCCCTTGTTTTGGACTCTAACTTGCATGATTTGAATAGAACTAACCCAGACTGACGCTATTTTCAGCAGAATTACCATGGTATTATTTATGTGCAGAAACAAACGTTCTCGCAATGACCTGAAACTTCACGGAGCAACTTTTTGGAAAATATAAAAAATACATGCAAAATATGAAGGCCAGGGGGCCCACCACCTCTCCATGAGGGTGGGGGCGCGCCTTCCCCCCTAGGGCGTGCCCCCTACCTCGTGGGCCCTCTGGTGCCTCTCCGGCTCCAACTCCAACTCTATATATTGTGTTTCGGGGAGAAAAAATCAGGGAGACGAATTCATCGCGTTTTACGATACAGAGCCGCCGCCAAGCCCTAAAACCTCCCGGGAGGGCTGATCTGGAGTCCGTTCGGGGCTCCGCAGAGGGGAATCCGTTGCCATAGTCATCATCAATCATCCTCCATCACCAATTTCATGATGCTCACCGCCGTGCGTGAGTAATTCCATCGTAGGCTTGCTGGACGGTGATGGGTTGGATGGGATCTATCATGTAATCGAGTAAGTTTTATTAGGGTTTGATCCCTAGTATCCACTATGTTCTGAGATTGATGTTGCTATGACTTTGCTATGCTTAATGCTTGTCACTAGGGCCCAAGTGCCATGATTTCAGATCTGAACCTATTATGTTTTCATCAATATATGAGTGTTCTAGATCCTATCTTGCAAGTTTATAGTCACCTATTATGTGTTATGATCCGTTAACCCCGAAGTGACAATAATCGGGATACTTACAGGTGATGGTCGTAGTTTGAGGAGTTCATGTATTCACTATGTGTTAATGCTTTGTTCCGGTACTCTATTAAAAGGAGGCCTTAATATCCCTTAGTTTCCATAAGGACCCCGCTGCCACGGGAGGGTAGGACAAAAGATGTCATGCAAGTTCTTTTCCATAAGCACGTATGACTATGTTCGGAATACATGCCTACATTATATCAATGAACTGGAGCTAGTTCTGTGTCGCCCTAGGTTATGACTGTTACATGATGAACCGCATCCGGCATAATTCTCCATCACTTATCCATTGCCTACGAGCTTTCCATATATTGTTCTTCGCTTATTTACTTTCCCGTTGCTATTGCTATTATTACTACAAAATACCAAAAACATTACTTTTACTACCGTTACCTTTTGCTACTGTTACCACTACTATCATATTACTTTGCTACTAAATACTTTGCTGCAGATATTGTTTCCAGGTGTGGTTGAATTGACAACTCAGCTGCTAATACTTGAGAGTATTCTTTGGCTCCCCTTGTGTCGAATCAATAAATTTGGGTTGAATACTTTACCCTCGAAAACTGTTGCGATCCCCTATACTTGTGGGTTATCATGAAGCACACCCTCACCTCCTTATTGGGGTTGGGGAAGTTCTCACCCATCGCGTTGTTACTAGTTGAGTACAATCCCGCTCGAATGGAGACTAGATCCGCGAGGGGGAGATAACCCTCCGTCTGGAGTCGACTCAGCTGAATATGAGGCATGGAGCAACTCTGCCAGTCGCCCTCTTGAGGGCCATGGGGGCGCGAAGAGGAGACTGGGTCACTGGCCATGACGGAAGGCTTTGTTCGTGACTAAACTTGGCATTTTTGCTTTTTGCGTGATGTGGAATGGCATTAGGGGATCCACATCCCCTTATGTAGATGCCATCCGAGCGTGGTGAGGGGCCTGTTTGCAAAAAATCATGGACCGTTCGTATTCACTCAAGCGCACGGAAATCAAAGCGGCAACAGGGAGGAAGCATAAGAGGCAGGAACGTCAAGGTCACGGCCAGACTGTCATTGGTCCAAAATATAATAAAGAACCCGCCTTGCAAAGCTGAAGGCATAATCCGGATACTGCGTCGTCGCCGAAGGCCAGTTCGGGGGCTACTGAGGGAGTCCTGGATTATGGGTTCCTTAGGTGTCTGGGTTGTGTGATATGGGCCAGAATGATGGGCAGTGAAGATATAAGGCAGAAGGCCTTTCCCCATGTCCGAATGGGACTATCCTTTGCGTGGATGGCAAGATTATCGTCCCGATGTATAGTTTCCTTCTTCGGTAAACCGACTCTGTACAACCTTGGGCCCCTCCGGCGTCTATATTGAAGGAAATACGCCCTAGAGGCAATAATAAAGTTGTTATTTATATTTCCTTATATCATGATAAATGTTTTTTATTCATGCTAGAATTGTATTAACCGGAAACTTAGTACATGTGTGAATACATAGACAAACAGAGTGTCCCTAGTATGCCATTACTTGACTAGCTCGTTAATCGAAGATGGTAAAGTTTCCTGACCATAGACATGTGTTGTCATTTGATGAACGGGATCACATCATTAGAGAATGATGTGATGAACAAGACCCATCCGTTAGCTTAGCATTATGATCGTTTAGTTTTATTTCTATTGCTTTCTTCATGACTTATACATATTCCTCTGACTATGAAATTATGCAACTCCCGAATACCATAGGAACACTTTGTGTGTTATCAAATGTCACAACATAACTGGGTGATTATAAAGATGCTCTACAGGTGTCTTCGAAGGTGTTTGTTGATTTGGCATAGATCAAGATTAGGATTTGTCACTCCGTGTATCGGAGAGGTGTCTCTGGGCCCTCTCGATAATGCACATCACTATAAGCCTTGCAAGCAATGTGAGTAATGAGTTAGTTATGGGATGATGCATTAGAGAATGAGTAAAGAGACTTGCCGGTAACGAGATTGAACTAGGTATGATGATACCGAAGATCGAATCTCAGGCAAGTAACATGCCGATGACAAAGGGAATAACGTATGTTGTTATGCGGTTTGGCCGATAAAGATCTTCATAGAATATGTAGGAGCCAATATGAGCATCCAGGTTCCGTTATTGGTTATTGACCGGAGATGTGTCTCGGTCATGTCTACATAGTTCTCGAACCCATAGGGTCCGCACGCTTAACGTTCGATGACGATTTGTATTATGAGTTATGTGTTTTGGTGTGAGGACCCCGATTCTAAGTCACACCGATCTAGCCTGTAACACCTCATATCACTTTGCGGCCTCACGCACGGTATCCCCACGGGTGTCGCCTTACCATGGCCCGGGACCATTTGCGCCTTTTGGCTCACATATATGATAGTGTCGCTAGCATCCATATGACAGAGAGCCCGAGCCGACATGACTAGTCGTGAACCCAAAGTGGCACTAACTTACGGGGACAGATATACATGAATCAACATCAAGCATGTCGGTCAGCAGCGTGTGAATCCGGGTTGTAGCAACTGGGCTAACAGGACTCCGGATGTCACCGCATGACATTTCCCCGAAGGGACAGACACAGGAACAAAGTGAATCACATGCCGGCCAGTCTAAGTGTTCCGGAGCAGTAGTGCTGGGTTAGCAGGACTCCGGTGAACCGGGCTATAGCGGACTACTATGGCTCATGGAAGCACAAGACTACATTTCCCCATAAGAGAGGCTACCAAGGATGAACAACTAGGTTGTCAGATCCCACACATACCAAGCATTTCAATCATGCACACAATATGCTCGATATGTGTAAATACAACATGGCATCACAACATAACTCTACGACTCAAGTATTTATTCATTAGGCTCCGAAGAGCCAGATAATAAAAACATGGGTCTCATGACCCAACATTCAAAGCATACAAGTCAAAGGACATGCGGAAGCTTAACATGTCTGATTACAGACTTCTACAAATGAAAAAGGTTGAGAAGCCTGGCTATCTACCAGATCCTGCCGAGGGCACAAGATCGTAGCTGAGATATCAATCTAAACGTCGAAGTCCACGTGGAACTACTAGCGAGACTGAAGTCTCTCTGCAAAACATAAATTAAGAAAACATGAGTACAAATGTACCCAGCAAGACTTACATCAGAACTAATTACATATGCATTGGTAGCAACAAAGGGGGTGGTGGAGTTTAACTGCAGCAAGCCAACTTTGACTCAGTGGCTAACCTGAACTACTACTGCAAATAACTCTTTGAGGTGGCGCACATGAGTCCACATATTCACCATATCAATACACCACTATGGATCCGCTCCCGTCTCCCTACGAGAACACCATCCATAGCACTCACGCTTATCTTGTGCATTTTAGAGTATCCACTTTCACTTGTCTATGAACGATGCAAGGGGTCCAAGTTTCCATATCCGAGGAATCCCGCTATTCGAATAGATAATGATAACCCTGCAGGGGTGTACTTCTTCACACACGCTCTCGCCACTTACCACCATGTACACGTCGTGTACCTCGATAACCTTCAAGCGAAAGCCTGGCGAGGGAGTCGGCCACGACCTGACTAACCACAGAAGTCTCTCATCCAGGTTTATCGCCTATTCGGGTTCCATCCGCAAGGAGATCCGGACGGGGTGTCGCTCACGGCCCCAAATGATGTGTGCAGGGTTCCCAAGCCCACCATCCGGGTGCCACTTGGTACACCGTGCCACTGTGCCTAGTCTGTCCCAAGCCCACCTGTACCGGGTGCCACTTGGTAGACTGCTAACACTACCTACAAACAGCAGAAACTAGTTGCAACTCCTGGATAGAGATCGAGTTGATTAATAAGCCGAGAGGGGCCGAGTTACCGGAACCCAATGTGTGGTAGTAACTGTTCATGGATCACAAACACAGAACTCAGTTCCTGAGAACGGCTGCAATGAGACAACCCACCATGTACTCCTACATGGCCTCTCACTACTACCTTTGCCAAATCATGTTCACACACTTAGCTCTCAACGGTAGGACATGTTCACCATGTTCCAATTCATTCCTGATGAATCAGACCTGACTCAACTCTAAGTAGTAGTAGGCCTGACAACAAGCATGAATGAGTAGGCACATCAGGGCTCAAACAATTCCTACTCATGCTAGTGGGTTTCATCTATTTACTATGGCAATGATAGGTCATGTAGAGGAAAGGGGTTCAACTACCGCAGCATGTAACAGTTGAATTGTTGTTGTCCTAATGCAGTAAAAGAGAACAAGATCAAGAGAGTGGGATTGTATCGGAATGAACAAGGGGGTTTTGCTTGCCTGGCACTTTTGAAGATAGTATAGTTCTTCATCGGTGTCATCGATCACATCGTCGGAACCACGTCTATCGAGAGGGGACAAACACCGGCAACTGAGAAAGAACACAATCAATGCAATGCCACAATATGATGCATGATCATGACATGGCAATGTGCTGTGATTTGAGCTAATGCATCTAGCTATGATTTAAATGAAGTTGGTTTGAATACATGATTCAAATTCCAACTCCATATATGATTATTTAAATGCCCTTTATTTGTTTTGTCCAAAACAGAGGACAAACATTGTTCAAACATGCATGAAAATGGTACATATGGATTCCTTGAATTTTTCTGATAATTTTTCATATATAAATTATTTCATTCTGAGTTACAGATTAATTTCTATGATTTTTAGAAGTTTTAGACATTTTCTGGAATTTTCTACTTATTTTAAATCCAGAAAATGATTTATTGCGTCAGCATGACATCGATGTGATGTCAGCAGGTCAATGGAGACGGTCCAGGTCAAACCTGACCAGTGGGTCCCACTAGTCAGTGTCACGGTGCTAGTTAGGGTCACTGACATGTGGTCCCAGTCAATGGCCACGTCAGCATGGTCAATGCTGACGCGTGGGGCCACTATGATTAGTTAATACTAAGCAGAAACTAATCTAAGTTTAATTAGTCAGTGGGGCCCTACTGTCAGTGTCACTAGGTGTTGACTAAGTGCGTCATTAGACCTAAATAACCTGCCATGTCACCCTCGCCGGAGTTACACCGGTGGCGACCAAAACGCGGCAGAGGCGCACTGGAGTGGCTCGGTTTCGCCTACAGGTCACCGTTTGATGCACGGAAGGGCATGTTTTAAAGAGGGAAGCGAGGTGCATCTGTGGGTGGCCGTGGTTTGAGTGGGCGTGGACGGAGTCAACGGCGACGAGCTCTTTTGCGGCCGCCGGAGTTCGGACAACGACGGGCCTGGCGTTGTAGTGCACTAAGGGAGGCGCTGGTGTGTGCTACGTGCTCCTGGTGAGGTGTGGAGTACGGCAGTGTGCTCGGCTTTGAGCCACTGTGGCTCTGGCCACGACGGCGACGAGGCACGGCGGCGGCGAGCTTCGATCATGGTGGAAGACCGAGCTAGGGGACGGGAACGGAGGGGGCGAGCAAAGGAGAAGCAGCAGGAGCTCATAGCGGATCCATTGGGATGGTTAGCGGGCTCGGGGACGCTCGGGAGGCGGTGAATCAACGACGATGATCTTCGGTGTCCGACGAGGGAAACGGCAGCGGTGGCGGTGTTGCGGCGCGTCCGGGGCCTCGTGGCTCGTCGAGGAGGTCGGGGACGTAGAGACGGAGCTCGCAGGCATGGCGAGGGGTCGAGGGGGAGGCGGTGGCAGCGGCAGCAGCAAGCGGCGGCGACGGCAGCGTTCGGTGGCGCCACGGGGAGAGGCAGAGGAGGGAGAGGAGGTCCAGCAAGAGAGGGGAGAGGTGCAGAGGGTCCGGGGGGTGTGTGGCGACATCCTGGGCGTCGAGGCAGCAGCGGGAAGCAGAAGGTGGCCAGGCGCATGGGCGCGCGCGGTGGGCACACACCCCTCATCCTTCTGGCGAGAGGGGGGAGACGACTGGCATCGGCCAACTGGGCTGGGCCGGCTCCTGGGCCGCATAGGTAAGTGGCCCAGGTACTAACTCTCTCTTTGTGTTATTTAATTTGTTCTCTTTTCTCTTTTTGCTATTATGTTTTGATTTAGTTCAAAGACCAAACCATTTTCAAAATTCATGAAAATAATTGTGTGAACTAAATGGACTTATCCAAAGCTACACAACAATTTCCAGAATTATTGAACATATATTTATTATATAACAAATATAGATCCAATTCAAATATTTATTGGATTAATTCAAAGGCCCAAAATAATTGTTTCTGAGATTCTAGAAATATTGGTTTGAATTTTATACCTTGCCAATATTTCCAGAGATTACAGGAACATTTTCTTGGACTCATTTGATGAGATTTAAATGTTGGTTATTTTTAGAGGTCTTCTGAGGCTTTTGAAAATTCCTCAATTCAAATTGCATTTGAATTTAAACATGATGCTCGCATGAAGGGCTAGCCTAGTGCATACCAGAACTAGGGATGTGATAGGTCACCCCTACTAAACAAGAATCCCGTCCCGAGATTCAAGTCGTGAGATAGGAAGACAGAGGGACACAAGCTAACACAATCTTCACGATCCAGATGTCTTTCTCGAGGATGTTGATTCATTGCATCACCTTGATCTGGACGTCTTGCTTTGAGAACTACATCCAACATGACAACGAGTAGAAAGGGAGAATTTTAGAAGAATAGATCTTCCTGAGGTTCGAGCAACTTAGGACTATCTTAATGATCACAAGATCAACTCATGGAATGAGAC
Organism: Triticum urartu; assembly: GCF_056163025.1. Lineage (NCBI taxonomy): Eukaryota > Viridiplantae > Streptophyta > Magnoliopsida > Poales > Poaceae > Triticum > Triticum urartu. Next base: position 158,353,767 of record NC_141878.1, on the reverse strand, counting down.
ATAGAAACATCTCTGGAGCTGAGAGGCAAAACATGCATCAGGAGGGACGGAAGAAACACTTTGACGAGGGTTTCAAAGTAGCAAGGAAAAATTTCCATGATTCCATAACGGAGTACCTCAAGGAGGTGACTCGTGGAATTACTCCCTTAAGTGGCAAAAAGAATTGCTTTTGATATCTAGATCATTGAAACTTTTTATACCAGCCTAAGGCAAATCACAACAATGGTTTGGCGGAGTTCGAATGGATGATGTGGACTACCTTGTTGAAGACAACCCGATGGATGATTTCTGCTTATCATCGGAAATGGAAGGGACCCATGGCAGACTGACACAATGACGGGTGCAAGCTGGAAACAAAATGCAAATGTTGGGAATGACCCAACCATCATACCTGCCTGAGATTCAGATCTGGTTGGTAACAGGATATTTCAGATAGCATGTTTGGAAAAAGAAAGGTAGCAACACAAATCGACGAGATGGCATTGCGAGATTCTCGAGAATGAACTATGATAGCAAGCTCCAAAACATGAGTTGGTTCTGCTACAAACATGTGAACACGCTGTCCCAGACAAGCATGACCACATGGTAGTCTTACAACAAAACACTACCGAGTTCTAGTTGGGAACCACCATCGAGGATATTGGAATCTTGTACATGAACTAGTATTCGCACATCAACTCCTTTTCCCTCGAACAAATCAATCAGTGGCTTGGTGTGCTAGGAACACATATGGAGTGGAGGCGGCCAACCTATCAAACCATAGAGCACTTCGCACGTGCATGACTAACTTGGGATGATTCCAAAGGAGGCAAAAATAGACTTTCTTGAATTCACGGCGGCAACTTGCATCAAATGCACATGAATTAGAGGCAGTTACTTCTTTCATCCAAACATATGCTTCATGAGCTAGCATGAAGAAATGCTTTCAAAAGTTTCCAACACTAGCTTAATGTTCAACATGAATCATGGAGGAGATAAAGACGTTGTCGATGGGCTCAACAACAATTTATCAAGATTTCCATAAGATGGGGTTACATGGTTATGTGAACAATATGATAGCATTGATCAGGCCAAAAGATGTAATGATGTATGCTCGAGGGATCAACCACAAGTAAGACAACATTACGACATCATTGGTACTGATTAGATTTGGTGATATCCCATACTCAAATCAAAGTTTTGATAAGACAATAGGTCCAACAACTGATCACAGGGACCAATCGACGAAGATATCATCTTTCTTCAACTAACACACAAACACATGGATATCCTTTTGGAACAAACTAAGTTAGGCAAGCTTTTATCTTCCAACTCTCCAAGTTGTTGTTTGGCTTAACCAACTAGCTCAGGGGTATCCAACACACATTCTTAGAGAAGGAGTGGTTTATGGAAAAACCAACTTGATCACGAACTCCACATAGCAGTTAGGTGACAACCTGGTAATACTTCCGAGAAGATATTCGGAAAATCACGAACCACCGATATGTCACTAAGCTCGGGAACAATCTTGCTTCTCAGGCAAGAAAATATGATCAAATAAGCAAGGATTGGCACTATACTAACTCATTGATCGAAAAGTGCACTGGAAATAAGTCTAGGTAGCACGATCAGCCTTAGGGTGATGATTCAAAAATCAACACGCTAAGAATGAGGTTATTGTCCATTAACCACCAAGCAACGGGGTTGCTAGGAGTATTGATTTCACACATCACGGTTCACTTGTCGGTATTCCGGTTGCAACAACACGGAACCGGGGAACGAATGATGATGGCGAGAAGTATCACTATATCAAGAATTCATAAGAGTTGGTGAAATTATCATGACATTTCTGACATCAAGAGGGCAATACTTCAAGGTAGAACAGAATCAGAAGCTGGATTGGCATTTTGATCTGCGATACAACTGCTTTGACCCAATCCAAGAAACGGACGAGGTACTGGAGTTTGTTTCTCCTAGTCATTCTGAAGCGGAATGACTTGATGGACCACAAGAGTAAAAGGCATCGATGAACGAATGCGGACATACTTTTGACTATCAATTGATAGACTAGGGTTGGGATATAACTAAAAGGGACAACTCAAAAGGAACGTATAGTTTTCTGAGTTGTGGTGCATAGATTATTATGTCGAACGAGTTCAACATATTTCTTCCGGATAACCCATGCAGAAAGGTAGAACTGGCAGAGTCACAATTATAACGGAGAACTCATCAAGAGCACTCTTATCGCGATCCTTTCGCTCAAGACGAACGCCTGCCATGGATGGTTCATGGTATTGGAAGAATGATATACCACGAACCTGGAAGGCTATCACAAGGTTGCTAATATCCTAAAGGAACGAGCAAACATTATCAACAGAGATATGCAAAATGACTCATGGGTTTCAGGAACCCATGGATAGAATACCTACTAAACTAGATGGCATCACGGGATGCTTTCAAGAATGATGGCCAGAATTATCACACTGGGGATACAACACATGGCTAGGGTAATAGGTGGTTCCCTAATATATTCAGGGTCATAATAATAGCTCCAACATATATGTCGAGGCAATGGATTACCTCAACTTACCGAAGTGTGGTTAATCTGGCTCAAAGGAACATCAGGAACGAGAAGGAAGGATTTGCAAATGCATCATACTATTTAGAGACCTGGGATGACTCAGACAGCATAACGGCTGTAATTGCTCAAAAAGATTTGAGACAACCTGCAAAAATGGTGGCATGACCACTTAGCATCACAATATCAAGGTTCTGAGGCCAGCTATGAACATACGGAAATAGTATAAACTGAATTGAGACTTGAATCCATCAATCCTATAAGTGTATGGATTAGTAACACGTCATCCTGATAGATGGATGATAAGGCCTAGTTCTTAATCCCCGTAGAAAAGAAGAGGTTGACTCAGATCAGAAGGTCATGAGGATAAGGAGTAAAAAGAGCCTTACGTTCCCATCCACAATCAATTCCTGTATATAACTAAAGCATTTCTAGACATGACTTCGACCAGCTTGGCTTGGTAATCCTAGAGGCAGTCAAGCTCTGATACCAAAGCTGTCAGGACCCCGATTCTAAGTCACACCGATCTAGCCTGTAACACCTCATATCACTTTGCGGCCTCACGCACGGTATCCCCACGGGTGTCGCCTTACCATGGCCCGGGACTGTTTGCGCCTTTTGGCTCACGTATATGATAGTGTCACTAGCATCCATATGACAGAGAGCCCGGGCCGACATGACTAGTCGTGAACCCAAAGTGGCACTAACTTACGGGGACAGGCATACATGAATCAACATCGAGCATGTTGGTCAGCAGCGTGTGAATCCGGGCTGTAGCAACTGGGCTAACAGGACTCTGGATGTCACCGCGTGACATTTCCCCGAAGGGACAGACACAGGAACGAAGTGAATCACATGCCAGCCAGTCTAAGTGTTCCAGAGAAGTAGTGCTGGGCTAGCAGGACTTCGGTGAACCGGGCTGTAACGGACTACTATGGCTCATGGAAGCACAAGACTACATTTCCCCATAAGAGAGGCTACCAAGGATGAACAACTAGGTTGTCGGATCCCACACATACCAAGCATTTCAATCATACACACAATATGCTCGATATGTGTAAATACAACATGGCATCACACCATAACTCTACAACTCAAGTATTTATTCATTAGGCTCCGAAGAGCCAGATAATACAAACATGGGTCTCATGACCCAACATTCAAATCACACAAGTCAGAGCACATGCGGAAGCTTAACATGTCTGATAACAGACTTCTACAAATGAAAAAGGCTGAGAAGCCTGACTATCTACCAGATCCTGCCAAGGGCACAAGATCGTAGCTGAGGTATCAAGCTAAACGTCGAAGTCCACGTGAAACTACTAGAGAGACTGAAGTCTCTCTGCAAAACATAAATTAAGCAAACGTGAGTACAAATTTACCCAGCAAGACTTACATCAGAACTAACTACATATGCATTGGTAGCAACAAAGGGGGTGGTGGAGTTTGACTGCAGCAAGCCAGCTTTGACTCAGTGGCTAACCTGAACTACTACTGCAAATAACTCTTTGAGGTGGCGCACACGAGTCCACATATTCACCATATCAATACACCACTATGGATCCGCTCCCGTCTCCCTACGAGAACGCCATCCATAGCACTCACGCTTATCTTGCGCATTTTAGAGTATCCACTTTCACTTGTCTATGAACGATGCAAGGGGTCCAAGTTTCCATATCCGAGGAATCCGGCTATTCGAATAGATAATGATAACCCTGCAGGGGTGTACTTCTTCACACACACTCTCGCCACTTACCACCATGTACACGTCGTGTACCTCGGTAACCTTCAAGCGGAAGCCTGGCGAGGGAGTCGGCCACGACCTGACTAACCACAAAAGTCTCTCATCCAAGTTTATCGCCTATTCGGGTTCCATCCGCAAGGAGATCCGGCTGGGGTGTCGCTCACGGCCCCAAATGATGTGTGTAGGGTTCACAAGCCCACCATCTGGGTGCCACTTGGTACACCGTGCCACTGTGCCTAGTCTGTCCCAAGCCCACCTATATCGGGTGCCACTTGGTAGACTACTAACACTACCTACAAACAGCAGAAACTAGTTGCAACTCCTGGACAGATATCGAGTTGATTAATAAGCCGAGAGGGGCCGAGTTACCGGAACCCAATGTGTGGTAGTAACTGTTCATGGATCACAAACACAGAACTCAGTTCCTGAGAACGGCTGCAATGAGACAACCCACCATGTACTCCTACATGGCCTCTCACTACTACCTTTGCCAAATCATGTTCACACACTTAGCTCTCAACGGTAGGACATGTTCACCACGTTCCAATTCATTCCTGATGAATCAGACCTGACTCAACTCTAAGTAGTAGTAGGCCTGACAACAAGCATGAATGAGTAGGCACATCAGGGCTCAAACAATTCCTACTCATGCTAGTGGGTTTCATCTATTTACTATGGCAATCACAGGTCATGTAGAGGAAAGGGGTTCAACTACCGCAGCATGTAACAGTTGAATCGTTGTTGTCCTAATGCAGTAAAAGAGAGCGGGAGCAAGAGAGTGGGATTGTATCGGAATGAACAAGGGGGTTTTTCTTGCCTGGCACTTTTGAAGATAGTATAGTTCTTCATCGGTGTCATCGATCACATCGTCGGAACCACGTCTATCGAGAGGGGACAAACACCGGCAACTGAGAAAGAACACAATCAATGCAATGCCACAATATGATGCATGATCATGACATGGCAATGTGCTGTGATTTGAGCTAATGCATCTAGCTATGATTTAAATGAAGTTGGTTTGAATACATGATTCAAATTCCAACTCCATATATGATTATTTAAATGCCCTTTATTTGTTTTGTCCAAAACAGAGGACAAACATTGTTCAAACATGCATGAAAATGGTACAAGTAGATTCCTTGAATTTTTTTGATAATTTTTCATATATAAATTATTTCATTTTGAGTTATAGATTAATTTCTATGATTTTTAGAAGTTTTAGACATTTTCTGGAATTTTCTAATTATTTTAAATCCAGAAAATGATTTACTGCGTCAGCATGACGTCGGTGTGACGTCAGCAGGTCAATGAAGACGGTCTAGGTCAAACCTGACCAGTGGGTCCCACTAGTCAGTGTCACGGTGCTTGTTAGGGTCACTAACATGTGGTCCGAGTCAATGGCCACGTCAGCATGGTCAATGCTGACGCGTGGGGCCACTGTGATTAGTTAATACTAAGCAGAAACTAATCTAAGTTTAATTAGTCAGTGGGGCCCTACTGTCAGTGTCACTAGGTGTTGACTAAGTGCGTCATTAGACCTAAATAACCTGCCACGTCACCCTCGCCGGAGTTACACCGGCGGCGACCAAAACACGGCAGAGGCGCACTGGAGTGGCTCGGTTTCGCCTACAGGCCACCGTTTGATGCACGGAAGGGCGCGTTTGAAAGAGGGAAGCGTGGCGCATCTGTGGGTGATCGTGGTTCAAGTGGGGGTGGACGGAGTCAATGGCGGCGAGCTCTTCTGCGGCCGCCGGAGTTCGGACAACGACGGGCTTGGCGTTTTAGTGCACTAGGGGAGGCGTTGGTGTGTGCTACGTGCTCCTGGTGAGGTGTGGAGTACGGCAGTGTGCTCGGCTTCGAGCCACTGTGGCTCTGGCCACGACGGCGACGAGGCACGGCGGCGGCGAGCTTCGGCCGTGGTGGAAGACCAAGCTAGGGGACGGGAACGGAGGGGGCGAGCAAAGGAGAAGCAGCAAGAGCTCACAGCGGATCCGTAGGGATGGTTAGCGGGCTCGGGGACGCTCGGGAGGCGGCAAATCGACGACGACGATCTTCGGTGTCCGACGAGGGAAACGGCGGCGGTGGTGGCGTTGCGGCGCGTCCGGGGCCTCGTGGCTCGTCGAGGAGGTTGGAGACGTCGAGACGGAGCTCGCAGGCATGGCGAGGGGTCAAGGGGGAGGCGGTGGCCGCGGCAGCAGCAAGCGGCAGCGACGGCAGCGTTCGGTGGCGCCGCGGGAAGAGGAAGAGGAGGGAGAGGAGGTCCAGCGAGAGAGGGGAGAGGTGAAGAGGGTCCGGGGGGTGCGTGGCGACGTCCTGGGCGTGGAGGCAGCGGCGGGAAGCAAGAGGTGGCCAGGCGCGTGGGCGCGCGCAGTGGGCACACACCCCTCGTCCTTCTGGTGAGAGGTGGGAGACGACTGGCATCGGCCAGCTGGGCTGGGCCGGCTCCTGGGTCGCACAGGTAAGTGGCCCAGGTACTAACTCTCTCTCTGTTATTTAATTTGTTCTCTTTTTCTATTTTTGCTATTATGTTTTGATTTAGTTCAAAGACCAAACCATTTTCAAAATTCATGAAAATAATTGTGTGAACTAAATGGACTTATCCAAAGCTACACAACAATTTCCAGAATTATTGAACATATATTTATTATATAACAAATATAGATCCAATTCAAATATTTATTGGATTATTTCAAAGGCCCAAAATAATTGTTTCTGAGATTCTAGAAATATTGGTTTGAATTTTATCCCTTGCCAATATTTCCAGAGATTACAGGAACATTTTCTTGGACTCATTTGATGAGATTTAAATGTTGGTTATTTTTAGAGGTCTTCTGAGGCTTTTGAAAATTCCTTAATTCAAATTTCATTTGAATTTAAACATGATGCTCACATGAAGGGCTAGCCTAGTGCATACCAGAACTAGGGATGTGACATTTGGTGACTGATGTTTGTTCGGAGTCCTGAATGAGATCACAAACATGATGAGGAGTCTCGAAATGGTCGAGAGGTAAATATTGATATATTGGATGAAGGTATTCGGACACCGGAAATATTTCGGGACATTTCGGATATTTATCAGGGAACCGAGGGGTTACTGGAACCCCCCGGGGAAGTTATGGGCTTTAATGGGCCATAAGGGAGTAGGAGAGGGCAGGCCAGAAGGATCCCCCCCAAGGCAGTCCGAATTGGACTAGGGGGGGGGCGTGGCCCCCTCTTTCCTTTCCCTCTCCCTCTCCTTCCCTCCTTCCCCCTTAGCGCGCCCTCCTTGGCCGCCAGCCTCCTCCTCCACCTCCTTTATATACGTGGCCAGGGGCACCCCAAAGGACATCAATTGTACCTCAGCCATGTGCGGTGCTCCCCTCCACAGTTTACCACCTCGGTCATACTGTCGTAGTGCTTAGGCGAAGCCCTACGCGGATCACATCACCAACACCCTCACCACGTTGTCGTGCTGACGGAACTCTCCCTCGAACCTCTACTGGATCACGAGCTCGAGGGACGTCATCCTGCTGAACGTGTGCTGAACACGGAGGTGCCGTATGTTCGGTACTTGGATCGGTTGGATCGTGAAGATGTTCGACTACATCAACTACGTTACTAAACGCTTCCGCTTTCGGTCTAGAAGGTACGTGGACACACTCTCCCGTCTCATTGCTATGCATCTCCTAGATAGATCTTGCATGACCGTAGGAATTTTTTTGAATTACTACGTTCCCCAACAGTGGCATCTGAGCCAGGTCTATGTGTAAATGATATATGCACGAGTAGAACACAAAGAGTTGTGGGCGATAATAGTCATACTGCTTACCACCAGCATCTTACTTTGATTCGGCGGTATTGTTGGATGAAGCAGCCCGGACCGACATTACATGACCGCGTTCATGAGACTGGTTCTACCGACGTGCTTCGCACACAGGTGGCTGGCGGGTGTCTGTTTCTCCAACTTTAGTTGAATCGAGTTTGACTACGGTCGGTCCTTGTTGAAGGTTAAAACAGCACACTTGATGAAAAATCATTGTGGTTTTGATGCGTAGGTAAGAACGGTTCTTGCTACAAGCCTGTAGCAGCCACGTAAAACTTGCAACAACAAAGTAGAGGACGTCTAACTTGTTTTTGCAGGGCATGTTGTGATGTGATATGGTTAAGATGTGATGAGATATAAATTGTTGTATGAGATGATCATGTTTTGTCGAAGTTATCGGCAACTGGCAGGAGCCTTATGGTTGTCTCTCTATTGTATGAAATGCAATCACCATGTAATTGCTTTACTTTATCACTAAGCGGTAGCGATAGTCGTAGAAGCAATAGTTGGCGAGATGACAACGATGCTACAATGGAGATCAAGGTGTCAAGCCGGTGATGATGGAGATGATGACGGTGCTTTGGAGATGGATATCAAAGGCACAAGATGATGATGGCCATATCATGTCACATATTTTGATTGCATGTGATGTTTATCTTTTATGAATCTTATTTTTCTTAGTACGGCGGTAGCATTTTAAGATGATCTCTCACTAAATTTCAAGGTATAAGTGTTCTCCCTGAGTATGCACCGTTGCTACAGTTCATCGTGCCGAGACACCACGTGATGATCGGGTGTGCTAAGCTCTATGTTCACGTAGAACGGGTGCAAGCCAGTTTTGCACGTGCAGAATACTTGGGTTAAACTTGACGAGCCTAGCATATGTAGATATGGCCTTGAAACACTGAGACCGAAAGGTACATTTTTTAGTTATCCCTTTGGGATATCATTTTGTTTTAGCCGATCTTAGTATTGATGCTTTTTGATGGATTGCCATTTCAAGTATAGCTCCTATTGGTCTTCTTATGGCAGGATATAGCTCAAATAATAAATATTCTTTTTCAGGCGGTCTACGTGCTGCTGCTCAATCCATTAGTTATGAAATACCATTAACTTTTTGCGTGCTAGCAATATCTCTACGTGTGATTCGTTAAAATAGATCTTTTTCCTATAAAATGCATTAACTATTTATATTCCTTTTCTTATGTAGTATTTGGGTTGGTAGGTTAAACTAGATAGCTATATGAGTGAAACAAAACAACTTATAAATATAGTAGATATGATCAACATAGTGATGTTCACCATTGAAAACTACTCCATCTCACGTGATGACCAGACATGGTTTAGTTGATATGGATCACGTGATCATTTAGATGACTAGAGAGATGTCTATCTAAGTGGGAGTTCTTAAGTAATTTGATTACTTGAACTTTAATTTATCATGAACTTAGTACCTGATAGTTTTTGCATGTCTATGTTGTTGTAGATCAATGGCCCGTGCTACCGTTCCTTTGAATTTTAATGCGTTCCTAGAGAAAGCTAAGTTGAAAGATGATGGTACCAATTACACGGACTGGGTCTGTAACTTGAGGATTATCCTCATTGCTGCACAGAAGAATTACGTCCTGGAAGCACCACTAGGTGTAAGACCCGGTGCAGGAGCAACACCGGACGTTATGAACCACTGGTACAACGACGTGCTATACAAACGGTTTTTAACCCCTTTCCGCAACGGCATTTGGAACCGTCGCCAAGTGAGTGTGGGCGATAGGGGGGTCCTTCCCACACGACCCAGAAACTGTCGAGGATAGGCCCTCCTGGGACACCAAATGAGCTCGTGTGCGATCGGGCGAGGCATCGAAACCAATCATTTTCGTAGGTATGTACATCCCACACGGTGAATCCTAGAAAAACATTTCCGTAGGTATGTATATCACACATAGTTCTTTGTGTGGAAACGTTTGTGCAAGGTGGCCTAATGCAAACAGTTCGCTGCCGGAAGGCGTGTGTGATTGTTAGTTAATCGAACACGCCTACTTTCTAGAAACCGTGCAGGTTGTTTGAGTTCATCGCTCACGGTGTTGTCTGAGTAATCGTCTGTAATAGAAAACCCCAACAAGCAGGGTAATTAGCCTATTATTGATAATCCATGTACTAATCAAATTGATATTTATTATAAAACACACAAGATATTTCATATCCGTATAACAGCAACCAGGATTTCATAATCGAATTACATCGGATAGCTTTGGCACTCAGTTAAGCCATTACACAACAGCACCAAGTTTCACATGCAGCATCAAGAACCTTTGGAAAGTAGCATCATACATGGTAAATAGACAGATGAATCTCATCTGGGAAACTGCAGAAGCGGCAGGCAAATATTGAGCCTTCAGTGATGTTGAATGTCCTTGCAACTTTAGGCCAGCGGCTATGGATAATTGCCCGCCCAACCTTCATCCTCTTCAGCAAGACTTAAATATTGTACCGTGGGTGTTGAATGAATACCTTCCTCGCCTCTTGACCATGTAGGTGGTTTGAGAGGTAATCATGGGTGAACTGCTTTGAAAAGTACTAAAAACAAAGCTATGCATAAATCGCTGTTATAAATTTTGAAATGGCGCAAGGGGTAAAACAAGGTAAAAGAGTTAGTACCATCCTATAGTTGACTGATGTCTTCTTCATTGTGCAAACAAAGATCTTGCTATTATTCATCGCAAGTTCCTTCATCCTAACAATCTTTCTGAGTTTCTTGACTTGACTGATATTCATGGACATCTCATTTCCCCATATGCAAAATGGGTCGAACAGTGGGTCTAAGCCTCTGACAGCAGGACCTACATGTGCAAGACCAAATTGTAAGAAACCTAAATATTAGAATGATTCCTGAAACTGCACAATAATGTGCTATTAGCCAAAGGACCTTGCTTGAACAAACCTCGATGGTAAACTGCTACCTCTTGAGCACTGTGTTGGTTTTCCCTTGAAGAGGAAAGGGTGATGCAGTAAAGTAGCGTAAGTATTTCCCTCAGTTTTTGAGAACCAAGGTATCAATCCAGTAGGAGGCCACGCACGAGTCCCTCGCACCTACACAAACAAATAAACTCCTCGCAACCAACGCAATAAAGGGGTTGTCAATCCCTTCACGGTCACCTACGAGAGTGAGATCTGATAGATATGATAAGATAATATTTTTGGTATTTTTATGATAAAGATGCAAAGCAAAGAAAGCAAAATAAATGGAAAAGGAAATAGCTTGTTGACGGAAGATTAATATGATGGAAAATAGACCTGGGGGCCATAGGTTTCACTAGTGGTTCTCTCGGGAGCATAAGTATTACGGTGGGTAAACAAATTACTGTTGAGCAATTGACAGAATTGAGCATAGTTATGAGAATATCTAGGTATGATCATGTATATAGGCATCACGTCCGAAACAAGTAGACCGACTCCTGCCTGCATCTACTACTATTACTCCACACATCGACCGCTATCCGGCATGCATCTAGAGTATTAAGTTCAAAGAACAGAGTAACGCTTTAAGCAAGATGACATGATGTAGAGGGATAAACTCATGCAATATGATGTAAACCCCATCTTGTTATCCTCGATGGCAACAATACAATATGTGCCTTGCTGCCCCTACTGTCACTGGGAAAGGGCACCGCAAGATTGAACCCAAAGCTAAGCACTTCTCCCATTGCAAGAAAGATCAATCTAGTAGGCCAAACCAAACTGATAATTCGAAGAGACTTGCAAAGATAACCAATCATACATAAAAGAATTCAGAGAAGATTCAAATATTGTTCATAGATAAACTTGATCATAAACCCACAATTCATCGGTCTCAACAAACACACCGCAAAAGAAGATTACATCGAATAGATCTCCACAAGAGAGGGGGAGAACTTTGTATTGAGATCCAAAAAGAGAGAATAAGCCATCTAGCTAATAACAATGGACCCGAAGGTCTGAAGTAAACTACTCACACTTCATCGAAGAGGCTATGGTGTTGATGTAGAAGCCCTCCATGATCGATGCCCCCTCCGGCGGAGCTCCAGAAAAGGCCCCAAGGTGGGATCTCATGGATACAGAAAGTTACGGCGGTGGAATTAGGGTTTTGGCTCTGTATCTGGTAGTTTGGGGGTATGTAGGTATATATAGGAGGAAGGAGTACGTCGGTGGAGCAACGTGGGCCCCATGAGGGTGGACAGCGCGCCTGGGGGGGGGGGGGGGTAGACGCGCCCCCTACCTCGTGCCTTCCTAGTAGCTTTCTTGACGTAGGGTCCAAGTCCTCTGGATCATGTTCATTCCGAAAATCACGTTCCCGAAGGTTTCATTCCGTTTGGACTCCGTTTGATATTCTTTTTCTGTGAAACTCTGAAATAGGCAAAAAACAACAATTTTGGGTTGGGCCTCCGGTTAATAGGTTAGTCCCAAAAATAATATAAAAGTGTATAATAAAGCCCAATAATGTCCAAAACAGGATATAATATAGCATGGAACAATCAAAAATTATAGATACGTTGGAGACGTATCAAGCATCCCCAAGCTTAATTCCTGCTCGTCCTCGAGTAGGTAAATGATAAAAACAGAATTTTTGATGTGGAATGCTACTTGGCATAATTTCAATGTAATTCTCTTAATTGTGGTATGAATATTCAGATCTGAAAGATTCAAGAAAAAAGTTCAATATTGACATAGAAATAATAATACTTCAAGCATACTAACCAAGCAATTATGTCTCTTCAAAATAACATGGCCAAAGAAAGTTATCCCTACAAAATCATATAGTCCGGCTATGCTCCATCTTCAGCACACAAAGTATTTAAATCATGCACAACCCCGATGACAAGCCAAGAAATTGTTTCATACTTTTGGTGTTCTCAAACTTTTTCAATCTTCACGCAATACATGAGCGTGAGCCATGGACATAGCACTATATGTGGAATAGAATGGTGGTTGTGGAGAAGGCAAAAAGGGAGAAGATAGTCTCACATCAACTAGGTGTATCAACGGGCTATGGAGATGCCCATTAATATATATCAATGTGAGTGAGTAGGGATTGCCATGCAACGGATGCACTAGAGCTATAAGTATATGAAAGCTCAACAAAAAGAACTAAGTGGGTGTGCATCCAACTTGCTTGCTCATAAAGACCTAGGGCATTTTGAGGAAGCCCATCGTTGGAATATACAAGCCAAGTTCTATAATGAAAAATTCCCACTAGTATATGAAAGTGATAACATAGGAGACTCTCTATCATGAAGATCATGGTGCTACTTTGAAGCACAAGTGTGGAAAAAGGATAGTAGTATTGTCCCTTTTTATATTTTTTGGGGCCTTCCTTTTTTATTTGGCCTTTTTTGGGACAATACTCTATGAATGATGATCATCACACTTCTATTTATTTACAACTCAATGATTACAACTCGATACTAAAACAAAGTATGACTCTATATGAATGCCTCCAGTGGTATACCGGGATAGCAATGATGCATGAGTGACTTGTACGAAAGAATTATGAACGGTGGCTTTGCCACGACTAAAAATGTCAACTACATGATCATGCAAAGCAATATGACAATGATGGAGCGTGTCATAGTAAACGAAATGGTGGAAAGTTGCATGGCAATATATCTCGGAATGGCTATGGAAATTCCATGATAGGTAGGTATGGTGGCTGTTTTGAGGAAGGTATATGGTGTATGATACCGGCAAAAGGTGCGCGGTATTAAAGAGGCTAGCAATGGTGGAAGGGTGAGAGTGCGTATAATCCATGGACTCAACATTAGTCATAAATAACTCATATACTTATTGCAAAAATCTATTAGTTATCGAAGCAAAGTACTACGCGCATGCTCCTAGGGGGATAGATTGGTAGTAAAAGGCAATCGCTCGTCCCCGACCGCCACTCATAAGGAAGACAATCAATAAATAATTCATGCTCCAACTTCTTTACATAACGGTTCACCATACGTGCATGCTACGGGAATCACAAACTTCAACACAAGCATTTCTCAAATTCACAACTACTCAACTAGCACGACTCTAATATCACCATCCCCATATCTCAAAACAATTATCAAGTATCAAACTTCTCATAGTATTCAACACACTCATAAGAAATTTTTTATTAATCTTGAATGCCTAACATAATTAAAGCAAATTACCACGCTGTTTTGTAGGACTCTCAAAATAATCTAAGTGAAGCATGAGAGAACAATAGTTTCTATAAAACAAATCCACCACCATGCCCTAAAAGATATAAGTGAAGCACTAGAGCAAAAATTATATAACTCAAAAGATATAAGTGAAGCACATAGAGTATTCTAACAATTTCCGAATCATGTGTGTCTCTCTCAAAAGGTGTGTACAGCAAGGATGATTATGGAAAGCTAACAAATAAAGACTCAAATAATACAAGACACTCTAAGAAAAACACATATCATGTGGTAAATAAAAATATAGCTCCAAGTAAAGTTACCAATGGAAGTAGACGAAAGAGGGGATGCCTTCCGGGGCATCCCCAAGCTTGGGCTTTTAGGTGTCCTTAGATTATCTTCGGGTGCTATGGGCATCCCCAAGCTTAGGCTCTTGCCACTCCTTGTTCCATAATCCATCAAATCTTTCACTCAAAACTTGAAAACTTCACAACACAAAACTTAAAGTAGAAAATCTCGTGAGCCCCGTTAACTGAACATTACATTTCAGAGGACCAAACTGTTAACTGAACATCATATTGCATATTAACATTACAGAGGACAAATCACTAGAAGGCACTGGCAGTGGCCTCAAGAAAACATCATGAACTGTATTTTAAAGTAGACAACTGCGTGGTGGTGTCGACGGTGGCCTCGATGACGAGGTGCTCCTCCAAGATCTGGCGGTCGACATGCATGATAGCCATATCAACCTCGTGCGCGCGTGCGGCCACATGCTACTGAGCTCCATGTTATACTGCGTACAAAATGGATGTGGGCGGTGCTTAATTGGAGGAGGGAGGGGCAGTGATTTCGGCGGAAGGTGCCGCGCCGTTGGTCCGGGCATGTGGGACGGGAAAGGAGGAGGATGGTGTGGGTGGGGTGTGGATTACCTGACCATATCGACGAGGCCGCGCAACAAGAAGAAGGGTCGGCGACAAGGAGGCCGCACAGCAAGAAGAAGGGTCGCCGGCGAGGAGGCGGCGCTGCAAGAAGAAGGGTCGCCGGCAAGGAGGCGGCGCTGCAAGAAGATGGGTAGCCGACGAGGAGACGGCGCTGCAAGAAGAAGGGTCGCCGGCGAGGAGGCTGAGCTGCCAGTAAGCAGCAGTGAAGGTTTGAACTTGGAAAGCAAGGAGGAACAGTGGAAATGTGGCTTTTGGTGGGAGGGAGGGGCGGGGACATAGATATTTCCGTGGTGGCAAAAAAATATCGCTCGGTGCCGCGAGAAACTGGCGCACAAGTGTGGTTCAAGCGGGGGTGGTGGACTGTAGACGACGAAGCTTCCTACGTAAGCCAGACAAGACGGTGCGCCAAGTTATTTTATATCGCATCCCACACGATTCTTTCTAGTAATTGTTTTGTGGTATACCTGATTTTTTCATTATGTATTGAAAGACAAAATGGTGTTACGAAGGGAAAAGATGGTGTTTGAATTGCTAGAACATTTACGTACAATGAACATGCAACTAGTACATGAGTGTCATGTTTAAATTTGGAATTATTCTAGATTCATTTGGCATTTTTATGCATTAATTGAGTTTCTGGGCATTTAATGTGCATAGTTCAAATTTGAACTACAAGCACATCCTCCAATGCACCAAAATTCGGTTAAAAATCACTTGTGTGTCTTCGGGTGAATTTATAGGTTCCATGCAAGAAATGAGAATGAAATTCAAACATGTGGGCGTCGTGGCTCGGCCGGAAAGATTGAGAAACTTGATTTTTTAATTCCTGTAAATCCAAAACACGCCTGAAAATCATGAAACTTCACATGGTGTCATGACATGGCACCAACATGTTGCAGTAATTTTTTTGGCCGAATTGGGACAAGCTTTGGTGTAAGCTTCTTGCAAACCGGAGCTTCCCTCAAGAAGGCTCGTGGTTCTAAGAGGGAACGTGTCACCTCCGTGTGTGAAACGACATACGTACATTGTCTTCTCCCGCCTTAATTTTTTTACATAGACAGATTAGACCAAATAGAAGTATCGTGCTAAATTTTGGAATTATTCCGGGTTCGTTTGGCCTTTCTTATATATTAATTGAGTTTCTGCACATTTAATGTGCATAATTCAAATTTGAACTACAAGCATATCCTCCAGTGCACCAAAGTTGGTTGAAAAATCACATGTGTGTCCTTGGGTGAATTTCTAGGTCCCATGCAAGAAATGGGAATGAAATTCAAACATCTGGGTGTTGTGGCTCGGCCGAAAAGATTGAGAAACTTGTTTTTTTAATTCCTGTAAATCCAAAAGACGTCCGAAAATCATGAAACTTGACATGGTGTCATGATATGGCACCAATATGCTGCAGTAAATTCTTTGGCCGAATTGGGACAAGCTTTGGTGTAAGCTTCTTGCAAACACGAGTTTCCCTCAAAAAGGCTCGTGGTTCCAAGAGGGAACGTGTGTCACCTCCATGTGCGAAACGACATACGTACACTGCCTTCTCCTGCCTTAATTTTTTACATAGGCAGATTAGACCAAATAGAAGTATCGTGCTAAATTTTGGAATTATTCCGGGTTCGTTTGGCCTTTTTTATACATTAATTGAGTTTTTGTGCATTTAATGTGCATAATTCAAATTTGAACTACAAGCACATGTTCCAGTGCACCAAAGTTGGTTGAAAAATCACATGTGTGTCCTTGGGTGAATTTCTAGGTCCCATGCAAGAAATGAGAATGAAATTTAAACATCTGGGCATCGTGGCTCGGCCGGAAAAATTGAGAAACTTGTTTTTTTTAATTCATGTAAATCCAAAACACGACTGAAAATCATGGGACTTGACATGGTGTCATGACAAGGCACCAACATGTTGCGGTATTTTTTTGTCCGAATTGGGACAAGCTTTGGTGTAAACTTCTTGCAAATTGGAGCTTCCCTTAAGAAGGCTCGTGGTTCCGAGAGGGAACATGTCACCTCCGTGTGTGAAACGACATACGTACATTGTCTTCTCCCGCCTTAATTTTTTTACATAGACAGATTAGACCAAATAGAAGTATCGTGCTAAATTTTGGAATTATTCCGGGTTCGTTTGGCCTTTTTTATACATTAATTGAGTTTCTGTGCATTTAATGTGCATAATTCAAATTTGAACTACAAGCACATGCTCCAGTGCACCAAAGTTGGTTGAAAAATCACATGTGTGTTCTTGGGTGAATTTCTAGGTCCCATGCAAGAAATGAGAATGAAATTCAATTATGAGCGTCGTGGCTCGGCCGGAAAGATTGAGAAACTTGGTTTTTTAATTTCTGTAAATCCAAAACACGCCTGAAAACCATGAAACTTGGCATGGTGTCATGACATGGCACCAACATGCTGTGGTAATTTTTTTGGCCGAATTGGAACAAGTTTTGGTGTAAGCTCCTTGCAAACCGGAGCCTTCCCTCAAGAAGGCCGTGGTTCCGAGAGGGAACGTGTCACCTCTGTGTGCGAAACGACATATGCACACTGCCTTCTCACGCCTTAATTTTTTTACACAGGCAGATTAGACCAAATAGAAGTATCGTGCTAAATTTTGGAATTATTCCGGGTTCATTTGGCTTTTTTTAATACATTAATTGAGTTTCTGTGCATTTAATGTGCATAATTCAAATTTAAACTACAAGCACATGCTCGAGTGCACCAAAGTTGGTTGAAAATCACATGTGTGTCCTTGGGTGAATTTCTAGGTCCCATGCAAGAAATGGGAATGAAATTCGAACATATGGGCATCGTGGCTCGACCGAAAAGATTGAGAAACTTGGTTTTTTTAATTCCTGTAAATCCAAAACATGCCTAAAAATCATGAAACTTGGCATGGTGTCATGACATGGCACTAACATGCTATGGTAATTTTTCTGTCTGATTTGCGAAGGCGCACACATTAACAATCAGCAAAGTCATTTTGGAACAAGTGATGTCACGTTACAAATTAGGAACACAAGTATTATTGAAACCGTGGGCGTTCTACTTACCAATTATGTGTCGCCACGCATCACATTTTTTATTGGCTAGGAGGTGCCGTGCGGGGTTGCTATTTGAGTACGGGAGGCGTGCGATCAGACCCCTGCGCGTGCTCATCGGGAGGAGAGCCCTTTGACCTCTACCTGCCGCGCACCTCCCACCCAACATCTCCATTAATGGCGCCCGAGCCTCTGTTCTACGGCGTGCTTATATGTCTCACTAGACTGAGATTTAAGAGAGAAAATTGAAAATCTGGAAAGAAAGTTTTGCACGGTTCTTGATGTAAGATCCGACGGACCTATATAGCATCGACTGCGACTTATAGCAAGCATGATGAATATAAGGACGATGACAATGGATAATAATTGTCTTATTTAGGAACATAATTAAAATCCCCACAAAAGAGGAACATAATTTTAAAAAGCCACATGCGGCAATGCCCGAAATACACAAGGGCAAGAGAAGAAGGAAGACAACGATCTGGCTCGTTGATCTCTACTTTCTTAATGCGTTGCTGCAGGCCGAGGGAACTAGTATCTGTGGCAAGCGACGATGAGCTCTTTCTTGTCCTCAAGATGCTGCTTGAGAGCATCCACGGATTCCTCCACCAGCCTTCTGTGCTCGATGCGCAGCATGGCATTCTCGTCCATAAGTTTCTCAACGATGACGACGGCCCTCTTCAACAAGGCAGTAGTCTCCTCCTCCTGCTCTGCACTTCCGACGATCTTCGCCCTCAGCAGGTCGCGCTCAGACCGGAGCTTCGTATTGCTCTCATTTAGTTGCCGGATGACGCCGACAAAAGAGGCTTTCATGTCGTCGTGCAACCTCACCCAGCCGGAGATCTGATCCATCTGGCTATGGACGATCGCATGCATGCGCCTGTAAGAGTCCTCGCCTGCCCGCGAGACATTTTCCCAGGCTGCTGCAGCGCAGGAGGACATCCCTTCTGCATTCGCGGCACGGCGGGACATCTCTTCTGCTTCCATGGCGTGACCGGACCAGTCTGTCGCATCGACGGTGCGGCGGGACCTGCGTGCTGCTTCGGCGGCGCGGCGGGACCTCTGTGCTGCTATGGCCGCGTGGCGGGACATGCCAACTGCATTCACGGCGAGGCGGGACATCTCTCGTGCTTCCACTTCCATGCTCGCATCTCCCTGGTGGCAATCTCTCGACCCAGAACTCACGCTGGCCATGGCTGACGCAAGGGAACGATGATGAATGACTTATTTGTTTTTGTGGATGAGGAGTTGAGGAGGAATGTGCAATCATCTTGGAGTAGTAGTATTTATAACCGAGTACTAATATGCTCCTAAGTGGGAAACCGTTTAGGTTTTAATCGGTGTGAACAGGTTTGCAATTTGGAATGGGATGGGACGCATGCTCAAAATTTACTAACGGTTATGAGAGTGGCACTATTCTCGGAACGTGTAACGTGGGCACGTACGCCTTATCGGCCGCGTACGTGGCATTTGCACCATACGCTGCACCGCAATAGGCAATGTCAGCACACGTCTTGTTCCAAAAACCATGCGCGCTCATTATTACCATCGCACACGCTTCTTTTAATTAGAATGTGTGTGCCCGTCTAGTGCATACACGTTGATCTATCTAACTGTTTCAGTTTGTTGTGACTAATCGCAAACAGTTCATCCGTGTGAAGTGTATGCCATCAATCGCACACACTTTGATCTGGCTAGCCCATTTCTGTTCTGTTGCCTAATCGCAAACAGTTAATCCTTCTAAAGTGTATGCCCTCAATCGCACACACCTTTATCTAGCTGCCCGTTTCTATTGTTCCTCGTCATCACAAATAGTTCCTCGTCATCGCACACGCCTTCAACTGTCTACTCGTTTATTTTGTTTCGCCTCATCACAAATAGTTCATTGAACTAGACGGTATGCCCTGCATCGCACACGCAACTAAAATTTGAACCTTGTTTGATGGCTCTGCCATCGCAAACGTTTTGCACATTTTTACGGTTCTTTTACACCACCGTTTGCGATTATTGCATCGCACATAGTTTCGTCGAAGGGTCTCTGATCGTAGTGTCGCTTTAGCAGCATCCTACAGTAGTGAACGTCTGGCAGAGCAAAGCT
The DNA here is from genome assembly GCF_056163025.1 of Triticum urartu. Taxonomy (NCBI): domain Eukaryota; kingdom Viridiplantae; phylum Streptophyta; class Magnoliopsida; order Poales; family Poaceae; genus Triticum; species Triticum urartu. The sequence goes on along the minus strand of NC_141878.1, from coordinate 158,333,422 downwards.
GATGACTACTCGATAGTTCAGTGTGCCATGCTTTACTGCTTAGAATCGGGACTTCAAAGACGTTTTGAACGTCATGGAGCATATGAGATGTTCCAGGAGTTGAAGTTAATATTTCAAGCAAATGCCCGAGTTGAGAGATATGGAGTCTCCAACAAGTTCTATAGCTGCAAGATGGAGTAGAACAGTTCTGTCAGTGAACACATATTGTCTGGATACCATAACCACTCGACTCAGCTGGGATTTAATCTTCCTGATGATAGTGTCATTGACAGATTTCTTCAATCACTGCCACCAAGCTATAAAGGCTTTGTGATGAACTATAATATGCAAGGGATGGAAAAGACAATTTCCGAGCTCTTCGCGATGCTAAAGGCTGCAGATGTAGAAATCAAGAAGGAGCATCAAGTGTTGATGGTGAATAAGACCACTAGTTTCAAGAAAAAGGGCAAAGGGAAGAAGGGGAACTTCAAGAAGAACAGCAAGCCAGTTGCTGCTTAAGGGAAGAAGCCCAAGTCTGAACCTAAGCCTGAAATTGAGTGCTTCTACTGCAAAAGGACTGGTCACTGGAAGCGGAACTGCCCCAAGTATTTGGCAGATAAGAAGGATGGCAAAGTGAAAGGTATATTTGATATACATGTTATTGATGTGTACCTTACTAATGCTCATAGTAGCGCCTAGGTATTAACTCGAAACAGGGGCTACGGATTAAACAAAGATTGGCTAAGGACGAGGTGACGATGCGCGTGGGAAATGGTTCCAAAGTCGATGTGATCGCCGTCGGCACACTACCTCTACATCTACCGTCAGGATTAGTTTTAGACCTAAATAATTGTTATTTGGTGCCAGCGTTGAGCATGAACATTATATCTGGATCTTGTTTGATGCGAGACGGTTATTCACTTAAATCAGAGAATAATGGTTGTTCTATTTATATGTGTAATATCTTTTATGGTCATGCACCCTTGATGAGTGGTCTATTTTTGTTGAATCTCGATTTTAGTGATACACATATTCATAATATTGAAGCCAAAAGATGCAAAGTTAATAATGATATTGCAACTTATTTGTGGCACTGCCGTTTAGGTCATATTGGTGTAAAGCGCATGAAGAAACTCCATGCTGATGGGCTTTTGGAATCACTTGATTATGAATCACTTGATGCTTGCGAACCATGACTCATGGGCAAGATGACTAAGACTCCGTTCTCCGGAACAATGGAGCGAGCAACTGACTTATTGGAAATAATACATATTGATGTACGCGGTCCGATGAGTGTTGAGGCTCGCAATGGGTATCGTTATTTTCTAACCTTCACAGATGATTTGAGCAGATATGAGTATATCTACTTAATGAAACATAAGTCTGAAATATTTGAAAAGTTCAAAGAATTTCAGAGTGAAGTGGAAAATCATCATAACAAGGAAATAAAGTTTCTGCGATCTGGTCGTGGAGGTGAATATTTGAGTTATGAGTTTGGTCTTCATTTGAAACAATGTGGAATAGTTTCTCAACTCACGCCACCTGGAACACCACAGCGTAATGGTGTGTCCGAAGCGTACTTTATTAGATATGGTGCGATCTATGATGTCTCTTACCAATTTACTGCTATCGTTTTGGGGTTATGCTTTAGAGACGGCTGTATTCACGTTAAATAGGGCACCATCTAAATTCGTTGAGACGACATCATATGAACTGTGGTTTGGCAAGAAACCTAAGCTGTCGTTTCTTAAAGTTTGGGGTTGCGATGCTTATGTGAAAAAGCTTCAACCTGATAAGCTCAAACCCAAATCGGAGAAATGTGTCTACATAGGATACCCAAAAGAGACTGTTGGGTACACCTTCTATCGTAGATCCGAAGGCAAGATATTCGTTGCTAAGAATGGATCCTTTCTAGAGAAGGAGTTTCTCTCGAAAGAAGTGAGTGGGAGGAAAGTAGAACTTGATGAGGTAATTGTACCTTCTCTGAATTGAAAAGTAGTTCATCACAGAAACCAGTTCAAGTGATTCCTACACTAATTAATGAGGAAGTTAATGATAATGATCATGAAACTTCAGATCAAGTTACTACCGAATCTCGTAGGTCAACCAGAGTACGATCCGCACCAGAGTGGTATGGTAGTCCTGTTCTGGAGGTCATGTTACTAGACCATGACGAACCTACGAACTATGAGAAAGCGATGATGAGCCCAGATTCCGCGAAATGGCTTGAAGTCATGAAATCTGAGATGGGATCCATGTATGAGAACAAAGTGTGGACTTTGGTTGACTTGCCCGATAATCGGCAAGCAATAGAGAATAAATGGATCTTCAAGAAGAAGACTAACACTAACGATAATGTTACTGTCTACAAAGCTCGAGTTGTCACAAAAGGTTTTCGACAAGTTTAAGGAGTTGACTACGATGATACCTTCTCACCCGTAGAGATGCTAACGTCTGTCCGAATCATGTTAGCAATTGCCGCATTTTATGATTATGAAATTTGGCAAATGGATGTCAAAACTGTATTCCTTAATGGATATCTTAAAGAAGAGTTGTATATGATGCAACCAGAAGGTTTTGTCGATCATAAAGGTGCTAACAAAGTGTGCAAGCTTCAACGGTCCATTTATGGACTGGTGCAAGCCTCTCGGAGTTGGAATATACGCTTTGATAGTGTGATCAAAGCATATGGTTTTATACAGACTTTTGGAGAAGCCTGTATTTATAAGAAAGTGAGTGGGAGCTCTGTAGCATTTCTAATATTATATGTGGATGACATATTATTGATTGGAAATAATACAGAATTTCTGGATAGCATAAAAGGATACTTGAATAAGAAATTTTCAATGAAAGACCTCGGTGAAGTTGCTTATATATTGGGCATCAAGATCTATAGAGATAGATCAAGACGCTTAATTGGACTTTCACAAAGCACATACCTTGAATTCTTTTTGTAAGAAGTTCAAAATAGGTCAGTCAAAGAAAGGGTTCTTGGCTGTGTTACAAGGTGTGAAGTTGAGTCAGACTCAATGCCTGACCACTGCAGAAGATAGAGAGAAAATGAAAGTCATTCCCTATGCCTCAGTCATAAGTTCTATCATGTATGCAATGTTGTGTGCCTCACTATTAGTTTAGCAGGAAGGTACCAAACATGGGCGGAGCCAGGATTTGGACATGAGGGGGGCGAAAAGCCGACGTTCACAAAATTCATGGAATATCACAATATTTTAAGTCTCACGACAGCATTGATGACAAATCATAAAATATTTGTTTGGAACTACAAAAGAATGGTACATTTTTTTAGTGGAGAGTGGTACATTTCTATTAACTTAAATTGAGCTCTACGACCACCAGCGACGAACAAACATGAACTCCGATATGTTCCTTACCATTATAGACAATCATGCAATGTCGAAGAAAATCATTTTGTTTTAAAAAAGTGTGTTGACTAGGCGAAGAAGTTTGTTTGGTTATCGCGGCCTACACTAGAAGATTTATGACCAACCATAGTAATCTACTATCAACGAATTAGTATGTTGTAATTTTACTTGTTTAAAATTATCCAACGGTCAAATCGGAAACCAAAGACGAGATTTTTATCTCTAGATAGTTGCAAGCATCCAGCTAGAAATGGGCAAGTTGATATTCTAGTTGAGTCCGTTCTTGACTAGAAAAGACTATGATAAGAAAAATCCATCGTTGTGCATGTATTAGACACATCAAATAAGTCATTTTCTCTAGAATACGCACAAACGTGTCATTTATTAAAGAGGATAAAGGTCACATCAAATAAGTCATGTCGTGGATTGAAAATGCACAAGATACTATTATGCTAATTAACTAGACTAAGATCACAATTCATGAAAACAGGATAATTATTAATACCTACGGATGCGTAGTGTTACCTGCTGCCAATATATTCAATCCTGGTCATCTGGCTAGCGACTTCTAGCTGTATTCTGATGATCTGATCTGCATGCATCTAGTCAATTGTATGCAGACAAAGGACAGGGAGTCGTCGTCATGGTGACCAGTGGATAGCTGCCGCAGCAATCTAAGCGCACTAGCAGGACACACAAAACAGCGGATGGCACGAGCGGCAGCCAGCGACGGTGATAAATGCCCTAAGCGGTCCAGGAAAATAGATCAATCCATCAGATCGATTTGATTATCTGTAGGCCAAACAATAGACAGCCACATACATATCTATGGGCTATTGGGCTAATGATGTAATTAGCTGCGGCCATTAGCAATGTTCAGTACAGGGCCTGCTGAAATGTGTTGAGGGGGGCGAGTGATTGGCAGGGGTCTAGCCCCTGCTCGCCCCCCTTGTCTCCGCCCCTGGTATCAAAGTAATCTAGGAGTGGATCACTGGACATCGATCAAGAACATCCTGAAATACCTGAAAAGTATTAAGGATATGTTTCTCGTTTATGGAGGTGACAAAGAGCTTGTCGTAAATGGTTACATCGATGCAAGCTTTGACACTGATCCGGATGACTCTAAATCACAAACCGGATACGTATTTACATTGAATGGTGGAGCTGTCAGTTGGTGCAGTTCCAAGCAAAGCGTCGTGGCGGGATCTACGTGTGAAGTGGAGTACATAGCTGCTTCGGAAGCAGCAAATGAAGGAGTCTGGATGAAGGAGTTCATATCCGATCTAGGTGTAATACCAAGTGCATCGGGTCCAATGAAAATCTTTTGTGACAATACTGGAGCAATTACCTTGGCAAAGGAATCCAGATTTCACAAGAGAACCAAACACATCAAGAGATGCTTCAATTCCATCCACGATCAAGTCAAGGAGGGAGACATAGAGATTTATAAAATACATACAGATCTGAATGTTGCAGACCCGTTGACTAAGCCTCTTCCACGAGCAAAACATGATCAACACCAAGACTCCATGGGTGTTAGAATCATTACTATGTAATCTAGATTATTGACTCTAGTGCAAGTGGGAGACTGAAGGAAATATGCCCTAGAGGCAATAATAAAGTTGTTATTTATATTTCCTTATATCATGATAAATGTTTATTATTCATGCTAGAATTGTATTAACCGGAAACTTAGTACATGTGTGAATACATAGACAAACAGAGTGTCCCTGGTATGCCTCTACTTGACTAGCTCGTTAATCAAAGATGGTTAAGTTTCCTGACCATAGACATGTGTTGTCATTTGATGAACGGGATCACATCATTAGAGAATGATGTGATGGACAAGACCCATCCGTTAGCTTAGCATTATGATCGTTTAGTTTTATTTCTATTGCTTTCTTCATGACTATACATATTCCTCTGACTATGAGATTATGCAACTCCTAAATACCGGAGGAACACTTTGTGTGCTATCAAACGTCACAACATAACTGGGTGATTATAGAGATGCTCTACAGGTGTCTCAGAAGGTGTTTTTTGAGTTGGCATAGATCAAGATTAGGATTTGTCACGCCGTGTATCGGAGAGGTATCTCTGGGCCCTCTCGGTAATGCACATCACTATAAGCCTTGCAAGCAATGTGACTAATGAGTTAGTTACAGGATGATGCATTACGGAACGAGTAAAGAGACTTGCCGGTAACGAGATTGAACTAGGTATGATGATACCAACGATCGAATCTCGGGCAGGTAACATACCGATGACAAAGGGAATAACGTATGTTGTTATGCGGTTTGACCGATAAAGATCTTCGTAGAATATGTAGGAGCCAATATGAGCATCCAGGTTCCGCAATTGGTTATTGACCAGAGATGTGTCTCGATCATGTCTACATAGTTCTCGAACCTGTAGGGTCCGCACGCTTAACGTTCGATGTCGATTTGTATTATGAGTTATGTGTTTTGGTGACCGAAGTTTGTTCGGAGTCCCGGATGAGATCACGGACATGATGAGGAGTCTCGAAATGGTCGAGAGGTAAAGATTGATATATTGGACGAAGGTATTCGGACACCGGAAAGGTTTCAGGACGTTTCAGATATTTATCGGAGAACCGAGGGGTTATCGAAACCCCTCGAAGAAGTTATGGGCCTTAATGGGCCATAAGAGAGTAGGAGAGGGCAGGCCACAAGGTGGCGCCCCCCAAGGCAGTCCGAATTGGACTAGGGGGAGGGGGCGTGGCCCCCTCTTTCCGTCCCCTCTCCCTCTCCTTCCCTCCTCCCCCCTCTTGGAATAGGAGAGGGAATCCTAGTTGGATTCCCCCCTTGGCGCGCCCTCCTTGGCCGCCGGCCTCCTCCTCCCCCTCCTTTATATACGTGGCCAGGGGCACCCCAAAGGACATCAATTGTTCCTCAGCCATGTGCGGTGCTCCCCTCCACAGTTTACCACCTCGGTCATATTGTCATAGTGCTTAGGCGAAGCCTTGGGCGGATCACATCACCAACACCCTCACCACACCGTCGTGCTGATGGAACTCTCCCTCGACCCTCTACTGGATCAAGAGCTCGAGGGACGTCATCGTGCTGAACGTGTGCTGAACACGAAGGTGCCGTACGTTCGGTACTTGGATCGGTTGGATCGTGAAGACGTTCGACTACATCAACTGTGTTAGTAAACGCTTCCGCTTTCAGTCTACGAGTTACGTGGACACACTCTCCTGTCTCGTTGCTATGCATCTTCTAGATAGATCTTGCGTGATCGTGGGATTTTTTTTGAATTACTACGTTCCCCAACATATATAAATCGGAGGGGTTAGTCCGTAGAGGCTATCAGAATTCACATTGGCTAGACGGCTAGGGTTTAGCCATTACGATCTCGAGGTAGATCAACTCTTGTAACCCCTATACTCATCAAAGTCAATCAAACATGAAGTAGGGTTTTACCTCCATTAAGAGGGCCCGATCCTGGGCAAACATCGTGTCCCCTTTGTCTCCTGTTACCTTCGATCCTCAAGCACACAGTTCGGGACCCCCTACCCGAGATCGGCCGGTTTTGACACCGACAGAGAGCAAGTACAATAGAGTGACGTAGGCGGTCTATAAAAGATGCCACATCAGACTTGTGTCTAGTTAGAGGAGAGATGAGAGAAGATAAGCGGGCTACAAGTTTACAGCCAACTGTAGCACAAATTCCAACAACCTTTGCGAGAGAATGACATAGCCACATATTAATGATATACTCCCTCCGTCCGAAAATACTTGTCCTAGAAATGGATAAAATGGATGTATCTGTAACTAAAATAAGTCTAGATACAACCATTTTTAGGACAGATATTTCTGGACGGAAAAAATAATATACTAGTGTGATTAACTATGGTACGGATGAGCTATTAGATTAATTATAAATGATATGTCAACTCCACATAGCCAGCTGCTCTTGGCTATACCATGCTTCAAGGAGTGCCGGGAAATAGCTAGTCATGTCTATTTTATTTTTTTGAGATGAACACATCTTTTTTCCCTTGTTTTTGGGAGAAGCCACATCTACTTTCTGAGCAATATAAGAATGGTATTTTTTTAGACGTACTAGTAAGGATGGTACTTGACAAAGGGAAAATATGAACTTTATTTTTGCACTCTAGCTTCTTACCACCTTGCTTATGCCATTCTATAATTTGACATTTTATTTTTGCTATTTTTAGTTTTGACAATACATCACAATTGCTATTTCATGACAAAACCAATAATTTTAGAGTAGCAATTGTGATACATTGTCAAAATTTAAGAGTGGCAAAAATGAAATAAAAAGTTATCTTTTTTGTCACCGAATGACATTTGCGATGTATTGTTAAAAACTAAGAGTGGCAAAAATAATATGTCAAATTCTAGAGTGACATCAGTAAAGTAAGCAAAATCTAGAATGACAAAAACAAAGTTTTGGGCAAGCCCATTGAGCTTCTTCTTCATCATTCCAAATGCCCAAACAGCAACCGGGCCAACCCTAGCAGGCTAAACCCTCATTTTCAGTTCCAACGCTCCTCCTCCTCCTGCGCCGCCGCCGCCGCCACCACCACCACCATGCTCCGCACCGTCCTCAACTCCGGCGGCGGTCGTCTATGCCGCCTCCCCTCCCTCCTCCCCCACCATCGCCTCATGTCCGGCTCCTCCGTCGCTGCCATATTCTTCCAACCATCCCTGCCGGCGGATCCCGCCACCGCGATCCAGTCAGCCGGCATCGACCTCTCACACCCCAACACCATCCCCGCCCTCCTTGTCCACCCGGACCTCGCCTCCAACTACCCTGCCGCCTCCCGCTTCTTCTCCTGGGCCGCATCCCACGACGCCGCCGTCCTCAACTCCAAGTGCTTCAACTCCATGCTCCAGCTCGCCGCCGCCAACAGCGACGCCGCCCATTTCTGGTCACTCGTCTCCTCGATGCGTTCCAGGGGCTACGGCATCTCGAAGACCACCCTCCAGGCCGCCACGGAGAGCTTCCGGTCCAATGGCATGTCCAAGGACGCCGACATGATCCAGAAGGCCTTCTTCGCGCACTCCAGGAACGCAGCGGTGGCGGAGGCGTGCAAGATTCTCCGCTCAGATGCCGATGAGTTATCTAAGCTGGACAAGCTGAATCAATTGGGCGTTGAGGTGAGTGATGAGATGGTGGCACTGGTTGTGGAGAAGATTGGGCAGTTTCCGCGACAGGCAATGGTGTTCTTTAATTGGGTGGAGCAGTCAGCTGGGGCAGGGATCAACTGGGGCAAGGTTTACAATGCAATGGCAAAGATCATTGGCCGGGAGGATTCTATTGAGGAGTTCCGAGAGGTCCTGCGGAAGATGAGCAGTAAGGAGGTTGGGCTGGATAAGGAGGTGTACGTTATTCTCATCGATAGGTTTCTCAAGAGGAAGATGTTTGAGGATGCAGTAGACTTGTTCCGGTTTGCAATGGGTGGGACGGAGAAGCCATCGGCTCAGGATTTTGTGTTCTTATTGAAGAAGCTTGTTGTGAGGGATGATATGGATCTGAAGCTGGTGATGAGGGTTGTGCGGATCTATCAGAAGGCTGGGAATGAGGTGAAGTCTTCCGTGTTTGATGCTGTTATCAAGTCGCTGAGAAGCGTAGAAAGGCTTGGTGAGAGTGGCAGGGTGTTGAAGGCCATGGAGCACGGTGGTTTTGCACCAGACAGCACTGTACATGGAAAAGCTGTTCTTGCAATGTGTGATGCTGGGAATCTGGAAACAGCGCACAAACATTTGGCTCGTGTGGAAAAATCAGGGCATAAGTTGGATCCACCTGTATGGTCTGCTTTGGTTCAGAAGTATTCCCTTGGTGATGATGTTGATATGGCAGTTTCATGCTTCCCCGAAATGCTGGAAAGAAGAAGTGGCAATCAGGTTGGTAGCGCTCTTGAGGTGCTTGTGTATGGGCTGTGCAGGAAGAAAGAAGCAAAGGAAGCGTTCAAAGTTCTGAAGGACCTGGTGTTGGAAAAGGATGTGGTTCCTTGGCAAAGTACCTACAAGTATTTGATCCACAAGTTGATCCGCCAAGGGCATCTTAAAGAAGCATTTGATGTGCTAGGTTTAATGAAAAGTAATGGATTTCCGCCTTATATCAATCCATTTATCACACACATTTTGAAATCTGGTACCGTGGATGATGCCCTGGGTCTGCTAAACGCAATGTCTTCAGAGGAGTTCCCATCAAGAACAGTTTACATGCGCTTGTTTCAAGGTCTGTTCAAAGAGGGGAGGCATGAAATTGCCCGGCAGCTGCTCTCGGTATCTCCTGGAAGTGTCCAAAACCACGCAGATGTTCTCGACCTCTTCTATAAGATGAAGATTGAAGAACCTACAGCAGCGTTGTAGACTATTCTTATGTTGAATCGAATTGCTGATGCTTGTATTTCAATTGGCATTTTGTATTCCCCCTTGGTTTTGTAACTGGCCTTTGAGCCAGAATCAGAAGTTTGGATGGCAGAAAACTTCTTTGCTGAAATGCCTACTTGTCCTCTAAAAAATAAATACCATTCTTTTTTCCTCTCTGCCATGGAAATTCTTTTTTCTGTTTGTGCCACATATTTATATGCTTCATGTAGCAATAGCCATCTTGCAATAGTGCCAATTTAAATGATTGGCATCAGTGTACCAGTTTCCTGTAGTTCTCCTTAATGCACTGCTCATTTGGTGTTCAGCTTGATGGTCGTACGAAATTGAGTTCTGTCATTCTGGTACTATATGTGTAGTATACTAATTTTCTTTTCTATTTATAGTTGGCACATGTACATATACACTCTCCAATCTCTGTATGGGGATAATGACCGGCATGCATGTTAGTGTATCACAAGACTCTGTAAGAAGTCTATATTCCACTCATGTAATCTTGTGGTGTAAGTTCATTGTGTATACACAGCTCTGCTTGAGTTCCTATCAAGGTAACATCAGATTGATCAAATGCGCGTGTGAGGAGAAAACATATCCATGTCAGTTGATATGCTGGCCATCTGTGCAAAAAATCTGGGCTGAGCAAAGGGGCGAAGCAGGCAGTGATGCTGCTGCGCCGAACTATGTTATGATCATCATGACTGCTGATCTTTGGTGTCTTCTTTTAATCTTAATTGAGCGACAGAATCAAACAATCTAGTCGCTGTTCTGCACCGGCGTTAACTCACACCTGGAACAACATTGCAGAAGTACTAGTCAGCACTGAAAGATTATTTTTCATCAGAGCAGCAGCAGCATTTCTGTCGAATTGAGCCCAGGCTCGTTTCAGCAATTTGCTACCGGGAAGAATCAATCTGTTGTGCTGAAACGGGTACCTTTTCTGGATGAAAGCTCCTTTTCGACTTCTGAGAATATTTCCTTCAGCCTGTTGGTGGAATTCGACATGACATTCTTTGTAGCCTTCTTTTGGTGCCTAGTGCCCTTCAACCAGACAATCCCTAACATCACCTGAATGCTACAGGAGTTTGGTTTCAACGCCGTGCTCATCATATGGTACTTGAGCTGGATCTGCAATTTTGGAAGAGAAAGAATGTCATGATCCTGCAATATGATATTAAACATGCAAGCATTTTCATCAGATCCAGTCTTGACTGTCTAAGTTATCTCACACTCGAATAGTCTTCATGCAGGACGCCTTGGAGGGTCATGACCTCCTCAAGGACCCACCCGTCTCGATTCTGTAAGTTATATTTTTGTTGCTTGGTTGTCGCTTCTCCTCCATATTTTGATAGCCTAAAGCTGATCTGCCTCTGGTATATGTTTCGGTTTACTGGCTCCCATTCTGTTGGTGAGTAGTCAACACAACCAGCCTTCTGCATCACCTTGTGTTCCAGTGGACCTCCGGAGAACATCTCCATCAAGGCATTGACCTGTGAGTACATAATCGAAGAGGTTTAAACAGATGCTTTTACAAGTGCATTATACAAGGTGCCAAACATGCGTTCATTGAGAGAGAGCAAGGCCCACATCAACAGAAAGAACAGCCGAGTAGACTTCTGACATTTTTACATCTTCGTTGCCCAACAGAGAAACTTCTTCATTGGGGAGCTGTTTTGGTTCAGGTTCTTTGTCGGTCGTCTCTCCCTTTTGTTCTAGACCCGATGACCGTGTTTTCCAAAGTGCCATAATAACTCTGTTAGACATCAGATTGGTATACATCATCAACTACTTGATAAGAGAAATTGGTGGAAAATTGAAATGGGAGAATAGGAGTTAAAAAAGTGCCATAATAACTCTGCTAGACGTCAGATTTTCCAAAGTGCCATCTTAACAGAAGTATAGCAAGATATTAGTCTGCATGCTGTGTTATTGTGAAAATGTGTGTAGGATAGCCTGATACCAATTAATCCCTCTGTCTAGACATTTAAGTTGTCATGCCATCTAAAGTGTATGAAGAATGCAAAGATCCACTGCATGAAAAGATTGTTTTAGATTTTTCTTGCAAATTCTTTTCTGTTTTGTTCTTATTTTTCATATCCTATCATGTTCAGAAAAATGTTGTCTGAAGTCTTGCATGAAAGACTTCAAACAAGTTGAATGACCTACATTTCTAGATGGAGGGAGTGTCTTTCTATTGTGTGTGTGCGCATATGCTCATACAATTTGGGGAGTAGTAGTCATGTGGACGAAAGTGTCCTTCTAATCCTGAGCTCAAAATGCTCCAGCTATGAACACTAAAAATACGAAAAGCAGAAATAAAATTCAAAAATAATGTTTCTTTTTTACAACAAACATTGCTGAGTTTTCTGCCTGTGTGCAAATTGTCGTGATGAAATCTCATTCCTGGAGGTCTGGACGAAAATAACAAAATCAGTGCTCCAAAATGCTTTCAAAAATAGTCTTTTTGGAGAATCGTTTTTTTTTTGCCCAGACCTTCACGAATGTCATTGGAAATGTCTTGTTTGAACTCTGTAGACACGAAAGAAATAAAAACAAATGGCAAAAGGGAAAAGAAAACACCTGTGAGCATCGTTGAATGAGACAAATGTTTGGAAATGGAACCTCAGTCTTCCTTGAGGATCCTGTGTTTTGGCACCATGCCTGGCTTCTAGACCTCTGTCCTTCTGGAGGATGATCATCAAGGATGGACTGCCAACTGTTGAAAGAGACGGTGGAACAACCTGGATATCATCAATGTCTTCCCAAAGAAAGAAAAACTTGGTTTTCCGCCCAAATATATTGGAATAAAATCCAATTATTCTTGGGGAAAGAAAGAGGCGCCCCTGCAAAAAAAAATACAATGTTCAGTTTCTCGATTGATTTTCTAGCTTTGTCCTAAGTCAACCTTCTTTAAGTTTGACCAAGTCCAGAAAAATATATCAACGTCTACAACTCCAAATTAGTTTCATTATATTCATCATAAAATATTTTTCGTACTTAGATACTCCCTCCCTTTCTTTTTACTCCGCATATATGGTCTGTTTGAAGTCAAACTATGCAAAGTTTGACCAAATTTATATTAAATATATCAACATTTACAATACTAAAGTTATATAGTATGAAAATTAATTTCATGATGCACCTAATGATATTGATTTCGTATTGTGAATGTTCATAATTTTTTCCTATAGAGTTGGTCAAAGTTCATGACTTTAGACAAATTTTATATGCAGACTAAAGAGAAACGGAGGGAGTATATTTGATTTGAAGATATTAGCACATTATATATAGACTTGGTAAAATATAGAAAAGTTTGATTTAAGACAAAGATAGAACTTCAAATAATTCTTCTGCGTTCGTGTCATGGCCGAGCATCCCATGTCTCTCTGCTCCGGGCACCATGTCGACACCTGCTATGTTCGTGACATGTGTTGTACCACCACTTGTATTCACTATTAACTTCTATCAATGAAATGATATGCAAGCTTTGCGTATTCGCGAAAAAAAGAACTTCAAATAATTTGGAACAATGAGAGTAAACGTGAATTCAACTCAACACACCTAATTACCTGAAGTGGCATTTTCCTTTTTAGGTGGCAGGTGAAATCATCAATAAGAAATTCTTCTGGAGGAAGGCTAAAGAGCTTACGGAATGATGAATTTGTCTGAGAGGACCGCAAGGGCATCTGAACATTCAGTCATACGCAACTTCAGTAAATACTTTGTGCTGAAAATGACAATTAATCATATGTTAGCCAACTCATACCTTCTTGCCGACTTCTTTCCCCATCTTTTCCAGATAATTCATAACAACTTCAGTCCCACGTGAGTTGTTCAAAAAAATTCTTAAATGTAACTTGGGCTCAGATCCTTGGGCAAACCTTCCATCGAGAGGAAGCCATGTATCATCCAAATCTGACAAATTGTTTTTCACAAAATTTATTTCTGTGCGACCAATAGCATTATCATCGAGTGGTCCATCTGAATCATGCACAACCACGTCCAACCTTGATGGGGGATCATCCATTGCATCAAATTCAAATATCTCTAGAGAGTTAAAAAGACCACGGTATCAGCAAATGCTCTGAGAAGGTCATACGTTGGTCTTTCCAGTTCGACAAACTTACCATTCCATTTTGGTTCTGATGTCTGGAACTTAACTGAGCTAGTTTTCCTCTTCCCATTGCACATAAAAACTACATAAGGATCAGCCAAGCCTGGTGTGCCTGCACCTACTATGCCGCTTCCCTCAATAAGTGCAACAGTCAGCAACCAGCCATCACCATGAGCTTTGACCCCATGATCGCTGCCTAATATTGGAAGGGCAAAGATTTACATGTGCTTACAGTTTATTCCCAATGAAAGGAGTGGAGATATATGAGTAGCAATGAAGGGAATGAAAGTATAGTTCTTAAGATGAACAAATTGTGTTTATTAAATCATCTCAACAATTGAAGCAATTCTAGAAAAAGAGTAGTTAGAGAGGGATGAGGAAAGCATAATATTCACTCGTCCTGAATTAATATTTACAGAATAAAAAGTGTGTCTATCAATAGATACATATGTACTACATTTTTTGGATAAAGAGAAATAATTACCACGTTTTCTCCAGGCCTGCAAAAAACGTTGACCTACTTTGAAGATATTCTTCCCCTGAAGAATCAAAAGAGCACAAAATACAACCTCCCCAATTGAATCTGGAAGATCAATACCAAAATATTCAAGCCCTCCATGCACCATTTTACTGGGCTTGACTAAACGAAGGTGTGCAATGCCATACACTGCAACAGTAAATGAGAATATGAATGCAAAGCTCCCAAGGAAGCGGGCAACCAGCTTCCAGTTGGATTGTTCATGAGTCTGCAGTGAAGCTAGAATCTTGTCTTTGCTCGATTTAGCGTCATCTAGCTCAGCTACTTTGATTTTCTTGGAAAGCAATTCAGTGAACTGTGCATATCCTTCTCTGAGGCCTTGCCTTGTCCCATTCTCAATCATTCCTTTCAGCATTGTGCTCTGAACAAAGTTGAGGCGCCAACTTATAGTCAGCTGTGAGGTTTGTTCTTCAGATTGCAATGGGGTACCTGGTATTATACAGTACAATATCTCCACCTTGAAACAATTACCGCAGGGAACTTCAGGAGTACTAACACTAGAAAGCACAGCAAACGAATTTCCAGCTGCCTTCAAGTATGTCTGCTTTTCTGTAGCTTTTACAGCCTTGACTAATTTGCTTGCAGCTTTTGTGTAAGTTAATGTCCTTTTCACAGAATTTTCGTTATTCTCATATTTCCAGGGATCAATTTGAAACCCACTTAGTCCTTGAACTTCTGCAACTGCTGGCCAGAAATCTGAATTCGCTGAAAACAGCATGGCATTCAATTCAGCTGGTTTAATAATGTAAGATTGCTCCAGCAGAACGCCACCAGGTAAGTTTCCTGGCATTGCACCACCTTGATCTTTAGACTCCATAGTTTTCAGTAGTTCATCAAGATTAACTTCGGGCATGCCGTTCTTGCCATTTTCAGAGGATCCAGCTATTTCTGTTTCTTGAAACTGATCTATGGGATCGGGGTCTGATGTTAGAGAAGGTCCGGCATCAGCAGCTTTACGGAAGTATCGAGCCAAGACCTCCACTACTGATGATGCATTGCCGGTAGCATCGCCGTCATCCTCTTCAGGTTCCAGAATAACTGCTTGCTGTGTGGTGCCACAAGGTAGGCTGCTCGGGACTTTTTGGTCCGTGTTGCTTTGGGTCAACTGATCCACACCACTACGGTAGAATGCACGGTCCATGCTAGCGCAGGCTGATTGATCCAGGCTGCTAGCAACTGCTGATAAGGAGGACTCGTTAGTTTCAATTGACCTAGTTGAGCTGCACGGCGTATCGTTGATAAGTTGCATCAGAATGTTTTGCGACTCATTGCAGTGGCCTTCCCTAACCGATAGGTATATCTTCAGGCAAATTTCACCTGCAAAATTAAAAAAATAGTGAGCAATGCTTACTTTTAGCCTTTAGGTTCAGCTATAACTTACCAGCGACTTTCAACTGACCTTATCATAAAAGCATTTTGCGGAATAGCAGCTAATACTTGTGAATGTATAAATTCAGTTAGTTCTTGGCCCGATGCAAATTCAGTGGATTGAGACTCCTCAAAATTCCATGAACATGTACGTTTTTTTAGAAAAGGAGGAGTGTACGTATACCTTAGCAAACTTCTCGGAGAAATTTCCTACTTCTAAAACCCCTGACACCCAATTTGAACAGCACATGGGGATGGGGCACTCCCTTTCACCCACATGTAAACAGGACAGGATGCTCAATTCGGTAGGTAGCTTAATTATTACATTTATTTATCTTGACTACTCCCTCCGTTCGGAATTACTTGTCTCGAAAATGGATGTATCTAGAACTAAAATATGTCTAGATACATCCATTTCTGTGACAAGTAATTCCAAACGGAGGGAGTACATTTCAGGCTTGCAATCTCATCTTCAGTAAAGCATCTATCTTGGAAACATCTAAAGCAATCAAACATGGCGGGTTTGCAAAATGCGACGAACGAACGAATGAAGGTTGTACCTACGTACCGCGTTTTTTGCTCCTGAACTTGCTGCTCTTGGGCTGGAGCTGGTACCAGGCGGTGGCGAGCGAGTGGTCCTCCGTCTCCAGGATGGCGGAGAGCGGCACCTTGACGCGGCCGAGGAAGTCGGTGCTGAAGAACCTGTTCTCGTTGAGCACGGAGACGACGAGGTCCTCGGCGACGTCCGCGACGAGGAAGCCGAACTCCTCGTCCCAGACGGGGCTGAGGCTCCGCTTGACCACCGTCGTCTTGGCCCGCCGCCTCCCGAGCTGCAGGCGCACGTAGGGGTCGCTGGAGCCGTTGAGGTAGATGGCCGGGAGCCCCCGCGCCTCCAGCACGTGCACGCACAGCCGCATCGGCGCGCTCCGCTGGGCCAGCTCCGGGCGCGCCACCGCGCCCATCGCGACCTTGGGGGAGGGGAAGGGGGAGGCGGGAGAGCAATGGCGGACGGCGACCTCGCTGCTTCGCCCCGTCCAATTGGGGATTTGGATGAGAGAGAAGGAGAAGGGGGGCCAGAGGATTGCCCGCCACCGTTTGAATTGGAGAGGCGTTTGTCTCGTGGCGGTTTGGGGCCCTCGAGATTCGTGCGGGATGAGGTGGAGCGGTTTGGGACCGTTGGATCTGCGGGGCGGGTCGTGGCTTCCACCAAACACGTTGCAGGTGCTCCGAGCTATGTGGGTTGCCTCAGGTTAAGGATAACCCTTTTTCAGGAACGGGTTAAGGACAACCTGATAATAAGTGCCTAATTCAGATAAAGCTATTTCTTTGTTGAAACATAGATAAAGCTATTTTCTTTGCAAGAAGGCCAAGCTATATATACATATTAAAATTGTCTAAGAACATTCTTAAAATGTACGTACTACCTATATTAAACAGCCAAAAACGTCTTACATTTAGAAACGGAGGGAGTAGAAAATAAAAAAAACATGTCCTTAGGTATGTCGATGTTGTCTTTCTCCTGCACTCCTTGACGACGCACCTAGCAAAGTTCAATACCACCTCTAGAACTTTAGAACACTCTCGGAGCCAAGGTACCTTTGTTGACGCAACGACCATGAAGTTGATGGTGGGAGTCTGGTGACAACGAATCGAGGATCAAATCATGTCTCCGGGTTTAAGGCGGTGAAGGGGCTAGAGAACCATCCCATATCCAGCCAAACAGGACCAAGGAGACCTTACCTCACTAGCTTCCCGACAAAGCTGAACATGTTTTGCCGACTAAAGAACTAAAAAGACCAAAATATGAAGAGGTAATAGCACCACAGGTCCCTGAACTTGTCATGAAGGTGATGGTTTGGTCCTTAAACTTGAAAAAGCTGATTATTTCATCCTTCAACTTGTCATGGAGGTGCAAGTTTGGTCCTAGTCCAATCAGAACTCGCCAAGTGGAGCCATCTCGGCCAGGCTGGTCAGCGCCACGCATTTTGCAGTTTGCCCCTGCCTTTAGCCCTTATCAACCCGCAGGAGGCCATTTGTGCAGCTGGGCATGAACATGCCCACCCAGGCGGAGCGCAGCTCGACAAGTTCCTTCTGAACGAGAGACACCTGTTCATAGCCGCGCCGAGCGGGGGACAGTGTGATGTCTACCTCTTCTTAAGGATAATCGACATCCTGCAAGACTACAACATAACCAAGAAGCTGGAGCACGCCTGCAAGTCTTTCCCGGTCAACCCTGGCTGCATTTCTGCTGTGGATCCCAAGCTCTACTCGAGGAGGTTCCAGGATTTCATTCCCAGGGTGTTCGTGAAACAACAGTAGTGAGAAGAAGAACACACATGGTTAACTGACTTTTTTACATCTGGAGGAGTTTTTGCATCATGAGATGCAGGGGTGGAGACAGGGGGGTCTAGCCCCTCAACAAAACGTGCAAATATGCTAGGGTAAAATGCCCGTATATCCTTTAGTTTAGCGCTGTAGATCCTTTGATTTGTTACTACTTTGTACTAGTACATTACAAAACTTCCTTGCGTGTGTGTGTAATGCGTTAGATGTGCTGAAGCCCAACACAAAGCCCAGTTTCAGATCGATCATCCAATTTGCGCCTGCCGCCGCCCGCCGCTGGCTGCAATGCTAATCGCCAGCAGCCGATCGCCGCTACGGCACCATCGTTGATCGCCATCAGTTACTAGCATCCGCGACTGACGACATCGCCGCACTGCCATGCTAGCCAGTCCAGTCGTGTCTCCCTGTGTAGATCCTCCCGCATGACGATCAGTGTGCCTTGCCATCGAGTCCGAGACTCCATCGATCATCTCATACCTCAAACGCTCAAGTCTGAAGGTACCACATGGTCATTTTTCTCATAGATTGCATAACATATAGTTAAATTAACTGTCTAACTTAAATTTGTATGTAAAGACACAATTGATTAATTTACAAATTAGATGTGATTGTCAATTTTTTTTTACAAATTAGATGTGTGTTTCATTCATCTGAGATGATTTCTGAAATAATACTTTGCTATGCTGAAAAATATATAACTGCAAAGTTCACCCTAATGAGATTATCTTATTTTTCGATCAGCTTGGTAGCTAGTTACAAAGCTATATATAATCTCATTGTTTAATTTTGAGTCAATTACACTGGTGGTGTTAGAACTTTGCGCAAACGATCACTTTAGTGCTAGAATTTGTGGCGTACATCGAAGTGGTGCAAAAACTTGACTCGGGCGTGCAAATACGATGCCAATCGCATTTGTATACGACCGCAACGCTGACGAGGCATGCCAGCGTGGCGCAGGGCCCGCTGTCATCGACCAAACAGTGAAGAAGAGGACTGTGCGTGCTCTTTTTTCAAAAACCGCCTCGTTTTTTTTGCAAAAAAATGAAAAAGTAATCCCATTGAAATGATGCCATTTGTACATTGCCAAAAATACAATGCCATTTTTTATCTCAATGGTATTGTTAGTCATGATATATTATGATGTTTATCTTCAAAATTGTCTTCCAATACAAAACCACACACACTTAGAAGTGTTTGAGGAAAAAATTCAGTATGTACGATCCTTATCTCCTCCGCCCCCCTCATCCCCAAATCCTGGCTCCACCCCTGATGAGATGGATCCATTGGTGAATGAAGCTCATGGCATGATGGCGTCGCTGATCCCGAGCATGCGCTGAAACAATGCAACTGGTGGGGTGATTTGGCTTTGGCCACCATACTGCTAGACGGTTCTCTTGTCCGAATAGGCGGCTGCGAGGAGATGGCTGGATCTGCCGACAGGCATGCTGAAATCGAAAGGATGGCGGAACTAAACTACGGGCATGCAAAGCGCCGTCTTTTGGAAGACTTGTGAGGGTCCAAGTGCCTACTCCATGATTGCAGAGCTATGAGTCCAGATATTCCATGGCTAGCTTAGCTAGCCCCTGCCTCTGCTTTGTAGTGCTCTTTTGTAATTTGTTTCTTCCTTCTGCACCTACCAAGAACCCAATTTTTTTCTAGGATTGATTCTTGGTGTGATGTGCTGAATAGCGGGTATGGTCTTGCACAGGAGTGGTCGAGTGGGAGCGAATCAGGCCTTGTACATGTACACGTTGCATTGCACTATCAAGACAATTTATTGGACTGATGAAAACTGATGCATCAATCTTGTCGAACGAAATTGAGAAAAAGGAACCAGGATGTCCATCCATCTCGCCTTCTTCAGTAACACCTGCAGCTCCCACCTTTCCTTGCAAATGCAGATGGCCAATCTGGGCCGTCCGGTTGAATTCAAGAGACATCTCATCCGTCGTTAAGAGAAAAGAAGCTGCACCCCTGTAGACATTCTTGCCCTCTTTGCAAGCATTTAACATGTGCATTGATTAGCATGTGCATTGATTTTTTTGGCCCTTATAACAATGTAGAAGAAATTAAACATGTGCATTGATAAGGGCTAAAGGCGGGGGATAAACTGCAAAATGCACGGCATTGACCGGCACAGCCAAGCTGGCTCCACTTGGCGAGTTCTGATTGGATCAGGACCAAACTTGCACCTTCATGACAAGTTGAAGGATGAAATATCAACTTTTTCAAGTTTAAGGACCAAACTATCACCTTCATGACAAGTTTAGGGACCTGTGATGCTATTAGCTCAAATATGAACTACAATTGTCCACTCCAGCGAACAGTGCCATCCAATTCCATCTAGACAAAACATTAAACAAAACGTGACCTAAGATCTAACGGGGCCTCTCGCTCATGACCGCTCGCTCGCTCTCGCGTTCCACCCCCACTCCCGCCCCCACCACCAGGCCACCGCACGGCGTTGACCTCTCCGGCGGCGCCCCTCTCCATTCTCCGGCGATAGGTGACGGTTGCGCATCACCACGCGGTGAGCCCTACCCGAATACGGGAGCAGGGCTTGGCCTGGTGATTCGAAAGTCTCCAACCAGATCTAGGGAGGGCAGTGTTGCGCTCTGTCGATCCTGAGGTCCACTGATGGACTCGGGAGGCGGAGGTGCGACGGACCAGGAGATCCAGGAGCTGATGGCAGAGCTCTCACGCCGAGAAAGGGCAGCGACGCGTGCAGCGAGGAGGGTGGGGGTTACAAATCGCGAAGTGGCGACTGCGAGGACGAATTTGGCATTGCGAGCGATGTCCAGAACCACGGAGATGGAGTGAGAGAGCATCTTCGCGCTGGGGCGGCCTATCACCCCTGACCTGATCTTAGCCTGGGCTGCGGAGGAGGCGGTATCCTGCTCGCGAGTCCAACGCAGGAGATGGAGATTGTTCCGGGTCGAGGTGTGATATCCGCCATTGGAGCAGCTTCTCCTTGCGATTCGGGTACGTCTTATGCAGTTTCCAATTCAGTTGTTTGTGGGCAAGTTAGAGTGGAGTCCAATTGTAGAGTTGATTTGTCTGGGCACCGCCGGAGATCACCGTCTCCGCCGCCGTTTGTGGTTCTGCCTCCCAACAGAGTGGGGGGCGAGCAGAGGCGGGTGAGAGGAAGGAGGGCCCCTGCGGTCAGCCTCGCTGGTAAGGGTGACCGTTGGATGGACCTGCCTGAGATCACAGCCGTTAGTTCAGGTCTGTGATTGCCTTATAAGACGCGGAGCGCTAGTGAGCCTTCCTTTCGTTGTAGCCCCGATCCCCTGGTGGCTAGGGTTAGGGTTCATCATCGTCCCCAAATCCAGCGCCAGCGGTAGAATTCCAATCTGGTCTGGGTCCGCCGTGATCTGTTTGCCACAGGGGAATTCACTGCCAAAGATTGCTATCCGGTGGGCTCTTCTGATCATCTGATTGAGCCAAAGCAGTTTAGCTTCTCTCATGATTTGTGGTCTCAGAAATCCGGCAAGCCTTCTTTTGTCTCTGTGGTGAGGAAGAGGGGGGAGATACTGAAGGAAATATGCCCTAGAGGCAATAATAAAGTTATTATTTATTTCCTTATTTCATGATAAATGTTTATTATTCATGCTAGAATTGTATTAACCAAAAACATAATACATGTGTGAATACAAAGACAAACATAGTGTCACTAGTATGCCTCTACTTGACTAGCTCACTAATCAAATATGGTTAAGTTTCCTCACCATAGACATGAGCTGTCATTTGATTAACGGGATCACATCATTAGGAGAATGATGTGATTGACTTGACCCATTCTGTTAGCTTAGCACTTGATCGTTTAGTATGTTGCTATTGCTTTCTTCATGACTTATACATGTTCCTATGACTATGAGATTATGCAACTCCCGTTTACCGGAGGGACACTTTGTGTGCTACCAAACGTCACAACGTAACTAGGTGATTATAAAGGTGCTCTACAGGTGTCTCCGAAGGTACTTGTTGAGTTGGCGTATTTTGAGATTAGGATTTGTCACTCCGACCGTCGGAGAGGTATCTCTAGGCCCACTCGGTAATACACATCACTATAAGCCTTGCAAGCATTGTAACTAATGAGTTAGTTGCAGGATGATGCATTACGGAACGAGTAAAGAGACTTGTCGGTAATGAGATTGAACTAGGTATTGAGATACCGACGATCGAATCTCGGGCAAGTAACATACCGATGACAAAGGGAACAACGTATGTTGTCATGCGGTTTGACCGATAAAGATCTTTGTAGAATATGTAGGAGCCAATATGAACATCCAGGTTCCTCTATTGGTTATTGACCGGAGACGTGTCTCGGTCATGTCTACATAGTTCTCGAACCCGTAGGGTCCGCACGCTTAACGTTCGGTGACGATTTGTATTATGAGTTTATGTGTTTTGATGTACCGAAGGTAGTTAGGAGTCTCGGATGAGATCGGGGACATGACGAGAAGTCTCTAAATGGTCCAGACGTAAAGATCGATATATTGGACGACTATATTCGGACATCGGAAAGGTTCCGAGTGATTCGGGTATTTTTCGGACTACCGGAGGGGTTACCGGAACCCCCCGGGGGCTAATGGGCCTTGTTGGGCCATAAGGGAAAGAGAGAGGGGCCGGCCTAGGGCAGGCAGTGCGCCCCCTCCCCTCTGGTCCGAATTGGACTAGGAGAGGGGGGCAGCGCCCCCCTTTCCTTCTCTTTCTCTCCCTTCCTTTCCCCCTCCTAGTAGGAATAGGAAAGAAGGAATCCTACTCCTACTAGGAGGAGGATTCCTCCTCCTGGCGCACCAACAAGGGCCGGCCGGCCTCCCCATTGCTCCTTTATATACAGGGGCAGGGGGCACCTCTAGACACACAAGTTGATCACAAAGATCTCTCCCAGCCGTGTGCGGTGCCCCCCTCCACCATAATTCACCTCGGTCATACTGTAGCGGTGCTTAGGCGAAGCCCTGTCACGGTAGCTTCATCAACATCGTCACCACGCCGTCGTGCTGACGAAACTCTTCCCCGAGCTCTACTGGATCGTGAGTTTGCGGGACGTCACCGAGCTGAACGTGTGCTGAACGCGGAGGTGTCGTACGTTCGGTACTGAGGATCAGTCGATCGTGAAGACGTACGACTACATCAACCGCGTTGTCATAACGCTTCCGCTTAACGGTCTACGAGGGTACGTGGACGACTCTCTCCCCTCTCGTTTCTATGCATCACCATGATCCAGCGTGTGCGTAGGAATTTTTTTGAAATTACTACGTTCCCCAACAGTGGCATCCGAGCCAGGTTTATGCGTAGATGTTATATGCACGAGTAGAACACAAGTGAGTTATGGATGATACAAGTCATACTGCTTACCAGCATGTCATACTTTGGTTCGGCGGTATTGTTGGATGAAGCGGCCCGGACCGACATTACGCGTACGCTTACGCGAGACTGGTTCTACCGACGTGCTTTGCACATAGGTGGCTGGCGGGTGTCAGTTTCTCCAACTTTAGTTGAACCGAGTGTGGCTACGCCCGATCCTTGAGAAGGTTAAAACAACACTAACTTGACGAACTATCGTTGTGGTTTTGATGCGTAGGTAAGAACGGTTCTTGCTCAGCCTGTAGCAGCCACGTAAAACTTGCAACAACAAAGTAGAGGACGTCTAACTTGTTTTTGCAGGGCATGTTGTGATGTGTTATGGTCAAGACATGATGCTATGTTTATTGTATGAGATGATCATGTTTTGTAACGGAGTTATCGGCAACTGGCAGGAGCCATATGGTTGTCGCTTTATTGTATGCAATGCAATCGCCCTGTAATTGCTTTACTTTATCACTAAGCGGTAGCGATAGTCATAGAAGCAATAGTTGGCGAGACGACAATGATGGTACGATGGAGATCAAGGTGCCGCGCCGGTGACGATGGTGATCATGACGGTGCTTCGGAGATGGAGATCACAAGCACAAGATGATGATGGCCATATCATATCACTTATATTGATTGCATGTGATATTTATCTTTTATGCATCTTATTTAGCTTCGATTGACGGTAGCATTATAAGATGATCTCTCACTAAATTTCAAGGTAAAAGTGTTCTCCCTGAGTATGCACCGTTGCCAAAGTTCATCGTGCCGAGACACCACGTGATGATCGGGTGTGATAAGCTCTACGTCCATCTACAATGGGTGCAAGCCAGTTTTGCACACGCAGAATAGTTGGGTTAAACTTGACGAGCCTAGCATATGTAGATATGGCCTCGGAACACTGAGACCGAAAGGTCGAGCGTGAATCATATAGTAGATATGATCAACATAGTGATGTTCACCATTGAAAACTACTCCATCTCACGTGATGATCGGACATGGTTTAGTTGATATGGATCACGTGATCACTTAGATGATTAGAGGGATGTCTATCTAAGTGGGAGTTCTTAAGTAATATGATTAATTGAACTTTAATTTATCATGAACTTAGTCCTGGTAGTATTAGCATATCTATGTTGTAGATCAATAGCTCGCGTTTAGCTCCCCTGTTTTATTTTTGATATGTTCCTAGAGAAAAATAAGTTGAAAGATGTTAGTAGCAAAGATGCGGACTAGCTCCGTGATCTGAGGATTATCCTCATTGCTGCACAGAAGTATTATGTCCTTGATGCACCGCTAGGTGATAGAACTATTGCAGGAGCAGATGTAGAGGTTTTGAACGTTTTGACAAAAGCTCGGTATGATAACTACTTGATAGTTTAGTGCACCATGCTTTACGGCTTAGAACCGGGACTTCAAAAATGTTTTGAACGACACGGAGCATATAATATGTTCCAAGAGTTGAAATTGGTATTTCATACTCATGCCCGTGTCGAGAGGTATGAGACCTCTGACATTACTTTGCCTATAAGATGGAGGAGAATAGCTCAACTAGTAAGCATGTGCTCAGATTTTCTGAGTACTACAATCAGTTGAATCAAACAGGAGTTAATCTGCTAGATAAGATAGTGATTGACAGAGTTCTCTAGTCACTATCACCAAGTTGCTAGAACTTCGTGATGAACTATAATATGCAAGGGATAACGAAAACGATTCCCAAGCTCTTCGTGATGCTGAAATCGACGAAGGTAGAAATCAAGAAAAGCATCAAGTGTTGATGGTTAACAAGACCACTAGTCTCAAGAAAAGGGGAAAGGGAAGAAGGGGAACTTCAAGAAGAACAAGCCCAAGTCTGGACCTAAGCCTGAGACTAAGTGCTTTTACTGCAAAGGGACTAGTCACTGGAAGCGGAACTGCCCCAAGTATTTGGCGGATAAGAAGGATGGCAAAGTGAACAAAGGTATATTGGATATACATGTTATTGATGTGTACTTTACTAGTGTTTATATCAACCCATCCGTATTTGATACTAGTTCAGTTGCTAAGAGTAGTAACTTGAAACGGGAGTTGCAGAATCAACAGAGACTAGTTAAGGGTGAAGTAACGATGTGTGTTGGAAGTAGTTCCAAGAATGATATGATCATCATCGCACACTCCCTGTACTTTCGGGATTAGTGTTGAACCTAAATAAGTGTTATTTGGTGTTTGTGTTGAGCATGAATATGATTTGATCATGTTTATTGCAATACGGTTATCCATTTAAGTTAGAGAATAATTGTTATTCTGTTGACATGAATAAAACCTTCTATGGTTATACACCCAATGAAAATGGTTTGTTGAATCTCAATTGTAGTGATACACATATTCATAATATTGAAGCCAAAAGATGCAAAGTTAATAATGATAGTGCAACTTATTTGTGGCACTTCCGTTTTGGTCATATTGGTGTAAAACGCATGAAGATGATCCATGCTGATGGGCTTTCGGAATCACTTGATGCTTGCGAACCATGCCTCATGGTCAAAGATGACTAAGACTCCGTTCTCCAGAACAATGGAGCGAGCAACTGACTTATTGGATATAATACATACTGATGTATGAGGTCTGATGAGTGTTGAGGCTCGCGGCGGGTATCGTTATTTTCTGACCTTCACAAATGATTTGAGCAGATATGGGTATATCTACTTGAAGAAACATAAGTCTGAAACGTTTGAAAAGTTCAAAGAATTTCAGAGTGAAGTGGAAAATCATCGTAACAAGAAAATAAAGTTTCTATGATCTGATCGTGGAGGAGAATATTTGAGTTACGAGTTTGGTCTTCATTTGAAACAATGCAGAGTAGTTTCGCAACTCACGCCACCTGGAACACCACAGCGTAATGGTGTGTCCGAACGTCATAACCGTACTTTATTTGATATAGTGCAATCTATGATGTCTCTTACCGATTTACCACTATCGTTTTGGGGTTATGCATTAGAGACAACTGCATTCACATTAAAAAAGGCACCAGCTAAATCTGTTGAGACGACCCCGTATGAACTATGGTTTAGCAAGAAACCTAAGCTGTCGTTTCTTAAAGTTTGGGGTTGCGATGCTTATGAGAAAAAGTTTCATCTTGATAAGCTCAAACCCAAGTCGAAGAAGTGCGTCTTCATATGATACCCAAAAGTAATTGTTGGGTACACCTTCTATCACAGATCCGAAGGCAAGATATTTGTTGCTAAGAATGGATCCTTTCTAGAGAAGGAGTTTCTCTCGAAAGAAGTGAGTGGGAGGAAAGTAAAACTTGATGAGGTAACTGTACCTGCTCCCTTATTGGAAAGTAGTTCATCACAAAAACCGGTTTCTGTGACACCTACACCAATTAGTGAGGAAGCTAATGATGATGGTCATGAAACTTCAGATCAAGTTAATACTGAACCTCGTAGGTCAACCAGAGTAAGATCTGCACCAGAGTGGTAAGGTGGTCCTGTTCTGGAGGTCATGTTACTAGACCATGACGAACCTACGAACTATGAGGAAGCGATGATGAGCCCAGATTCCACAAAATGGCTTGAGGCCATGAAATCTGAGATGTGATCCATGTATGAGAACAAAGTGTGGACTTTGGTTGACTTGCCCGGTGATCGGCAAGCCATCGAGAATAAATTGATCTTCAAGAAGAAGACAGACGCCGATGGTAATATTACTGTCTACAAAGCTCGACTTGTTGAGAAAGGTTTTCGACAAGTTCAAGGAGTTGACTATGATGAGACCTTCTCACCCGTAGCGATGCTTAAGTCCGTCAGACTCATGTTAGCTATCGCCGCATTTTATGATTATGAAATTTGGCAAATGGATGTAAAGCCTGCATTCCTGAATGGATTTCTGGAAGAAGAGTTGTATATGATGCAACCTGAAGGTTTTTATCGATCCAAAAGGTGCTAACAAAGTGTGCAAGCTCCAGGGATCCATTTATGGACTGGTGAAAGCCTCTCGGAGTTGGAATAAAAGCTTTGATAGTGTGATCAAAGCATATGGATTTATACAGACTTGCGGTGAAGCCTGTATTTGCAAGGAAGTGAGTGGGAGCACTACAACATTTCTGATAAGTATATGTGAATGACATATTATTGATCAGAAATAATGTAGAATTTTCTGGAAAGCATAAAGGAGTGTTTGAAAATAGTATTTCAAATAAAGACCTCGGTGAAGCTACTTACATATTGAGCATCAAGATCTACAGAGATAGATCAAGACGCTTGATAAGTTTTTCCAATGAGTACATACCTTGACAAGATTTTGAAGTAGTTCAAAATGGAACAGTCAAAGAAAGAGTTCTTACCTGTGTTACAAGGTGTGAAATTGAGTAAGACTCAAAGCCCGACCACGGCATAAGATAGAAAGAGAATGAAAGTCATTCCCTATGCCTCAACCATAGTTTCTATAAAGTATGCCATGCTATGTACCAGATCTATTGTATACCCTACACTGAGTTTAGCAAGGGAGTACAATAGTGATCTAGGAGTAGATCACTCGACAGCTGTCAAAACTATCCTTAGTGGAATAAGGATATGTTTCTCGATTATGGAGGTGACAAAAGGTTCGTCGTAAAGGGTTACGTCGATGCAAATTTTGACACTGATCCAGATGACTCTAAGTCTCAATCTGGATACATTTTGAAAGTGGGAGCAATTAGCTAGAGTAGCTCCGTGCAGAGCATTGTTGACATAGAAATTTGCAAAAATACATACCGATCTAAATGTGGCAGACCCGTAGACTAAACTTCTCTCATAAGCAAAACATGATCACACCTTAGTACTCTTTGGGTGTTAATCACATAGCGATGTGAACTAGATTATTGACTCTAGTAAACCCTTTGGGTGTTGGTCACATGACGATGTGAACTATGGGTGTTAATCACATGGTGATGTGAACTATTGGTGTTAAATCACATGACGATGTGAATTAGATTGTTGACTCTAGTGCAAGTGGGAGACTGAAGGCAATATGCCCTAGAGGCAATAATAAAGTTATTATTTATTTCCTTATTTCATGATAAATGTTTATTATTCATGCTAGAATTGTATTAACCAAAAACATAATACATGTGTGAATACATAGACAAACATAGTTTCACTA
Source organism: Triticum urartu (assembly GCF_056163025.1). NCBI lineage: Eukaryota > Viridiplantae > Streptophyta > Magnoliopsida > Poales > Poaceae > Triticum > Triticum urartu. Next base: position 158,304,844 of record NC_141878.1, on the reverse strand, counting down.
CTCACTAGTATGCCTCTACTTGACTAGCTCGTTAATCAAAGATGGTTAAGTTTCCTAACCATAGACATGAGTTGTCATTTGATTAACAGGATCACATCATTAGGAGAATGATGTGATTGACTTGACCCATTCCGTTAGCTTAGCACTTGATCGTTTAGTATGTTGCTATTACCCTTTTCATGACTTATACATGTTCCTATGACTATGAGATTATGCAACTCCCGTTTACCGTAGGAACACTTTGTGTGCTACCAAACATCACAACGTAACTGGGTGATTATAAAGGTGCTCTACAGGTGTCTCCGAAGGTACTTGTTGAGTTGGCGTATTTCGAGATTAGGATTTGTCACTCCGATCATCGGAGAGGTATCTCTGGGCCCACTCGGTAATACACATCACTATAAGCCTTGCAAGCATTGTAACTAATGAGTTAGTTGCAGGATGATGTATTACAGAACGAGTAAAGAGACTTGCCGGTAACGAGATCGAACTAGGTATTGAGATACCGACGATCGAATCTCGGGCAAGTAACATACCGATGACAAAGGGAACATAGAATAAAGATCTTCGTATAATATGTAGGACCCAATCTGAACATCTAGGTTCCGCTATTGGTTATTGACCGGAGACGTGTCTTGGTCATGTCTACATAGTTCTCGAACCCGTAGGGTCCGCACTCTTAACGTTCGGTGACGATTTGTATTATGAGTTTATGTGTTTTGATGTACCGAAGGTAGTTCGGAGTCTCAGATGAGATCGGGGACATGACGAGGTGTCTCGAAATGATCGAGACATAAAGATCGATATATTGGATGACTATATTCGGACATTGGAAAGGTTCCGAGTGATTCAGGTATTTTTCGGAGTACCGGAGGGGTTACCGGAACCCCCCGGAGGCTAATGGGCCTTGTTGGGCCATAAGGGAAAGAGAGAGGGGCCGGCCTAGGGCAGGCAGCGTGCCCCCTCCTCTCTGGTCCGAATTGGACTAGGAGAGGGGGGGCGGCGCCCCCCTTTCCTTCTCTTTCTCTCCCTTCCTTTCCCCCTCCTAGTAGGAGTAGGAAAGAAGGGAATCCTACTCCTACTAGGAGGAGGATTCCTCCTCCTGGCGCACCAACAAGGGCCGGCCGGCCTCCCCCTTGCTGCTTGATATACAGGGGCATGGTGGCACCTCTCGACACACAAATTGATCACAAAGATCTCTCCCAGCCGTGGGCGGTGCCCCCCTCCACCATAATTCACCTCGGTCATACTGTAGCGGTGCTTAGGCGAAGCCCTATCACGGTAGCTTCATCAACATCGTCACTACGCCGTCGTGTTGACGAAACTCTTCCCCGAGCTCTACTGGATCGTGAGTTCACGGGACATCACCGAGCTGAACGTGTGCTGAACGCGTAGGTGCCGTACGTTCGGTACTGAGGATCGGTCCATCATGAAGACGTACGACTACATCAACCGCGTTGTCATAACGCTTCCACTTAATGGTCTACGAGGGTACGTGGACGACTCTCTCCCCTCTCATTGCTATGCATCACCATGATCCTGCATGTGCATAGGATTTTTTTTGAAATTACTGCGTTCCCCAACAGATATGGCGCATGCCGTAGCCGCAATGAGTTTTCTCGCCCTCCGGCCCCTACTCAGCAGTAGGTTGTCGTTGATCAGGTGCCCACCTCCTTCCGTGCTCCACAAAATACCCCGCAAGTTCCTCCCCAGCAGAACCAGCATAATCCACACCTCTCCATTTATGCCAAGCCACCCATCCTCCCTATGGGGGCTGGCTCTTCCAACATTGGTCATCCAGCTATGGGACCTATGTACCCTGGTTTTCCCACGGCTGCCTATCAATATCAGCTGTTAGCACCTTGGCAGCAGAAGCCCCATTTCCCTTTCCCTTATATGCCACCGCAAAATATGCCTGTGTAGTTCCAACAGCCATATCCGCAGCAAGTCAGCTCTGGTAGTGGAATATCTGGAGGAGGGGGACAAGGTGGGACTGGGAAGAACAAAAAGAAGCAGAAACCAAGCGGCAAGCACAAGCAGCAAACTACTGTTCCTGGATAGGGGGAGAACTCTTCTACTCAGATTTCTGCTGACCCTGAAGGCTTCATGGTTGATCCTAAGTATATAGGTACAATTTGCTACAACTGTGGCCTCCCTGGTCATTTTGTTGGCATGTGCCAAGTGCCAAAGGTCTGTTTCATCTGCAAAACACCAGGCCATCATATGGATGCCTGCCCCAAGTGGTATCAGCCATACCCAGCTGCACAGTTTTGGGAGAGTGCCAATAGTGGTCTAGGATTTTTCTACATTGAGGCTAGTGAGAAAAGTGACAGTGATTGGCTGAATTTTGGGAATGTGGGGCTGGTAGTCATTGAGGAAGGTGTGATTAGTGCTGAGGAGCTAGAAAGTTGCTCTGCAAAAATGTGGAAAACTAATTGGCCCTGGCAGATCAGACCATATGATGACTCATAGTACCTGGTCAGATTCCCTCCTAACAAGAAAGTGGCTGATCTGGTTGCTTTCAAATCCATTAATCTGAAAAAGAAAGGGGGCACTGTTTCTTTTAAGGAATGGCATGGTGATATACCCATTTATGACACTCTAAAGGAAGTTTGGATCAATATAATAGGAATCCCACCTGTGTGATGTTCTTGGAAGGTCATTGCACATATCGCCTCTTCCCTGGGTGTGATTGTTAATGTTGATTGGCATGGTATTTTTAGAAGCTTCTATGAGGTGGTCAGAGTGCAGATTGCTGTGAGAGACCGACAACTGATACCTAAAGACAGAGTGGTGGAGATTCAGCAAGACCTTTATCTCCTCAGTTTTGAAGTGGAGGGAGATGAAGATGTTGAGCCCCCTAATCATAGCCTTCTGATGACCCATCTGAACCTAAAAGTGGTGATGGAAATGAGGAGAATCAGAGGAAATCTGAGGAAGTGGATGACTATAGTAATGATGACTTGCTGGGAGAAGAAATGGATCATGACAATAAGGAAAAACAAACTGACAAAAGATCTACCTCTGCCCCAAGTGGGTCCAGGAATAGAAACAATGGTACTCACTCTCACACTCCTGTTGGGACTCCTGCTGTTGAAAACTCCATGCAAGCAAAAGGGCAGGGTGCCCCCATGACCAAAAGCTACTTGGAAGTTGTCAAGAGAGCCCCTTTGGAGAAGTGTGGCTGTCTATATCTTCCTCATTTTGAAGTTGTTATTTCCAAAAGTGCTGGTTGTGGAGCTAGTGCCTCTGAGACTCAAGTCTCTTGCCCAGTTCCCAAACCTCAGGTCCATAGACCTGGAAAAGGGAAATGGGGTCCTGTTGTTGCCAGTAGGATGAGCAGCAGGATAAGGAGAGATGGTAAAAACTCTATTGTGAAAGCTCAAGAGTTCAAACAAGTTCCGAATTTGGAAGTTGCTAAAAGTAAAACTTCTGTAATCTTCCAAAATTCTTTTGCATGTTTAGATAATGAGCTCCTTATTAGGAATGCTGGTAAGGCTGGTTTGACATTAGGAATAAATCCTGATGTGATCAGCCATAATTTCAACATCATTAAAACCCTGGAGCTTGATAGAATGTCTAAATTTTATCAGGACAACCCTGATATGTTCCTCCCCCTGATATTGACGTCACTAAAGAGGGGACTAGTAGCTCTTTTAAAATTGTTGACAACTCTGCAGCCCCCATTTCCCCCTCTAGTAACTATACTATAAAGGAGGGAGAGGGTGACACTTCTTGGATAGAAGTGTCTACCCAAAAGGGTAGGAAGAGATTGTCCAAAAAATAATAATAATAGTCAATGATTGGTGCTTTTTGGAATATTAGGGGCCTAAATGGGTCCTCTAAAAGCACTAGACTGCAGGAGCTTATTAAAGCTACTTGACCTGATTTTATTTGCATCTCTGAGACTAAGAAAGCTAATTTTACTCTTCCTCAACTAGATGCCATTGATACTAAAAGTGGTTTCTGGTGGAACTGGATCCCTGCTATCAATACAGCAGGGGGGATTCTAGTTGGTGTTAAGGAAGATATTTTTCATATAGTTAACTGCGATGTTAAATCTTATTGTATTTCTTGTATTTTGAAATGTAAGCACAATAACACTGTGTGGAGACTGGTAGCAGTATATGGGACTGCTTATGAGGAACATAAGCTTGACTTTATTAATGAGTTGCATTCTATTTTAGCTAGCTGGTTTGGACCTACTTTAGTGGGTGGAGATTTTAATCTCATCAGAGTAGCTGGGGAGAAAAGTACAGGTTTGATTAACCATCATTGGGCTGACTTGTTCAATGATTGGGTCAACAAGTATGGCCTCATAGAACTAAAGAATGCAGGTAGAAAGTTTACTTGGGCTAATAACCAGGATGACCTTGTTATGGCTACTTTAGACAGGATTTTTATTTCAGTAGATTGGAACAGTCTATTCCCTGCTTGCCATGTTAAGGCCTTGCCTAGAGTTGGTAGTGATCATACTCCTTTAGTATTAGACACTGCTGCTTTACATATTCCCACTGATAAAATGTTTAGATTTGAAAAATGGTGGCTGGAAATTCCTAGCTTTGATGATGTTATTCATAAAGCCTGGAACACCAAATGTCCTGACAGCAAAGCTATTGATGTTTATCAATTTAAGATTCGTGTAATCAGGAAAGCTGCTAAGAGCTGGTGTGCTAATTATGAGGTTTCCCAGAATAATGTGAAACAAGCTCTAGTGGTTGAATATAAAAGCTTAGATATTTTGGCTGAATCTCAGCCTCTTTCTCCTAACACTAAACATAAGATGAAAAAAATGCAGGGGATTTGAATGACATTTGGAGGAAGGAGGAAATTAAGGCCAGGCAGAGATCCAGTGAGAAGGAGATATTGGAAGGTGAATTGAACACTGGCTACTTCAAGGCTGTGGCTAACCAAAACAGGAGGAAGAAGCAGATTAATGTTCTGGAAAGCAGCTCAGGGCCTGTAGAGGACACAAAAGGTATAATTCAGATTGCTGTTGAATACTAGAAAAAATTATTTGGTTTTTCTCCTACTATAGACATTGATCTTAAAGATGACTTTTGGGATCAATCTAGTTTAGCTACCCCAGAACATGTTGATTTGCTTGAAAAACCTTTCTCTAAAGAAGAGATCAAGGCTGCTGTCTTTGGCTCATATGCTGAGGGAGCCCCTGGCCCTGATGGGTTTCCTTTTCTATTTTACCAGAAATATTGGGATTAATTAAGCATGATCTTTTTTCTTTGTTTAGAGATTGGGAAGCTGGAGTATTGGATCTATATAGACTTAATTTCTCTTTGCTTACCCTAGTGCCTAAAGAACCTCTGTTGTTAGATTAGAGAGGTTCATACCTTTGGATATGACTAACTTCAGCTTCAAAATATTTTCTAAGTGTGCCACTAATAGATTTGGCCCTGTATGTAATGACATTATTGCCCCCAACCAAACTGCCTTCATTAAAGGGAGGTTTATTTTGGAAAGCATTGTTGCTGCCCATGAGGTGGTGCATGTTGTTGCTACTAGTAATGTCTCTGGTTTTTACTTTAAGCTTGACTATGAGAAGGCTTATGACATGATTAGTAGAGAGTTCCTTTTGAAAATGCTTAGGATGAGAGGCTTTGGCCCCAAGTGGATACTTAAAATTGAATCCCTCCTCTTTAATGGATCTATTGGAGTCAGAATAAATGACACCAATAGTGAATTTTTTTAGTTGGCAAAGGAGTTAGACTGGGTGACCCTACTTCTCCCCTTTTGTTTAATTTAGTAGCAGATGTATTCACTAGAATGCTGATCAAAGTTGCTGATAATAATTTGATTGTTGGGGTTTTCCCTCCCTGAAAGTGCATTATATCGACTAGAGGGGGGTGAATAGGCAATTTTTATGAATTCTTCACTAAGGAATTTGCGGGTGAGGAAATTCCTGAGTGAAGAACTACTTGCAGCGGAATAAGTACTCAGAAGTAAACATAACAGAACAAGAGCATGGTCTTCATGAAGAAATGAAAACCAAGCACAGAGTACAGAAAGCGTAAACACAGGATAAAACAGAATGAAGACAAACAGACTGAAGAAATTGAGCTGAGGAAATAGAGAAAGTCTTCAGTCAAAGCCTTCAAACAGATATGAACAAGCACACAACACAGAAATGAGGAAATGGAAGGGTTGAGGAAATGGAACCAGTTAGCTCGGTGAAGACAATGATTTGGTAGACCGTTCCAACTGCTGTGACAGTTGTACGTATGGTTAGGGTGTCTAGGTATTTAAACCTGAGCACACACAGTCCCGGACACCCAGTCCTGAACAGGCAGCTCAGGACACTTAGTCCTCACCGTATTCCCCTTGAACTAAGGTCACACAGACCTCGCACAATCACTCGTGGTAAGTCTTCAGGTGACTTCCAAACCTTCACACACTCGGTCACTCGGCGATCCACAATTTCCTCTTGGATGCTCTAGACCATGACGCCTAACCGTTTGGAAGATGCACAGTCTTCAAAGGTAACAAGCGTCGGATCCACGCAGGATCAATCTCTTCAGTGATGCTCAATCACTTTGGGTTTGTAGGTGTTTGGGTTTGGGTTTTCCTCACTTGATGATTTTCGCTCAAAGTCCTCGGAGGATGGGATGCTCTCAAATGACAAGTGTCAATTTCTCTCGGAGCAGCCAACCAGCTAGTGGTTGTAGGGGGCGGCTATTTATAGCCTAAGGAGCAGCCCGACATGATAAGACATAAATGCCCTTCAATGTTATGACCATTAGGTGGGTAGATATTTTGGGACAGCTGGCGCATAGCACAGCAACGGTTGGAATTTTGAGTATCAAATTCCTCGGGGCTATCATGTTCCTCACTGTGTAGGCAATCTGCACTGGCGAATTCCTAACTCCTTAGACAGAACAAATTCCTCAGAGACCAGAAGAACTTTGTCTCTATCACTGAAGAAATTGACTGAGTTGTATGAGATTTCCAACGGCTTCACTCGAAGGGATTGGTAGGTGTAGGATTTGAGTTGAGCATCAATTGGAAATTTTTCCTTAGTATTTCCTCGACCCCTTTAACAGTATGGTATTTCCTATGACTCAAGAAAGAGAAAATGAAACTACGAAAACAAAAGTCTTCACGCTTCATGTTACTCGAATGAATACCAAGTCTTCAGGATTACACCAATTTCTTCACTTTCAAAGTCTTCAGAAATCCAAAGTCTTCAGTCGAAGAACTTCATTTTTAGGGGTCGAATTTCTCTGTAAATATCAGACTCCTTATAGACTTATAACATGTGTACCCTCACAAACGCATCAGTCCCTTAACCTATAAGTCTTCAATACACCAAAATTACTAAGGGGCACTAGATGCACTTATAATCTCCCCCTTTTTGGTGATTGATGACAATATAGGTTAAGTTTTCAACGGGGATAAACATATGAAGTGTAAATGCTGATATTGAGGAATTTGATTGCAAGATATAGAAGAACTCCCCCTGAAGATGTGCATAGTGAGGAATTTGCTTTTGAAGCAATGCACACTTTGAAGAGTAGTACCATGGAGATCTCCCCCTATATCTTGTAATTCATGCATGCATTTAACATATAATATGAAGAATTTGAAATGCATGATGAAATATGGTGACTGATGTAATTCAGCATGTTTGCATTAACATTAATGAAGAATAAGCATGCAGAAAAACTCAACAAGAGTATCAGACCACCATAGAGTTTAAGTTTACAACTCGATCGAATAAAGTCTCAGAAGAACGAGAGTTGTAACTTTGCAAAAAAAACACCCATATAAGTAGACCCGCTTGAAGACTAACTCAAATTTCTCCCCCTTTGTCATCAAATGACCAAAAGGATTGAAAATGAGGACTAACGCCCCTAAAGAATATCAAGTTGATGGAGGAGCGCCAGCGTTGTTGGGGTCGTTTGTTATTGTAGGGCCTGCCGCAGTGTCGTCTAAGTCTTCAAACTCGTCGGTGTTGCCGGATGAAGAATATGAGCTGGCCACCAAGGAAGGAACTTTGACTTTCTTGAATTTCTTCGCTGGAGGTGCAGACCAATCAAAGTCCTCCTTGAGACTAAGGGTGGACTAACGAGTAGCTCGGCTCGTTAAGACCGTACTCGTTAAGCTCGTGCTCGTTAAGGCTCGACTCGTTAAGCTCGTTAAGATTAACGAGCAGAAAACCCTGCTTGGCTCGGCTCATTTGAAGCTCGTTAAGCTCGTGAGCGCTCGCGAGCATTTGTTAATAGATTATAATGTGTTATGATATATAGGATGAATGTGTAGGTGTGGTTTTCAAGATGAGATATGGTGACTACAAAAAGGAATGCACTAGTTTGTTGCCTCATATGTCAATTAGATTGAATTGATGGGCTGAGGTGCTATAAAAATTTGTCACGTAAGATGAAAATATGTGTTATGTTGTTACTAACGAGCTTAACGAGCTACTCGTTAAACTAGTTAGCTCATTCATTAAGCTCGTTAAGCTTAACAAGCTGAAATCAATGATTGGCTCTGTTCATTAAGAAACGAGCTCTGAGCTTAACGAGCCGAACTATCGAGCGCTTATTAAGCTCGCGAGCTACGAGCTTTTGGTCCAGCCCTACTTGAGACCCATTTGCTTCAGATCTTCTTCACCATACAGATGTGATAAGATAGCCCAGGTGCGACTGAAAACTTCATGGAGGTAGTAATGGTTTTTCTTCACTACATTATGTGTAGCAGTCATGTTGTGAAGAAGAGAACCAAACTGACGCTTAACCCATTTATGGTTTTGATCCACCTTGTGGTGAAGACTAAGAAGCAGCTCACGGTCAGTCATCACCCTGGGAGCTATGGCTTGAGGATTTGGCTTGGATGCATGTGCAGCAGAATCATGAGTGGCAGAGTCATCATTGGTGGAATAAGATGCAGCTTTGCGAAACTGACCATCCAATGGACGAATGCCTTCATCAATGACAGCAGGTGCCTTGCCCTTTTCATCAGTTGAGGAATAAGTCTGCTTGAGGACTTCAATTGGGGGCAGGTAGCTGAGGTGATTATGAAAGTCAGCCTTGTAGTTTAGTTTAGACCTTGTTCTGAGGAATCTCATAATCCAAGGAGCATAAGGCTTCAACTCAAACGGAGAGAGTGCGACATTGGTCAGAGTCCTCATGAAGAAATCATGATAATTGACAGGAATGCCATGTATGATGTTGAATAGCAGATTCTTCATGGTGCCAACAATTTCCTCATTAGACGAGTCGTGGCCTTTGATAGGACTCATTGTCCTCGTCAAAATGTGATAGACTGTTCTGGGCACATATAGAAATTCCTTCATGAGGAATTTGGCCGTTGGTGCTTGACCGGGCTTCAGGGGCTTCATTAGCACTTGCATGTAATGGGCAGTGAGTTCAGGCTCTTGGTACAGGCAACGAGCTCCTTCAAGGAGTGGACTGATGGGCAGGGCATGAAGTAATTCAGAGGCCGGAGCTTTATAATGAGTGTTATCGGTCATCCAGTCCAATACCCAAGTGTTGATATCATCAGGATCACCTGTGATGTGCAGTGTAGCGTAGAACTGAAGAATAAGATCTTCATTCCAATCAACAATGTCAGAGCAAAAGTTGAGGAGGCCTGCGTCATGAAGCACACTGAGGACAAGAGAGAAGCAAGGCAGTGATTCCATGTCCACGTGAGGAATATGCTCGTGGTAGAAGACTTTATCCTTGTTGAAGAGCAGTGAAGAATACAAATTGGCCTGGCTGGCAGTCCAGAAGCGTTTCCTCCTAAGACGAGCAAACTCATAAGGATTGTAGTCCGTGAAGAATACATGCTCGCCAAAGAAGTCATCAGCCTTGAATTTTTGCTTCTTTGAGAAAGGGTCCTTGTCGGTGTCAAAACCGGCAGATCTCGGGTAGGGGGTCCCGAACTGTGTGTCTAAGGTGGATGGTAACAGGAGGCAGGGGACACGATGTTTACCCAGGTTTGGGCCCTCTTGATGGAGGTAATACCCTACGTCCTCCTTGATTGTTCTTGATGATATGAGTATTACAAGAGTTGATCTACCACGAGATCAGAGAGGCTAAACCCTAGAATCTAGCCTATGGTATGATTATTTGTTGTCCTACAGACTAAAACCCTCCGGTTTATATAGACACCGGAGGGGGCTAGGGTTATACAAGGTCGGTTACAAGGGAAGAGATATACATATCTGTATTGCCTATCTTGCCTTCCACGCCAAGTAGAGTCCCATTCGGACACGGGACAAAGTCTTCAATCTTGTATCTTCATAGTCCAACAGTCCGACCAAAGGATATAGTCCGGCTGTCCGGAGACCCACTAATCCAGGACTCCCTCAGTAGCCCCTGAACCAGGCTTCAATGACGATGAGTCTGGCGCGCAGTATTGTCTTTGGCATTGCAAGGCGGGTTCCTCCTCCGAATACTCAATGGAAGATTTTAAACACAAGAATAGTGTCCAGCCCTGAAAAATAAGTTCCACATACCACCATATAGAGAATAATATTTCCACAAATCTAATCTGCTGACACGTTTTGACAGCATGACATCACACCATGGCCCGGTCATTATTCAAACCGTTTTTCTCAACCAGCACCGCACATATCGCGAGGCGATTTTCTTGACATGTCTTGTCAACGCAGAGATCATGTCCCCCTTATTACGGGATTCTCATCAATACGGACGTGGGTAACCCAACCGCGCCATCAATTATAGCGCCTGGGGAATAAGCGGTTTTACCATGCAAGTGGGGAATAAAGGGACAAGGATTTACTCTTTTTAGCCACGCCTTCTTCCTTGCTTACCCATTCCCGCACACTCGAGCTCTAGCGCCCAAGCCCGCGTTCTTCCTCTCAAACCACTCCAAGCATGTATGGAGCAGGAGGCAAGTGGATGGTCTCCTCTGTCATGGAGGAGAACATCAAAAAGTTACGGGAAGCCGGATATCTGGCCGCGAACATCGCGCACCGACTGCCAGATGCAGGGCAGATCATCCGTACGCCCGAACCCCATGATAGGGTAGTTTTTCTTACCCACTTCATCCGTGGACTGGGATTTCCTCTCCACCCGTTCGTCCGTGGACTCATGTTCTACTACGGGCTGGATTTTCATGATCTGGCTGCCAATTTCATCCTCAAAATCTCGGCGTTTATCGTTGTGTGCGAGGCCTTCCTCCGCATCAAGCCCCATTTCGGCCTGTGGCTGAAGACTCTTAATGTCAAACCGAAGGTGGTGGTCGGCCAGCAGGCAGAGTGCGGAGGCGCCATGGTGGGCAAGATGCCTAATGTCACCTGGCTTGAGGGCTCCTATGTGGAGACCATAAAGGGGTGGCAATCGGGGTGGTTCTACATCACCGAGCCGCGCGACTCCAACTGGGTGGCGGCCCCCAAATTTCGATCCGGAGTCCCCACGCGGCTCACCTCCTGGAAAGAGAAGGGCCTGTCCTAGGGTTCTTCGGTAGAGCTGATCGGACTCCAGACCTGCATCCAGAACATGATGAACAGGAAAATCAAGCTTGTCAACATGGTCCAGGTTATGCTCTTCCGCCAGATCCTTCCGTGTCAACGACGCGCATTCGATTTATGGGAGTTTGACTCGACCAAGCACCAGACGCTGCGAGAGCTCTATGACACGACGCACGAGGATGTCTGGAGGGTGCTGTTCAAGAGCGCCGAGATTCCTCCCTCACTCACCAAGGACCGCGGACTCAGCGCAAAGCGCCGCGCCCATCCGGTAGACTTTTTATATCTCTCAGGGTATTTATTTGCCCCGGTTTAGTTATGTGCAGGACTTAAGCTTCCATGTCATTAACGGGACTGGATAGAGACAGCGGAGCAGCTTGATTGCCCAGCCCCCCTGCCCGAGGATCCTGCAGACGCTCTTCTAATGAAGATGCTGACTCTGGCACCTTATGAGGTGCCGGCAAAGAAAGCCAAGAAGAAGGCCACGGGGACCCGAAAGGGTCTCCGACGCAAGGTTGTATCAGACTCATCGTCCGATGACTCCGACGCGCACTCCTCCCACGGAAACGAGGAGGAGGAGGAGAAAAGTTCTCCCCACCCAGCCGGGGAGACAAGAAAAGGAAGGCCGACCCATCCGGGGAAGCCGAAGGGTCTAAGAAGGGAAGGACCCTCCCTCCGGACTGCGCCTTGACGGCCGCCGACAGCGGCGACGAGTGGCTACCCAGGGACAAGCCCCTGGCGAAGTCGTAAGTGTCCAGACACCATAGTACTTCATGGTATGTTATATTGCACTGCCTCTCCTCATGCCGAACATGATTATGCAGGCCGTCCCGAGCTCATCTTGACGTACCCTCGTCGAGCGACTCTTTGGACTCGTCGGATATGAACAACGGTTCTCCTCCGACCGCTTCCACCCCTCGCCCTACGGACAACGCCGAGGTGTTGTCTCAAAAGGCACTGAGCCAAGGGGAGGTGGCCCTGGGGGCGCCTCGTGGCGACTTCCCGGACCCTGGGTACCAAAGGAGCGAGGCTCCTACGGGCTCCGAGTTTGGGCCCCAGCCGGACACTGCGCCGGAACCTCCGATGGTTCCGGACTTCGGCAGGCGGTCCCCCGTTAAGGGGGGCCAACCATCCGTGCCGGTTTCCTCTATCCATCCAGAGGCACCGGACGACTTGCTGGAAGCGCTTCGCAGCGCTTCCATCGATGAAGAGCACCGCACTATCATGAGCGCAGTGGTCGAAAAGGTTTAGTCCGCCAAAAATGGACTGGCCGAAGCTTGCGCCAGCCTCCTAACAGGCTTTGAGGTAAGCAATCAAAATATAAGAAAATGGTACCGCATAGATAGTAGCCCCTGATGCTCTGTTCAGCGTTCAAGAAGAAAAGCCGAATAGAGGATCAAATGATGACTCAGGAGTCTAATCAGAATGTATCTATGTGTATGTGCAGGCTTCGCTGCTGGCCGCTGCCGCACGTACTGCGGAGGTCTCTACACTGAAGCAGGACCTAGAGTAGTCCAAGACCGAGCTCGGCCTTACCAAGAGGCAGCTCGAGGAGAACAAAGGTAAGCAATACCTTTGTCTATATATTAAAAAGAAGTTCGCGTGTAAGGTAACAGGATCATCATGGATTTGTCAGGGGCCACGACCGAAGTGGCGACCCTGAGGGAGGCGTTGGCCAAGGCCGAAGACAAAGCAGCCAAGGAGTGCATTGAACGAGAGAAGCAAGAAGCCCGACTAGGCGAGGTGCAACAAGAGCTCGAGGCTCTTGCCAAAAAGCACGAGTCCTTGGAGCTGGACTCTAAGACGCGAGAGTCTGAGCTCGCGCAGGCGCTTGAAAGCGTCCGGAGCGCCAAGGCCGAAGCCCACAAGGCCCTTCAGGGGATTGACGCGGTGAAGAAGATAGCAGCGGGTAAGGCATTCATTATGCAAAGCAAGCATGTGAAGGAGACTTTCCTTTTTCTTACCTGAGTTCGGAGCTCTCTAGGAGCGTTTATAGATCTTCCCCACAGTCTAATGGATGCCGCGGAGTTTTACCAAGCTGAGGAGGGGATTTCGGCGGAGAAGTTGTTCTGGTCTCAGTATACTGGGACCGAACACCCCGTGCCCTTGAGCGACCAGCTGAAGCAGTTGGTCGAGCTTCACAAGGCGGCCGAACAGGCAATGAGGAGCCTTATAGTCCGGATGTGGCCTGGCGAGCCCCTGTCCGGCAGCTACTTCGGCCTGGTGAGGCGACTTGTGGAAGCCTTCCCACGGCTTGAAGTCATAAAGCGGTCCATCTACATCGAAGGTGCACGCAAGGCTTTTTCCCGGGCGAAGGTGCACTAGGCGAAGCTGGACGCCATGAAGATGGTGAAGGAGAGGCCGCCGGAGGGCAAGGAGCATCGCTGCCCCGAGAACTATTATGAGAGTGTCCTGAAGGGCTCCCGCCTAGTGGCGGATGAGTGTGCCAAGGATGTAATTTTTGAATGAACATGCTCATGTGATCCTGTAATGTAAAACGAGTTTATTTGCACCATGGGACGCTTTCTTAATTTAAAATATTACCTTCTGTGCGGCCGTTTATAAAATCTGAGAGTTGGTCAGTCGTCGGCTTCTGCCCCCATGTAACTAGTACTGGGGTATTCGGGATAAAAATGAGCACTCTTTACCCCAATTTTGGGTCCTTCGAGGGAGGTGTTCATCGCAACGAACCAGGCAATCGGACTATAATGCTTTATCACTCTCACTTAGCCATAGAAGTCTACAATTTTAAATTTTGGCAAAGCCCCTGGTATTCGGAGGTCCGAATTTGGGGCGCTATACTCCTCGCCTGAAGCGGAAAAAGTCTTTAAGGACTTGAGACCTCTCGAACAGCGACCAATCTCTCGCCTTATCATGACAGTCAGTTTTTGTCTTTCTCTACTGAGGTGTTCGTCCGGAAGAATCGGGACAGAATCGCAGTAGTTCTCCCACCGCTACCTTAGCCGATATAACGGAACGTAAGGTACCAAAGCATGGGAGCCGGGAAAACTCAGCATTTGACCAAAGACATGATTCGGAGTTGATGCATATAATGCTATAAGTTCGGGGTGCCGCACTGTCGAAAGTGTTCGGACTTCTAGCGCCGTCTTATGGGGTAAACGAGAGCCCCTGGCGTACTTCCATACCCGAACGTACGGGTGTGGATTGTCGTAAATGGACATATAAGAGAGAAAAGAAGAAAACTTTAATAATGCAATGATAGACTATCGATATGCATTGTTATTTAAATAATACGTCGAAGTGTAATGGTACAAGTAGTGCAATAAGCAAAAAGCGGGACAGTTTGAAATGTCCTATCCCAGGGCGAGCTGCGCATAGATTAGTAAAAAACGGGTATATCAATTATTATTAGAGACCACCCGGGGGTTCCCGTGTTCATCTTAGCTCCTTGCCGCCTTGGTTGTTGCTTCCGTAATGTGTCCGGCAATCCTGCTGCCGGAAAGGGCTTCCAGAGAGTTAGGCCCTGAAAGAGAAAAGGAATGATAAATGTGTACAACCTCTAGGGCGGTTAAGCCACATTGCGGGGCGTGTCCTCATCGTGCCCCCGCCTCTATCCATGGTATTTTCAGTGCGTAGTTATGTACGCGTGGCACATATTTCATCGCTTGACTGGGACTGGGACGGGGGCCGAATTGCTAGGCGAGCTCTGATCGTGCCAGGCGATCCTGTTGTGGCTTGTTCCAGACTCGTTTGAAGGTGTCGGGGGGCTGTGACACCGAATCCGTGGTCTGCCTTAAAAGGCTGCTTTGTGCTTCTGCCGCAAGGGCCACAGTGTGCTCTTTCGTGCGGAGTGAGCGTTCTGTATTTCCATTTACTGTTATGACCCCCCTGGGTCCTGGCATCTTGAGCTTGAGGTATGCGCAATGCAGCACCGCATTAAATTTTGTGAATGATGTCAGTCCGAGCAGTGCATGATAGCCACTGCGAAACGGGACGATATCGAAGATTAACTCTTCGCTTCGGAAGTTGTCTGGTGATCCAAAGACCACTTCCAGTGTGATTGAGCCTGTGCAATGGGCCTCTACACCTGGGATGACGCCTTTAAAGGTGGTTTTGCTGGGTTTGATCCTCGAGGGATTGATACCCATTTTTCGCACTATATCCTGATAGAGCAGGTTCAGGCTGCTGCCGCCGTCCATAAGGACTCGAGTGAGGTGACATCCGTCAATGATGGGGTATAGGACCAGTGCGGCAGATCCGCCATGACGGATGCTAGTGGGCTGGTCCCGGTGATCGAAGGTGATCGGGCAAGCAGACCATGGGTTGAACTTTGGGGCGACGGGCTCCATCGCATAGACGTCCCTTAGTGCATGCTTCCTCTCCCTCTTGGGAATGTGGGTTGCGTATATCATGTTCACCGTCTTCACTTGTGGGGGAAACCCCTTCTGTCCTCCTGTGTTCGACGGCCGGGGCTCTTCCTCATCATCACTATGCAGCCCCTTCTCCTTGTTTTCGGTATTGAATTTGCCGGCCTGCTTGAACACCCAGCATTCTCTGTTGGTGTGATTGGCTGGCTTGTCAGGGGTGCCGTGGATTTGACATGAGCGATCCAGTATGCGATCCAAACTGGACGGAGCCGGAGTATTTCTTTTAAATGGCTTTTTCCGCTGACCGGATCTAGAGCCTTTGAATCCGGCATTGACTGTCGTATCTTCGGTGTTATTGTCGTTATTGCGGCGCTTTGGTCTGTTACGACGTTGCCTACCGTTAACATCTTTGGTATCCGAAGTGTTCGGATTCCTCGATGTGTTGTTGCTGCGAGCCAGCCAGCTATCCTCGCCCGCACAGAAGCGGGTCATGAGTGTTATGAGGGCTGCCATAGATTTCGGCTTCTCCTGGCCGAGGTGGCGGGCGATCCACTCGTCGCGGATGTTATGCTTGAATGCCGCTAGGGCCTCTGCGTCCGGACAGTCTACGATTTGGTTTTTCTTAGTCAAGAACCGAGTCCAGAATTGTCTGGCCGATTCTCCTGGCCGCTGGGTTATATGGCTCAGGTCATCAGCATCCGGTGGCCGCACATAAGTACCCTGAAAGTTGTCAAGAAATGCGTCTTCCAGATCCTCCCAACTGCCGACGAAATCTGCTGGCAAGCTGTTCAGCCAATGCCGAGCTGGTCCTTTGAGTTTTAGTGGGAGGTACTTGATGGCGTGTAGATCATCACCGCGAGCCATGTGGATGTGAAGGAGGAAATCCTCAATCCATACAGCGGGATCTGTTGTGCCATCGTATGATTCGATATTTACGGGTTTAAAACCCTCCGGGGATTCGTGATTCATAACTTCATCAGTGAAGCATAGGGGGTGTGCGGCGCCTCTGTGCTGGGCTATATCCCGACACGGTTCATACGAATCTTGTCTGTTGTATTGGGCCCGGCCGGATTTACCCTTGGCGCGCGTGTCCGTGACCCGTATATTGACCTTGCGATTTTTGCCTTACTGTCCAATATGTCTCGCAGGTCCCTTGTGTTGTCCCGGTCCTTAGTATTTTTGATTGAGTGGCGGCGGGGTGCAGGCTGAACGTCAGGCTGAAACGTCTCTCTGGCTCGGCCACACGGTGGTCGGTCAGCCGCATCGCACACTGGTGATTGAGGTTTCAATGCTTCCTCCTCAAGGTGAGGTAGCAACCTGCGTTTTGGGTAACTCTTGGATGGGCGCTCGAGTTCATACTCCTCGGCTGCAAGGACTTCGGTCCACCTGTCTGCTAGCAAGTCTTGATCAGCTTGAAGCTGTTGCTGCTTTTTCTTCAGGCTATTTGTCGTGGCCATAAGCCGGCGCTTGAAGCGCTCTTGCTCGACGGGGTCCTCAGGCACGATAAATTCTTCGTCGCCGAGGCTCGCCTCGTCTTCGGAGAGAGTCATGTAATTGTCCTCCTCCGGTTCTCCATCTGTTGCCCGCTCTAGGGGGCTAGCTTGTTCGTCCTCTGGCTCTACATCGCGCTGGAGGGGATTGTTGTTGTCTTCGGCACTATCTGGAGTGTTATTGCCTCCTGCTGACGTCGGTGTTTGGGTTGCTTCTTGGAGGGGTCATCCTCTGCTGTCTCATCGCCATTGCCTTCTTTGGGGGTGTCCACCATGTATATGTCATATGCTGAGGTGGCAGTGGTTCCGGTGTCGTTGTCCATACCGTCGAAGTCCTCAGAGTCGAAATCGAGCATGTCGGTTAAGTCGTCGACAGTGGCTACTAGGTGGGTGGTGGGTGGGCAGCGGATTCCTTCGCCGTCCGCATCCCATTCTAGCCGGACATAGTTCGGCCAAGGTTCTCCTGATAGGGAGAGAGACCTTAATGAATTTATCACATCGCCGAAGGGCGAGTGCTGAAAGATATCCACGGAGGTGAACTCCATGATCGGCGCCCAGTCGGTTTCGACGGGTACGGATGTAAGCGGCTCGGAGTCTGTGGCCAGAGATGAATCCAGCGGTTCGGCAACACAACTCTCGTAAGGGGTGAAGTCAGTATCCGGCTCTATCGCCACTGAGAGTGCGACCTCCATGGTGGGGTCCATCCCTCCGCCCTCGGATGACATGACTTGCTCCGGATTAATGGCCGGAGTAGTTGTAGATGCGATCTCCCAAACATTGTCCGACGGCAGAGTTACGTCATGCTTGTCGCGACTGTGCGGCGCGTCCAACTAGGGCTCGAATCTGTCGAAGATCAAGTCTCCGCGGATGGCGGACGTGTAATTCAAGTTTCCAAATCTGACCTGATGGCCAGGGGCGTAGCTCTCGATCTGCTCCAGATGGCCAAGCGAAGTGGCCCGCAGTGCGAAGCCGCCGAATACGAAGATCTGTCCGGGGAGGAAAACCTCACCCTAGACCGCATCGTTACCAATGATCGAAGGAGCCATCGAGCCTTATGGTGACGGCACAGTGGAACTCTCAATGAAAGCACCAATGTCGGTGTCAAAACCGGCGGATCTCGGGTAGGGGGTCCCGAACTATGCGTCTAAGGCGGATGGTAATAGGAGGCAGGGGACACGATGTTTACCCAGGTTCGGGCCCTCTTGATGGAGGTAATACCCTACGTCCTCCTTGATTGTTCTTGATGATATGAGTATTACAAGAGTTGATCTACCACGAGATCAGAGAGGCTAAACCCTAGAATCTAGCCTATGGTATGATTATTTGTTGTCCTACAGACTAAAACCCTCCGGTTTATATAGACACCGGAGGGGGCTAGGGTTATACAAGGTCGGTTACAAGGGAAGAGATATACATATCTGTATTGCCTATCTTGCCTTCCACGCCAAGTAGAGTCCCATTCGGACATGGGACGAAGTCTTCAATCTTGCATCTTCATAGTCCAACAGTCCGACCAAAGGATATAGTCCGGCTATCCGGAGACCCCCTAATCCAGGACTCCCTCAGTCCTTTGGCTTGAGGTGAGGAGTGTCGGTCAATTGCATCACAACCTCAGGGATCTCAATCTCAGGTTCCGCAGGCTGAGGAATTTCGGGTTCTTATTCAGTGGCAGCCTGGGACTTCAATTCTTCATTAACATTTTCTTCAACACTAGTGGCTGGAATCTCTTCATGGACAGACGGTGTGGCATGAGGTTCTTCAGATCCCTTTTATACTTCAGTAGTGACAGGGGACTAAGGAATTTGTTGTAGGGGTGTGAACAGAGGAGAGTTGGGATGCTGACTTTCCCAAAAGTCGTCGTTCAACACTGGAGTTGTGCATCCAATGTCCACATCTTCGTCTTCATTCATTTCTTCAACGTCGGCTTCTTCAGCAGTGAACTGAGGCATGGGCGATGAGACTATAGGGGTTGAAGGGATTGCATCCGCTTCAATTTCTTCATCCAACTGCTCAGAGGAAGCAGCAGAAGGAATGTCTTCATCGGATCCACTTGGGATCACGTATTCTTCATCAAAAGGAACAAGGTCCTTTGATGGCATAGATGAGACATGAACAACATCAATTGTATTTTCAAACGAGCTGGTCAGCGGCTTCATTTTCTCCGGAGCTGAAGAATCTGATGCAGTTGATGCCTTCCTTTTCTTCATAGCTGCACGCTCTGCAGCCTTGGTCTTCTTCACATCTGATGCGGATGGAAGGATCGAAGATAGTGTAGGCGCGGAAGGAGCAGAGGAATTTGGTTCAAGATCTTAAGGCACAACTGATGCAGTTGCCCTAACTTTTTCATTTTCTTCAGGGCCAACACTAGTGGTTGCCCTGGCAATTTCTTCAGCGGCTGGAATGCAGTCATCAGCTCTGGTACTAGCATTTTCTTCAGCAGCCTGAGTATCATCAGTGGTGCTGGCATTTTCTTTAGTAGGCTGAGCAGATGCTTCAGCCTGAGGATTTTCTTGTTGCGTTGGGGTTGCAACATTGGAGGTGAACTATTTAGTGAGTTTCACAAAATGGACCTTGGCTCCCAGCCAATCAGTGCGTATGCGTCAAATTCATCACTGAGTTTCTTAATCTCAGATTGAATAGTGACAAGTTCTTCAGTTGTCATAGATACAACGTTTTCTTCAGGAAGCACTCCTTTTTGTACTGTGCTTTCTTCAATTGCCTGGCCTTGTCAAATTTCCATTTTTCTTGCTGAATGAAGTGAGTCAACATATGACTTTGGCTAGGAGTCAACTTGAAGTCAGGCATAGGAGTGTTGGGGTCCTTGTGCCAGAGATCAATGTACTCAAGGATCAATTTTGGATCCAAAAGCAGAGGCACACTTGTGCCTTTGGCTCTAGCGGCCTTGAGTTGCCTGCCCCTGATGATTTTAGCAAGTTCTTCATCATCAGCTTCATCTTCATCAGACGGCACTCCAAAGGCGACCTGCTTCTTGTGAGGACTTGGTCGAGAGCCTCGTCCAGCAGTGGCCTTTGTCTTCAGCAGAGAGGGGCCAGTTCATGAATTTGGTGGAGCTGAATGATACGTCTCCATCGTATCTATAATTTTTGATTGTTCCATACCAATATTCTACAACTTTCATACACTTTTGGCAACTTTTTATACTATTTTTGGGACTAACATATTGATCTAGTGCCCAGTGCCAGTTCCTGTTTGTTGCATGTTTTTGTTTCGCAGAATATCTATATCAAACGGAGTCCAAACGGGTGATACGTCTCCAACGTATCTATAATTTTTGATTGCTCCATGCTATATTATCTACTGTTTTGGACTATATTGGGCTTTATTTTCCACTTTTATATTATTTTTGGGACTAACCTATTAACCGGAGGCCCAGCCCAGAATTGCTGTTTTTTGCCTATTTCAGTGTTTTGGAGAAACAGAATATCAAACGGAGTCCAAACGGAATGAAACCTTCGGAAACGTGATTTTCTCATCCGATAAGATCCAGGAGACTCGAAACCTCCGTCAAGAAAGCCACGAGGCGGTCATGAGGGTGGAGGGCGCCCCCCCTAGGGCGCGCCCCCTACCTCGTGGTCCCCTCGAAGCTCCACCGATGTACTTCTTCCTCCTATATATATCCATGTACCCCAAAACGATCGGGGACGGAGCAAAAAACCTAATTCCACCGCCGCAACTTTCTGTATCCACGAGATCCCATCTTGGGGCCTATTCCGGAGCTCCGCCGGAGGGGGCATCGATCACGGAGGGCTTCTACATCATCATCCAAGCCCCTCCGATGAAGTGTGAGTAGTTTATTTCAGACCTACGGGTCCATAGTTAGTAGCTAGATGGCTTCTTCTCTCTTTTTGGATCTCAATACAATGTTCTCCCCCTCTCTTGTGGAGATCTATTTGATGTAATCTTCTTTTTGCGGTGTGTTTGTTGAGACCGATGAATTGTGGGTTTATGATCCAGTCTATCTATGAATAATATTTGAATCTTCTCTGAATTCTTTTATGTATGATTGGTTATCTTTGCAAGTCTCTTCGAATTATCAGTTTGGTTTGGCCTACTAGATTGGTTTTTCTTGCCATGGGAGAAGTGCTTAGCTTTGGGTTCGATCTTGCGGTGTCCTTTCCCAGTGACAGAAGGGGAAGCAAGGTACGTATTGTATCGTTGCCATTGAGGATAACAAGATGGGGTTTTTATCATATTGCATGAAACTATCCCTCTACATCATGTCATCTTGCTTAAGGCGTTACTCTGTTTTTAACTTAATACTCTAGATGCATGCTGGGTAGCGGTGGATGAGTGGAGTAATAGGAGTAGATGCAGAATCGTTTCGGTCTACTTGTCACGGACGTGATGCCTATATACATGATCATACCTAGATATTCTCATAACTATGCTCAATTCTGTCAATTGCTCAACAGTAATTTGTTCACCCATCGTAGAATACTTATGCTCTTGAGAGAAGCCACTAGTGAAACCTATGGCCCCCGGGTCTCTTTCTCATCATATCAATCTCCATCACTTTATTATTGCTTTGCTTTTACTTTGATTTTACTTTTTACTTTGCATCTCTATACCAAAATACCAAAAATATTATTTATCATCTCTATCAGATCTCACTTCCATAACTGACCGTGAAGGGATTAACAACCCCTAAGCGCGTTGG
This sequence comes from Triticum urartu, assembly GCF_056163025.1. Lineage (NCBI taxonomy): Eukaryota > Viridiplantae > Streptophyta > Magnoliopsida > Poales > Poaceae > Triticum > Triticum urartu. Next base: position 158,282,899 of record NC_141878.1, on the reverse strand, counting down.
TTGCGTTGAGCTATTGTTTTTGTGTAGGTACGAGGGACTCGAGCGTAGCCTCCTACTGGATTGATACCTTGGTCCTCAAAAACTGAGGGAAATACTTACGCTACTTTGCTGCGTCATCCCTTCCTCTTCGGGGAAATCCAACGCAGTGCTCAGGAGGTAGCAAGAAGAATTTCTGGCGCCGTTGCCGGGGAGTCTGTGCAAAAGTCAACATACCAAGTACCCATCACAATCCCTATGTCCCGCATTACATTATTTGCCATTTGCCTCTCATTTTCCTCTCCCCCACTTCACCCTTACCGTTTTATTCGCCCTCTCTCTCTATCCTCCCTCTCTATTTGCCTCTTTTGCCTGTTTGCTTTTTGTTTGCTCGTGTGTTGGATTGCTTGTTTGTCGTGATGGCTCAAGATGATACTAAATTGTGTGACTTCACCAATACCAACAATAATGATTTCCTTAGCACTCCGATTGCTCCTCTTACCGATGCTGAATCTTGTGAAATTAATACTGCTTTGTTGAATCTTGTCGTGAAAGATCCATTCTCCGGCCTTCCTAGTGAAGATGCCGCTACCCATCTTAATAGCTTTGTTGATTTGTGTGACAAGCAAAAGAAGAAAGACGTCGATAATGATATTGTTAAATTGAAGCTATTTCCTTTTTCGCTTAGAGATCGTGCTAAAGCTTGGTTTTCATCTTTGCCTAAAAATAGTATTGATTCATGGAACAAGTGCAAAGATGCTTTTATCTCTAAGTATTTTCCTCCCGCTAAGATCATCTCTCTTAGAAATGATATTATGAATTTTAAACAACTTGATCATGAACATGTTGCACAAGCTTGGGAGAGAATGAAATTAATGATACGTAATTGCCCTACTCATGGTTTGAATTTGTGGATGATTATACAAAAATTTTATGCCGGATTGAATTTTTCTTCTAGAAATCTTTTAGATTCGGCCGCGGGAGGCACTTTTATGGAAATCACTTTAGGAGATGCTACTAAACTCCTAGATAATATTATGGTTAATTATTCTCAATGGCATACTGAAAGATCTACTAATAAAAAGGTGCATGCGATAGAAGAAATTAATGTTTTGAGTGGAAAGATGGATGAACTTATGAAATTATTTGCTAATAAGAGTGGTTCTTCTAATCCTAATGATGTGCCCTTGTCTAATTTGATTGAGAATAATAATGAATCTATGGATGTGAATTTTGTTGGTAGGAACAATTTTGGTAACAACCCGTATAGAGGAAATTTCAATCCTAGGCCTTATCCTAGTAATCCCTCTAATAATTATGGTAATTCCTACAACAATTCTTATGGAAATTATAATAAGATGCCCTCTGATTTTGAATCTAATATTAAAGAATTTATTTCTTCGCAAAAGAATTTTAATGCTATGATTGAAGAAAAATTGCTTAAGATTGATGATTTGGCTAGGAACATTGATAGAATTGCTCTTGATGTTGATTCTTTGAAACTTAGATCTATTCCACCTAAGCATGATATCAATGAGTCTCTCAAAGCCATGATAATTTCCATTGACGAGTGCAAAGAAAGAACCGCTAGGATGCGTGCTAAGAAAGATGCCTTTATAAAAGCGTGTTCTTCTAGTTCCTATGAAAATAATGATGAAGATCTAAAGGTTATTGATGCGTCCCCTATTAAGTCTTTGTTTTGCAATATGAATCTTGATAATGATGGGACTGAATATGATCCACCTTTACCTAAAAGGCGTTCCAATAATTCTGAATCTGTTGATCTTGATGCTAAATTTTATAAAAGTGGGATTGAAGAAATTAAAACCCTAGATATTGCTAAACCCACTATATTGGATTTCAAGGAATTTAATTATGAAAATTTCTCTTTAATTGATTGTATTTCCTTGTTGAAATCCGTGCTAAAATCTCCTCACGCTTATAGTCAAAATAAAGCGTTTAATAAACATATCATTGATGCCTGGATGCAATCTTATGAAGAAAAACTTGAATTGGAAGTTTCTATCCCTAGAAAACTTTATGATGAGTGGGAACCTACTATTAAAATTAAAATTAAAAATTATGAGTTTTATGCTTTGTGTGATTTGGGTGCTAGTGTCTCTACTATTCCCAAAACTCTGTGTGGTTTGCTAGATTTCCGTGATTTTGATGATTGCTCTCTAAACTTGCATCTTGCGGATTCCACTATTAAGAAACCTATGGAAAGAATTAATGATGTTCTTATTGTTGCAAATAGGAATTATGTGCCCGTAGATTTTATCGTTCTTGATATAGATTGCAATCCTTCTTGCCCTATTATTCTCGGTAGACCTTTCCTTAGAACGGTTGGTGCAATTATTGATATGAAGGAAGGGAATATTAGATTTCAATTTCCATTAAAAAAGGGCATGGAACACTTCCCTAGAAGTAAAATAAAATTACCATATGAATCTATCATGAGAGCCACTTATGGATTGCCTACCAAAGATGGCAATACCTAGATCTATTCTTGCTTGTTATGCGTAGCTAGGGGCGTTAAACGATAGCGCTTGTTGGGAGGCAACCCAATTTCATTTTTATTCCTTGATTTTTGCTCCTGTTTAGTAATAAATAAATTATCTAGCCTCTGTTTTGGTTGTGTTTTTTGTGTTTAATTAGTTTTTGTGCCAAGTAGAACCGTTGGGAAGACTTGGGGAAAGTCTTGTTGAACTTGCTGTAAAAAAACAGAAACTTTAGCGCTCATGAGAACTGCTGTAATTTTTATTTGGAGAGTGATATTTAGTTAATTATTTTTGAAGATGATTAATAGATAAATTCCTCATGTCAAGCAATTTATTTTAGAATTTTTGGGGTTCCAGATCTTGCGCTAGCTACAGATTACTACATACTATTCTGTTTTTGACAGATTCTGTTTTTCGTGTGTTGTTTGCTTATTTTGATGAATCTATGGCTAGTAAAATAGTTTATAATCCATAGAGAAGTTGGAATACAGTATGTTTAACACCAATATAAATAAATAATGAGTTCATTACAGTACCTTGAAGTGGTCTTTTGTTTTCTTTCGCTAACGGAGCTCACGAGTTTTCTACTTTAAGTTTTGTGTTGTGAAGTTTTCAAGTCTTGGGTAAAGATTTGATGGATTATGGAACAAGGAGTGGCAAGAGCCTAAGCTTGGGTATTCCCATGGCACCCCAAGATAATCTAAGGACACCCAAAAGCCAAAGCTTGGGGATGCCCCGGAAGGCATCCCCCTTTCGTCTACTTCTATCGGTAACTTTACTTGGAGCTATATTTTTATTCACCACATGATATGTGTTTTTCTTGGAGCGTATTTTATGATTTGAGTCTTTTCTTATTAGTCTAACACAATCATACTTTCTGTACACACATTTTGAGAGAGCCATACCTGATTTGGAATTTGATAGAATACTCTATGTGCTTCACTTATATCTTTTGAGCTTTATAGTTTTGCTCTAGCGCTTCACTTATACCTTTTAGAGCACGGTGGTGGATTTGTTTTATAGAAGCTATTGATCTCTCATTCTTCACTTAGATTATTTTGAGAGTCTTAATAGCATGGTAATTTGCTTAAAATCCTAATATGCTTGGTATGCAAGATTAATAATAAAACTTCCGTATGAGTGTGTTGAATACTAAGAAAAGTTTGATGCTTGATGATTGTTTTGAGATATGGAGGTAATAATATCAAAGTCATGCTAGTTGAGTAGTTGTGAAATTGAGAAATACTTGTGTTGAGGTTTGCAAGTCCCGTAGCATGCACGTATGGTAAACGTTATGCAACAAATTTGAAACATGAGGTGTTATTTGATTGTCTTCCTTATGAGTGGCGGTCAGGGATGAGCGATGGTCTTTTCCTACCAATCTATCCCCCTAGGAGCATGCGCGTAGTGCCGAGGTTTTTGATGACTTGTAGATTTTTGCAATAAGTATGTGAGTTCTTTATGACTAATGTTGAGTCCATGGATTATACGCACTCTCACCCTTCCATCCTTGCTAGCCTCTTCGGTACCGTGCATTGCCCTTTCTCACATTGAGAGTTGGCGCAAACTTCGCCGGTGCATCCAAACCCCATGATATGATACGCTCTTTCACACATAAACCTCCTTATATCTTCCTCAAAACAGCCACCATACCTACCTATTATGGCATTTCCCTAGCCATTCCGAGATATATTGCCATGCAACTTTCCACCATTCCGTTCATAATGACACATTCATCATTGTCATATTGCCTAGCATGATAATGTAGTTGACATAATATTTGTGGCAAAGCCACCGTTCATAATTCTTCCATACATGTCACTCTGGGTTCATTGCATATCCCGGTACACCGCCGGAGGCATTCATATAGAGTCATCTTTGTTCTAGTATCAAGTTGTAATCATTGAGCTGTAAATAAATAGAACAATGTTACTATCCTTTTACCACACGTGTGCTTCAAAGTAGCACCATGATCTTCATAGTAGAGAGTCTCTCATGTTATCACTTTCATATACTAGTGGGAATTTTTCATTATAGAACTTGGCTTGTATATTCCAACAATGGGCCTCCTCAAGTGCCCTAGGTCTTCATGAGCAAGCAAGTTGGATGCACACCCACTAGTTTCTTTTGTTGAGATTTCATACATTTATAGCTCTAGTGCATCCGTTGCATGGAAATCCCTACTCCTTGTATTAACATCAATCAGTGGGCATCTCCATAGCCCATTGATTAGCCTCGTTGATGTGAGACTTTCTCCTTTTTTGTCTTCTCCACATAACCCCCTCATTATATTCTATTCCACCCATAGTGCTATGTCCATGGCTCGCGCTCATATATTGCGTGAAAGTTTATAGGTTTAAGATTACTAAAGTATGAAACAATTGCTTGGCTTGTCATCGGGGTTGTGCATGATGAGAGCATTCTTGTGTGACGAAAATGAAACATGACTAAACTATATGATTATGTAGGGGTGAACTTTCTTTGGCCATGTTATTTTGAGAAGACATAATTGCTTAGTTAGTATGCTTGAAGTATTATCATTTTTATGTCAATATGAACTTTTGTCTTGAATCTTTCGGATCTGAATGTTCATACCCCAATTAAGAAGAATTACATTAAAATTATGCCAAGTAGCACTCCACATCAAAAATTCTGTTTTTATCATTTACCTACTTGAGGACGAGCAAGAATTAAGCTTGGGGATGCTTGATACGTCTCAAACGTATCTATAATTTTTGATTGCTCCATGCTATATTATCTACTGTTTTGGACTATATTGGGCTTTATTTTCCACTTTTATATTATTTTTGGGACTAACCTAATAACCGGAAGCCCAGCCCAGAATTGTTGTTTTTTGCCTATTTCAGTGTTTCGGAGAAACAGAATATCAAACGGAGTCCAAACGGAATGAAACCTTCGGAAACGTGATTTTCTCATCAGATAAGATCCAGGAGACTTGGACCCTCCGTCAAGAAAGCCACGAGGCGGTCACGAGGGTGGAGGGTGCCCCCATAGGGCGCGCCCCCTGCCTCGTGGGCCCCTCGAAGCTCCACCGATGTACTTCTTCCTCCTATATATATCCACGTACCCCCAAACGATTGGGGACGGAGCAAAAAACCTAATTCCACCACCGCAACTTTCTGTATCCACGAGATCCCATCTTGGGGCCTGTTCCGGAGCTCCGTCGGAGGGGGCATCGATCACGGAGGGCTTCTACATCATCATCCAAGCCCCTCCGATGAAGTGTGAGTAGTTTATTTCAGACCTACGGGTCCACAGTTAGTAGCTAGATGGCTTCTTCTCTCTTTTTGGATCTCAATACAATGTTCTCCCCCTCTCTTGTGGAGATCTATTCGATGTAATCTTCTTTTTGCGGTGTGTTTGTTGAGACCGATGAATTGTGGGTTTATGATCCGGTCTATCTATGAATAATATTTGAATCTTCTCTGAATTCTTTTATGTATGATTGGTTATCTTTGCAAGTCTCTTCGAACTATCAGTTTGGTTTGGCCTACTAGATTGGTTTTTCTTGCCATGGGAGGAGTGCTTAGCTTTGGGTTCGATCTTGTGGTGTCCTTTCCCAGTGACAGAAGGGGCAGCAAGGCACGTATTGTACCGTTGCCATCGAGGATAACAAGATGGGTTTTTTATCATATTGCATGAAACTATCCCTCTACATCATGTCATCTTGCTTAAGGCGTTACTCTGTTTTTAACTTAATACTCTAGATGCATGCTGGATAGCGGTCGATGAGTGGAGTAATAGTAGTAGATGCAGAATCGTTTCGGTCTACTTGTCACGGACGTGATGCCTATATACATGATCATACCTAGATATTCTCATAACTATGCTCAATTCTGTCAATTGATCAACAGTAATTTGTTCACCCATCGTAGAATACTTATGCTCTTGAGAGAAGCCACTAGTGAAACATATGGCCCCCGGGTCTCTTTCTCATCATATCAATCTCCATCACTTTATTATTGCTTTGCTTTTACTTTTTACTTTGCATCTCTATACCAAAAATACCAAAAATATTATTTATCATCTCTATCAGATCTCACTTTCGTAAGTGACCGTGAAGGGATTGACAACCCCTAAGCGCGTTGGTTGCGTTGAGCTATTGTTTTTATGTAGGTACGAGGGACTCGAGCGTAGCCACCTACTGGATTGATACCTTGGTTCTCAAAAACTGAGGGAAATACTTACGCTACTTTGCTACATCATCCCTTCCTCTTCGGGGAAATCCAACGCAGTGCTCAAGAGGTAGCAACGGGATAAAAATTGACGGAGATTTTTTTTGGAATATATATGATTTTTGGGAAGAAAAATCCACACGAGACGGTGCCCGAGGTGGCCACGAGGCAGGGGGCGCGCCCCTGACCCTCGTGGGCCACCCGTAAGGTGGTTGATGCCCTTCTTTCGCCGCAAGAAAGCTAATATCCGGATAGAGATCGTGTTAAAATTTCAGCCCAATCAGAGTTACGGATCTCCAAGAATATAAGAAACGGTGAAAGGGAAGAATCTAAGAACGCAGAAACAGAGAGAGACAAAGAGACAGATCCAATCTTGGAGGGGCTCTCACCCCTCCCGTGCCATGGAGGCCATGGACCAGAGGGGAAACCCTTCTCCCATCTAGGGAGGAGGTCAAGGAAGAAGAAGAAGGAGGGGGGCTCTCTCCCCCTCGCTCCCGGTGGCGCCGGAACGCCGCCGGGGGCCATCATCATCACCGCGATCTACACCAACACCTCCGCCATCTTCACCAACATCTCCATCACCTTCCCCCCTCTATCTACAGCGGTCCACTCTCCCGCAACCCGCTGTACCCTCTACTTGAACATGGTGCTTTATGCTTCATATTTTTATCCAATGATGTGTTGCCATCCTATGATGTCTGAGTAGACTTTTGTTGTCCTATCGGTGGTTGATGAATTGCTATGATTGATTTAATTTGCTTGTGGTTATGTTGCTGTCTTTGGTGCCCATCATATGATCGCACGCGTGGATCACACCATAGGGTTATTTGTATGTTGATAGGACTATGTATTGGAGGGCAAGAGTGACAGAAGCTTCAACCTAGCATAGAAATTGATGCATACGGGATTGAAGGGGGACCAATATTTCTTAATGCTACGGTTGGGTTTTACCTTATTGAACATTAGTATTTGCGGATGCTTGCTAATAGTTCCAATCATAAGTGCATAGAATTCCAAGTAAGGGATGACATGCTAGCAGTGGCCTCTCCCACATAATACTTGCTATCGGTCTAGTAAAGTAGTCAATTGCTTAGGGGCAATTTCGCAACTCCTACCACCACTTTTCCACACTCTCTATATTTACTTTATTGTTTCTTTATCTAAACAGCCCCTACTTTTTATTTACGTACTCTTTATTATCCTGCAAACCTATCCGACAACACCTACAAAGTACTTCTAGTTTCATACTTGTTCTAGGTAAAGCGAACGTCAAGCGTGCGTAGAGTTGTATCGGTGGTCGATAGAACTTGAGGGAATGTTTGTTCTACCTTTAGCTCCTCGTTGGGTTCGACACTCTTACTTATCGAAAACTGTTGCGATCCCCTATACTTGTGGGTTATCAAGACCTTTTTGTGGCGCCATTGCCGGGGAGCAATAGCATGGGGTGAATATTCTCGTGTGTGCTTGTTTGCTTTATCACTAAGTAATTTTTATTTGCTGTTCTTAGTTGTTTTCTATCTATAGTTATGGGTAGGAAATGCAAAATACCAAAAAAATTAGTTGTACCTACTAAACCAATGGTTGAAGAACCACTCAAAATCTATCACACTGCTGAAGCCTATTACTTGGATCATCTTCGATCCCTATGTGCTCGTGCTGAAACCCCAACTAGCTTAGTTGAGGGCAAATCTTTAGATGAGCATGCTTGTTATGTGCGACACCGAATATCTGAAAAAGGGAAACTTTACTGGATCAAATTCATCGTTTGCAATGCTATGCTTGGAATTTATGTGAAATATATGATTATACTTGTTGTTCTGAAGACCCTAAGAAACACCTTCCCTACCAATGTTTGTTTAGTGATAATGGAATCGTATCTTCGTATTCTAAGCGTGTTTATAGTTACTATGATGTTCAACAAATTGAAGAATTTGTTGCTTTTAAGGGTGCTTATGAAATTGCTTCTTTGATTGAAAAGTATGATGCTACTCTTTACAAATCTGAAAATTTTGCCATACTTAAATATTGTTATGATAATTATACTTCTAATGCCTATGTTGAACCATATATTGAGTACTACTCCGCTGTCCAAGAAGAGACTAATATTTTGCAGGAGTCTATGGAAGAAGAAATTGATGAAACTGTGAGCTCATTGGAAGAAAAAGATGAGGAGGAGAGCGAAGAACAAAAGGAGGAAGAGCGGATTAGCTACCCGTTCCCACCTTCTAATGAGAGTAACTCTTCAACTCATACATTGTTTAATTTCCCTTCGTGCTTACCGAAGGATGATTGCTATGATGATTATTATGATCCCATTGATTCTCTTGAAATATCCCTTTTTGATGATGCTTGTGGCCAAGATGCCAATATGAATTATGCTTATGGAGATGAACTTGTTATAGTTCCTTATGTTAAACATGAAATTGTTGTTATTGCACCCACACATGATAGTCCTATTATCTTTTTGAATTCTCCAAACTATACTATATCGGAGAAGTTTGCTCTTATTAAGGAATATATTGATGGGTTGCGTTTTACTATTACACATGATGATTTTGATGAATATAATATGCATGTGCTTGCTGCTCCTACTTGCAATTATTATGAGAGAGGAACTATATCTCCACCTCTCTATGTTTCCAATACGATAAAATTGCAAGAATCTGTTTATACTATGCATTGGCCTTTACTTTGTGTGCATGAATTATTCTTTTATGACATGCCGATGCATAGGAAGAGAGTTAGAATCCGTTGTTGCATGATATATGTTACTTTGTGCTCACCACTAAATTACAAATCATTGTTAATAAAAATTGGCTTTGATACACCTTGGGATCCGGGTGGATCCATTACTTGAGCACTATATGCCTAGCTTAATGGCTTTAAAGAAAGTGCTGCCAGGGAGACAACCCGGAAGTTTTAGAGAGTAATTTATTTCTGTTGTTTTCTTTTATAAAGTTTAAATATAAAAATAATGTGCCAAGGTTTTCCTTTAGGATGTTTACATTTGCTTGATGGTTTGTAGGGTGCAGGACAGAAACTTTGGCTGTAGTGCGCGATTTTACATTTTTAGCTGGAACGTCAAATGGTTCTGATTCTTTTTGCACTGTCTTCCTATACAAATTTTTTATTTTTTCCTAATTTGGTAGAATTTTTAAAGTATCATAAGTATGGTGAATGTTCATATTATTACAGACTGTTCTATTTTAGACAGATTCTATTTTTGATGCATAGTTTGCTTGTTTTGATGAAACTATCGATTTATATCAGTGTATTAAGCCATGGAAAAGTTATATTACAGTAGAAACAATGCAAAAACAAAATACAAATTGGTTTGCAACAGTACTTAGAGTAGTGACTTGCTTTATTATACTAACGGATCTTACCGAGTTTTTAGTTGAAGTTTTGTGTGGATGAAGTGTTCGATGATCGAGAAGGTCTCGATGTGAGAAGAAGGAAGAGAGAGGCAAGAGCTCAAGCTTGGGGATGCCCGAGTCACCCCAAGTAAATATTCAAGGAGACTCAAGCGTCTAAGCTTGGGGATGCCCCAGAAGGCATCCCCTCTTTCTTCAACAAGTATCGGTATGTTTTCGGATTCGTTTCGTTCATGCGATATGTGCAATCTTGGAGCGTCTTTTGCATTTAGTTTTCATTTTTATTTTATGCACCATGCTGGTATGAGATGGTCCTTGGTTGATTTATAGAATGCTCTTTGCACTTTACTTATATCTTTTGAGTATGGCTTTATAGAATGCTTCATGTGCTTCGCTTATATCATTTGAAGTCTGGATTGCCTGTTTCTCTTTACATAGAAAACCGCCATTTGTAAAATGCTCTTTTGCTTCACTTATATTTGTTGGAGCGTGGGCATATCTTTTGTATAAAGAATTAAACTCTCTTGCTTCACTTATATCTGTTTAGAGTGATGACAGGGATTGGTCATTCACATGGTTAGTCATAAAATCCTACATAAAACTTGTAGATCACTTAATATGATATGTTTGATTCCTTGCAATAGTTTTGCGGTATAAAGATGGTGATATTAGAGTCATGCTAGTGGGTAGTTGTGGATTAGTAGAAATACTTGTGTTGAGGTTTGTGATTCCCGTAGCATGCACGTATGGTGAACCGTTATGTAACGAAGTTGGAGCATGAGGTATTTATTGATTGTCTTCCTTATGAGTGGCGGTCGGGGACGAGCGATGGTCTTTTCCTACCAATCTATCCCCCTAGGTGCATGCGTAGTAGTACTTTGCTTCGAGGGCTAATAAACTTTTGCAATAAGTATGTGAGTTCTTTATGACTAATGTTGAGTCCATGGATTATACACACTCTCACCCTTCCATCATTGCTAGCCTCTCTAGTACCGCGCAACTTTCGCCGGTACCATAAACCCACCATATACCTTCCTCAAAACAGCCACCATACCTACCTATTATGGCATTTCCATAGCCATTCCGAGTATATTGCCATGCAACTTTCATCATCATCATATACATGACTTGAGCATTCATTGTCATATTGCTTTGCATGATCGGAAGATAGCTAGCATGATGTTTTCATGGCTTGTCCGTTTTTTATGTCATTGCTACACTAGACCATTGCACATCCCGGTACACCGCCGGAGGCATTCATATAGAGTCATATCTTTGTTCTAGATATCGAGTTGTAATATTGAGTTGTAAGTAAATAAAAGTGTGATGATCATCATTATTAGAACATTGTCCCATGTGAGGTTATCAAAATAAAAGTGGACAAAGAAGCCCCCCCCCCCCAAAAAAAGAGAGAGGCCAAAGAAGCCTACAAAAAAAGGAAGAAAAAAAGAAAAAATAAAAAATGAGAGAAAAAGAGAGAAGGGGCAATGTTACTATCCTTTTACCACACTTGTGCTTCAAAGTAGCACCATGTTCTTCATATAGAGAGTCTCTTGAGTTATCCCTTTCATATACTAGTGGGAATTTTCATTATAGAACTTGGCTTGTATATTCCAACGATGGGCTTACTCAAATGCCCTAGGTCTTCATGAGCAAGCAAGTTGGATGCACACCCACTTAGTTTCAGTTTGAGCTTTCATATACTTATAGCTCTAGTGCATCTGTTGCATGGCAATCCCTACTCACTCACATTGATATCTATTGATGGGCATCTCCATAGCCCGTTGATACGCCTAGTTGATGTGAGACTATCTTCTCCTTTCTTGTCTTCTCCACAACCACCATTCTATTCCACCTATAGTGCTATGTCCATGGCTCACGCTCATGTATTGCGTGAAGGTTGAAAATGCTGAAGCGCGTTAAAAAGTATGAAACAATTGCTTGGCTTGTCATCGGGGTTGTGCATGATGTGAGTATTTTGTGTGAAGAAGATGGAGCATAGCCAGACTATATGATTTTGTAGGGATAACTTTCTTTGGCCATGTTATTTTGAAAAGACATGATTACTTTATTAGTAGGCTTGAAGTATTATTGTTTTTATGTCAAATGATAGACTATTGCTTTGAATCACTCGTATCTTAATATTCATGCCATGATTAGATTACATGATCAAGATTATGCTAGGTAGCATTCCACATCAAAAATTATCTTTTTTATCATTTACCTACTCGAGGACGAGCAGGAATTAAGCTTGGGGATGCTGATACGTCTCCGTCATATCTATAATTTTTGATTGTTCCATACCAATATTCTACAACTTTCATATACTTTTGGCAACTTTTTATACTATTTTTCGGACTAACATATTGATCCAGTGCCCGGTGCCAGTTCCTATTTGTTGCATGTTTTTGTTTCACAGAATATCTATATCAAATGGAGTCCAAACGGGATAAAAATTGACGGAGATTTTTTTGGAATATATATGATTTTTGGAAAGAAAAATCCACGCGAGATGGTTCCCGAGGTGGCCACAAGGCAGGGGGCGCGCCTGCCCCCCTGGGCGCGCCCCTGACCCTCATGGGCCACCCGTAAGGCGGTTGATGCCCTTCTTTCGCCGCAAGAAAGCTAATATCCAGATAGAGATCGTGTTAAAATTTCAGCCCAATCGGAGTTACGGATCTTCAGGAATATAAGAAACGGTGAAAGGGAAGAATCTGAGAACGCAGAAATAGAGTGAGACAGAGAGACAGATCCAATCTTGGAGGGGCTCTCACCCCTCACGTGCCATGGAGGCCATGGACCAGAGGGGAAACCCTTCTCCCATCTAGGGAGGAGTTCAAGGAAGAAGAAGAAGGAGGGGGGCTCTCTCCCCCTCGCTTCCGGTGGCGCCGGAACGCCGCCGGGGGCCATCATCATCACCGTGATCTACACCAACACCTCCGCCATCTTCACCAACATCTACATCACCTTCCCCCCTCTATCTACAGCGGTCCACTCTCCGTCAACCCGCTGTACCCTCTACTTGAACATGGTGCTTTATGCTTCATATTTTTATCTAATAATGTGTTGCCATCCTATGATGTCTGAGTAGATTTTTGTTGTCCTATCGGTGGTTGATGAATTGCTATGATTGATTTAATTTTCTTGTGGTTATGTTGCTGTCCTTTGGTGCCCATCATATGATCGCGCGCGTGGATCACACCATAGGGTTAGTTGTATGTTGATAGGACTATGTATTGGAGGGTAAGAGTGACAGAAGCTTCAACCTAGCATAGAAATTGATGCATACGGGATTGAAGGGGGGCCAATATATCTTAATGCTATGGTTGGGTTTTACCTTAATGAACATTAGTAGTTGCGGATGCTTGCTAATAGTTCCAATCATAAGTGCATAGAATTCCAAGTAAGGGATGACATGCTAGCAGTGGCCTCTCCCACATAATACTTGCTATCGGTCTAGTAAAGAAGTCAATTGCTTAGGGGCAATTTCGCAACTCCTACCACCACTTTTCCACACTCGCTATATTTACTTTATTGTTTCTTTATCTAAACATCCCCTACTTTTTATTTACGTACTCTTTATTATCCTGGAAACCTATCTGACAACACCTACAAAGTACTTCTAGTTTCATACTTGTTCTGGGTAAAGCGAACGTCAAGCGTGCATAGAGTTGTATCGGTGGTCGATAGAACTTGAGGGAATATTTGTTCTACCTGTAGCTCCTCGTTGGGTTCAACACTCTTACTTATCGAAAACTGTTGCGATCCCCTGTACTTGTGGGTTATCACTGAAGAACTAGCAGAAGCTCCTGAGGCAATAGAGATACATGTTGTCCTTTGGCACGTGGCGAGATGCACAGGTGCTGAGGATTTTGATGGAGGAGCTGAGGACTTTGGAGGAGCTGGTGCGGCTTGAGGAATTGGCCGTGAGGGCTTTGAAGAATCTGGCCGTGAGGGCATTGCTGAGGAACTTGGCCGTGAGGGCATTTGGGTTGAAGCACTTGGCTTATGAGCAGGCTTCTTTGGCATGGCCTTCTTTGGCTTGCTTGCAGAGGCCTCAGCAGTGGCAGCAGCAGCAGCAGCAGAGTCTTCATTGAATTTCCTCACTTCTTCCTTAGCTACTCTGGCTAGCTTGGCCTGGCACTTGGCCCATTCATCAGGATAATCCTCACCACGCTTGAGGCTGGTGGGATCAGCTACTTGGCCAGGTGCCAACGGAGGTCTTGGGCATGGAGGATTAAGAGCGAATTTCTTCATATACTTGGGAGTAACATATCTATACTCCCTCCATTCCCGTGCCCATCTCCTCTCTATCCTTTGTATATGCACCTTGCGCTGATTTTTGTCCTCCTTGCCATGTTTGGCCTCATCAGGAGTGCAATAGTCCTTGTAGATATCCTCAGGGATTTCAAACGCAGTGTTGACCTCAGGCCTCTTTCCTCCCTTCCATGGCTTCTTGCCATCTGCCATTCTCTTCAGCTGAGGGTTTTGAACGATTGAGTTCTCTGAAGAGGTATGCAACTTTTCTTCGAGGAATGCTGCAAATGAGTTAAGTTGATGAGAACCTAATGATTCAGCAACAGACATGTGTACCTGTGAACAGAGTATAGTTGCGAGGAATTTGGAGAGGTCATATGCGTTCTTAGAAGATTTTTGCAATAAGAATAAGTTTGAGGAATTTGACCGGATGAATCTTGAGGAATTTCACTAAGCGATCTTTGACTTAGGTTCTAGAGTTGTACAGATTTGAAAATCCACACAACTGAGGAATGTTGAAGAAAAATGTTGCTTAGAGAAACAGATTAAGAATAGATGATATGTGAGGTGTCTAGTGTGTGAGGATTTGAAGAATAAACACCTTTTGAAGATTTGAAGAAAAACATCTGAATCAACAAGGGTAGTAAAAGTAACTTTTAATTACTCTGGACGAAGAACATGACGAACTGGGAAGTGTAGATTTGAAGCTCGTCGGTTCAGATCTTCCACGCCCTAACTTGGCTGAGGAAGACAGCTACGGCGGCGGCGGAGTGAAGAAATCCGCGTCCGGCGTGAGTACGGCGGCGACGATGGAAGTAGCGGCAGCGCTAGGGTTTGAGAGCTCGAGCGAGGGAGTGAGGTTGAGCGGAGTAAAAGTGAAGTGAGGAAGGGAGAGGGGTATTTATAGCCGAAGTGAAAAATTGTTCGCCCGAAGAAATAGGATGAATGTGCCCCTGACCCTTCTCATTCGCTTGACATGTGTCACCCACGTACTGAGAGGTGACGATCGTGTGCGATCGTGAGAATAGGATAAGTCTTATCGTGGAATGTGTAACAGTTTGAGCGGCAAAGGCCAAAAATTCAGATAAGATAAGTTTAAAGTTTCGTTCGCAATTTCTTCAGCTGACAAGGACATAGTGAAGATTTTGAACGAGTTTCAAATAGAACACACATGAAGAATTTGTGAATAGACTGGGTTGAGTTTAGCATAGAGGGGGAAAGGGTCCGATCACATTCACTTAGTAGAACAAGCAACTTGAAGAAATAGCAATAAGTGAATGTTGTAGAGGACATAAACTCATATATATATATATAGCCAATGAAGAAAGATGGCGGAAAGAGTGAAGACAATGCAAGTTTAAAAAAACAACTGAGGAATTTTAAAGCTAAGGAAAAACTCAAATTGAAGATTTTCAACTTTTGGTGGTGGCATGACCCACCGTATAAGAGTGATGATTTCAGACACCGCGTACAATTGTCGTAGGGTTCTGAGAATCAAATTCTTCGTTAATTTCTTCACACGTAGAGTGTTATTCTTCATTGATTGAAGAAAAATGTTTCTTCATGTGTTGCACATCTAATTCATCAATTTTGCATAAGTGTTAGGATGTGTGTTCTTTTCAAAGAACATTTGAAGATTCTGAGATATTTAGCTCACACCGCAACTTGCTAAATCTCTTCTCATCCAAGGGCTTAGTGAAGATATCGGCTAGCTGTTCCTCAGTCTTCACGTGCTCAATAGAGATGTCGCCCTTCAACACATGATCATGAAGAAAATGATGACGAATCGGAATGTGCTTTGTCTTCGAGTGCTGAACTGGGTTGTGAGCAATCTTGATGGCACCCTCATTGTCACGGTAGAGTGGCACATTCTTCACGTTGACGCCGTAGTCCTTGAGAGTTTGCTTCATCCATAGCAGTTGAGCACAGCAAGAACCAGCAACAATGTACTCAGCTTCAGCAGTAGACAGTGATACGCGGTTCTGTTTCTTCGAGGACCAACAGACCAAGGATCGTCCGAGGAAATGGCATGTGCCAGATGTTGACTTGTGGTCCACACAATCACCAGCATAATCAGAGTCTGAATATCCAATGAGATCAAAAGTCGAGCCCTTGGGGTACCATAATCCAAGTGTTGGTGTGTGAGCTAGATATCGAAGAATATGCTTCATAGCCTTATGGTGTGATTCCTTCGGTGCAGCTTGAAATCGGGTACACATGCAAACACTAAGCATAATATCTGGCCTAGATGCACATAAGTACAAAAAAGAACCAATCATGGAGCGGCATACCTTTTGATCGAAGTCAATACCATTTTCATCAGTGCATAGATGGACGTTCATGGGCATAGGGATTTTAACTCCTTTGCAATCTTGCATGCCGAATTTCCTCAGTACATCCTTGAGGTATTTCTCCTGAGATATGAATATGCCATTGCGCTGTTGACGAATCTGAAGACCTAAGAAGAATTTCAATTATCCCATCATAGACATTTGATATTCTTCACTCATCATATAGGTAAATTCATCACTGTAACGTTGGTCAGTACAGCCAAATATGATATCATCAACATAAATTTGGCACACAAATAGTTCACCGTCATAAGATTTAGTGAAAAGAGTTGGGTCAAGTGAACCGGGTTTGAAGCCTTTCTTCATGAGGAATTCCTTCAAAGTATCATACCACGCCTGTGGGGCCTGCTTGAGGCCATAGAGGGCCTTATTGAGTCTGAAGACTTTGTCAGGATGCTTTGGATCTTCAAAACCTAGGGGTTGAGCAACATATACTTCTTCCTCAAGCTTACCATTTAGGAATGCACTTTTCACATCCATTTGATATAATATGATATCATGATGGTTAGCATAAGCAAGTAATATGTGAATAGCTTCAAGTCTAGCAACAGGTGCAAAAGTTTCATCGAAGCCAATTCCTTCAACCTGTGTGTAGCCTTGAGATACAAGGCGTGCCTTATTCCTCACCACAAGGCCATTTTCATCTTGCTTGTTGCGGTAGATCCACTTTGTGCCGATGATGTTGTGCTTGCGAGGATATGGATGTTTGACCAATTCCCAGACGTTGTTTAGCTCGAATTGATGTAGTTCCTCTTGTATAGCTTGAATCCACTCAGGTTCCAGAAATGCTTCATCTACCTTAGTGGGCTCTGTGATAGAGATGAAAGCAAAGTTCCCACGAAAGTTAGATAAATGTGAAGCTCTTGAGCATGTGAGAGGACCTGGAATGTTGATGTCGCTGATGATTTTCTCAATTTGCACTTCGTTTGCAATGCGAGGATGAGCGGGTTGTCGTTGAGGAATTTGATCAGTATTTTCTTCAGCTCCATTTTCCTCAGGTGCATTAGCATGACGTTCTTCATGTTCTGGAATGACTTCTTCAGCAGATTCTTTGGTAGGAATGACATCCTCAGTAGCCTTGAACTTAATAGATTTCTCAGGAGGTATTTCATCTGTCACGGGAGGTAGGTGCTCTCTTTGCAAGCCATTAGTCTCATCTAACCGCACATCTACAGTTTCAACAACCTTGTGGTGATAGGTGTTGAAGACTCTGTAGGCGTGCGAGTCCTTACCATAACCGAGCATAAAACCTTCATGTGCTTTCGGTGCAAATTTAGAATTGTGATGAGGATCTCTAATCCAACATTTAGCACCGAAGACTTTGAAATAACTCACATTGGGTTTCTTGTCAGTGAGGAATTCATATGCAGTCTTCTTGAAGAATTTGTGAAGATATACCCTGTTGATGATGTGGCACGCAGTATCAATTGCCTCAGGCCAAAAGCGAGGAGGCGTCTTGTACTCATCAAGCATAGTGCGGGCCATCTCAACAAGAGTCCTGTTCTTGCGCTCCACGATGCCATTTTGCTGAGGAGTATAAGGAGCACATCACTCATGAGTAATACCAAGTTCATCAAGATAGTCATCAAGACTAGTGTTCTTGAACTCAGTTTCGTTATCACTTCTGATGTGCTTGATCTTCACACCAAAGTTGGTTGAAGCCCTCGAGGAAAATCGTTTGAAGACTTCCTGCAATTCGGTTTTGTAATTGATGATATGCACCCATGTATATCGAGAATAATCATCAATAATGGCAAAGCCATATAAAGATGCATCATTAGTAAAAGTGGCATAGTGAGTAGGGCCAAAGAGATCCATGTGAAGCAATTCAAATGGTCGAGAAGTAGTCATGATAGTCTTCGCTGGATGCTTGGCCTTGGTCATCTTTCCAGCTTCACAAGCTCCACACAAATGGTCCTTGAGGAATTTGACACCCTCGATGCCAATGACATGCTTCTTCTTCACGAGCGTGTGTAGATTCCTCATGCCAGCATGACCAAGTCGTCGATGCCATAGCCAGCCTTCTGAAGCTTTTGCAAGTAGACATGTAGCAGGTTGTGGTCCTGTAGAGAAATCAACAATATACAAATCTCCTCTCCTAAAGCCTTCGAAGACTTTGGAATTGTCAGCTTCCATGATCACGACACAGCGATACTTGCCAAATACAACAACCATATCAAGATCACAAAGCATTGAGACAGACATGAGGTTGAACCCTAAGGACTCGACAAGCATGACTTTGTCCATGTGTTGATCCTTTGAGATTGCAACCTTACCTAGACCCAATACCTTGCTTTTTCCTTTGTCAGCGTAGGTGATATGCTTTAGATGTGATGGAGATAAACCAGAGTCCATCAATAAGCTCCTGTCACTAGTCATGGGATTTGTACATCCACTATCGAGGACCCACTCAGTGGCCTTGGGTTGATCATCCTGCAGATGAATTAGTGCAACTTACGAACTCATATACTTCAGTAGTGAAGAATATGGTATCAATTTCATCAGATCAATTTCATCAAGCAATAGAACATATAAAGCAGTATGAGGACGTGAGAAATGAGACTACATTTCTTCATGATTAGCTTGCGTCCTTTCAAGCATATTCAGGCCTTCAGCAAATTCTTCAGACGATTAAGTTCGTCTGGAGACCTGACCCTGCATAAGAGATTAGTTCTTTTTATTCACCACCCACATTTGAAGGGGTGGCAAAGAGTTCATCATTCTGCGAGCTCCATAAGAGAAAGGTGGCATAGATGCCAATCCACTTTGTTTCACATAAGAGGGGTTAGGATAAGCATAAGAGTAAGTAGAGAAATTCTTTGAGGACTTATGAACATAATGATTTGAAGAATAATGCACCCTTAGATCTTCCCTGTGAAACAGACAGGTTAGCACGATGATGTTCATATGAGGACTTTGATCCTTTTGAGGAATTTGATCCACGTAAGGAGTATGATCCGTATGAGGACTTGGATCCATATGAAGAATTTGGTCCATATGAAGAATTTGATCTGGGGTTCCTATTCTTCACAGATGGTGTCATGATGACATTCACCTGAAGATTTTCAAGGCACCTTTTGGGAACCCAGATTTTCTTCATAGGAGAACCATTCCTGCAGTTAGTGCCAACATATCTAGCAAATACTTCACCATTCTGATTTTTGAACAGTTTATAGTTGGAGTCAATTGACTCATAGAAGAATATGAAGATTCGCATGTTAAGCCAGTTAAAGTAGATGGATCCACTGAAGGTCCCTTTGCAACAACCCATGAGGTTTTGGTATACTACTCAGGTTTCGTAGGTCCCATCAGCATTAAGTTTCCTCTCAAAGGCAATACCCTCTTTCCTAGGGTTCCTATTGAGGATCTGCTTTTTAAGCATGTCACACAGAGCCTGATGCCCTTTGAGGCTTTTGTACATGCCTGTCATATACAATTCCTTCAGCCCTGCATCATCAGTGATACTAGCAATGTCCTCGGATGAGGAATTAGTGATAGCAGAGGCAGTTGAAGAATTTGCAACAATGGAAGCATTTGAGCATTCAGGTGAAGAATTAGCAGTTTCACGTTCAATGCACTTCAAACATGGAGGAACAAATTCATCCTGAGTAGCACTGATCTGTTGAGCAAGTAATGAATCACGCTCCTTCTGAAGATCTTCATAACTCACTCATAGCTTCTCAAGATCTTGCTTTCTTTGAAGAAATTCATAAGAAAGCTTCTCATGATCAGATAGGAGAGTGTTATGATGACTTTGAAGATTGTCAAACTTGGACTGAAGTCTCTGAAGATTTTCAGTCAAAATTTTAGTGCGATCCATTTCCTTGCCCAACATATCATCGCTTTTATCTAGCATGTTTTGAACCTTTTCAAGAGCCTTTTGCAGTTTCACAGCAATCTTAGCAAGTTTAGAATAGCTGGGTTTGAGGTTTTCATCAGATTCATCCTCACTAGATTCAGAGGAGGGATATTTGAGTACCTTTGAGCCTTTTGCCATGAAGCAATAGGTGGGAGCGTAGTCCTCATTGCCATCATCAGTAGTGTTGGGGAGGTCCTTTTCTTCAGAGTTGAAGATGGACTTGCTGACGAACGCGGTAGCGAGGGCTAGGCTCGCCACACCAGAATCTGACTCCTCAGATTCCTCCTCTTCCTCATTTTCCTCAGATTCAGCCTCAGAGTCCATTTCCTTGCCAATGAATGCCCGAGCCTTCTTGGAGCTGCTCTTCTTGTGAGATGAGGACCTTGAAGGTTTTGATGACGAGGATTTTGAAGATTTCTTCTTCTTCTTTGAATCATCAGAACCGTAATCCTTGTACTTCTTCTTCTTTGATTCCTTTTCCCACTGAGGACAATCTTGAATGTAGTGTCCGGGTTTCTTGCATTTGTGACAGAGTCTCTTGTGATCATGGGATGAGGAATCTGATCTCATGTCACCACTTCTTGAGGATCTTCCAAAACGACCACGTCTTGAGAACTTCTGGAATTTCCTCACGAGCATTGCTAGCTCCTGGCTCAATTCTTCAGGGTCATCAAGGCTGCTACCAGAATCTTCATCTTCAGATTCAGACACCGCCTTGGCCTTCAGAGCTCGTGATCTGCCATAACTTGATCCATAGAGGTCTCTCTTCTCATCAAGCTGGAACTCTTGAGTGTTTAGTCTCTCGAGGATATCAACGGGATCAAGTGACTTATAGTATCCACGTTCTTGTATCATCAATGCCAAGGTATCAAATGAGGAATCAAACGATCTCAGCAATTTCTTCACCACCTCATGGTCAGTGATATCAGTGGCACCAAGTGCTTGAAGCTCATTTGAGATGTCAGTGAGGTGATTGAAGGTTTGCTAAACATTTTCATTGTCGAGTCTTTTGAAGCGGTTGAAGAGATTGCGAAGAACATCAAATCGAGAGTCACTCTATGTTGAGACTCCCTCATTAACCTTGGACAGTCTGTCCCAGATAAGCTTTGCTATCTCCAAAGCACTCACTTTGCCATACTGCCCTTTGCTCAGATGGCCACATATGATGTTCTTCGCTTGAGAGTCGAGTTGCTTGAATCTCTTCACATCAGCAGCGTTGATGGTAGGAGTGACAGAGGGAACACCATTCACCACAACGTACCAGAGATCGTTATAAATTGCCTCAAGATGCATGCGCATCTTATTCTTCCAGTAGGGGTAGTCCGTCCCATCGAAGGTAGGACACCCAGCAGAAACCTTGATCATACATGCGGTCGACATAACTAAAACTCTAGGCGGTTAAACCAAAATCACACAGAACAAGGGAGTACCTTGCTCTGATACCAATTAAAAGTGTGTTATATCGACTAGAGGGGGGTGAATAGGCGATTTTTATGAATTCTTCACTGAGGAATTTGCGGGTGAGGAAATTCCTGAGTGAAGAACTACTTGCGGCGGAATAAGTACTCAGAAGTAAACATAACAGAACAAGAGCATGGTCTTCATGAAGAAATGAAAACCAAGCATAGAGTATAGAAAGCGTAAACACAGGATAAAACAGAATGAAGACAAACAGACTGAAGAAATTGAGCTGAGGAAATAGAGAAAGTCTTCAGTCAAAGCCTTCAAACATATATGAACAAGCACACAACACAGAAATGAGAAAATGGAAGGGTTGAGGAAATGGAACCGGTTCCAACTGCTGTGATAGTTGTACGTCTGGTTAGGGCGGCTAGGTATTTAAATCTAAGGACACACAGTCCCGGACACCCAGTCCTGAACACGAAGCTCAGGACACTTAGTCCTCACTGTATTCCCCTTGAGCTAAGGTCACATAGACCTCGCCCAATCACTCATGGTAAGTCTTCGGGTTGAAGGAAATATGCCCTAGAGGCACTAATAAAGTTATTATTTATTTCCTTATATCATGATAAATGTTTATTATTCATGCTAGAATTGTATTAACCGGAAACGTAATACTTGTGTGAATACACAGACAAACAAAGTGTCACTAGTATGCCTCTACTTGACTAGCTCGTTAATCGAAGATGGTTATGTTTCCTAACCATAGACATGAGTTGTCATTTGATTAACGGGATCACATCATTAGGAGAATGATGTGATTGACATGACCCATTCCATTAGCTTAGCACCCGATCATTTAGTATGTTGCTATTGCTTTCTTCATGACTTATACATGTTCCTATGACTATGAGATTATGCAACTCCCGTTTACCGGAAGAACACTTTGTGTGCTACCAAACGTCACAACGTAACTGGGTGATTATAAAGGTGCTCTACAGGTGTCTCCAAAGGTACATGTTGGGTTGGCGTATTTCGAGATTAGGATTTGTCGCTCCGATTGTCGGAGAGGTATCTCTGGGCCCTCTCGGTAATACACATCACTTAAGCCTTGCAAGCAATGCAATAATAAGTTAGTTGCAAGATGATGTATTACGGAACGAGTAAAGAGACTTGCCGGTAACGAGATTGAACTAGGTATTGAGATACCGACGATCGAATCTCGGGCAAGTAACATACCGATGACAAAGGGAACAATGTATGTTGTTATGCGGTCTGACCGATAAAGATCTTCGTAGAATATGTAGGAGCCAATATGAGCATCCAGGTTCCGCTATTGGTTATTGACCGGAGACGTGTCTCGGTCATGTCTACATTGTTCTTGAACCCGTAGGGTCCACACGCTTAACGTTACGATGACAGTTTCATTATGAGTTTATATATTTTGATGTACCGAAGGTTGTTCGGAGTCCCGGATGTGATCACGGACTTGACGAGGAGTCTCGAAATGGTCGATACATAAAGATCGATATATTGGATGACTATATTTGGACACCGGAAAGGTTCCGGGTAAGATTGGGATAATACCGGATCACCCGGAGGTTATCGGAACCCCCCGGGAGGTATATGGGCCTTATTGGGCCTTAGTTGAAAGGAGGGGAAAGGAGCAAGGGAGGGGGCGTGCCCCCCCAAGCCCAATCCGAATTGGGAGGGCCCCCCCTTTCCTTCCTCTCTCCTTCCTCTTCCTTCCCTCTCCTACTCCTAATAGGAAAAAGGGGAGTCCTACTCCCAGTGGGAGTTGGACTCCCCCCCTTGGGCGCGCCACCCTCCTTGGCCGGCCCCCTCCTCCACTCCTTTATATACGGGGGCAGGGGGCACCCCAGAGACACAACAATTGATCACTGATCTCTTAGCCGTGTGCGGTGCCCCCCTCCACCATAATCCTCGATAATATTGTAGCGGTGCTTAGGCGAAGCCCTGCGACGGTAGAACATCAAGATCGTCACCACGCCGTCATGCTGACGGAACTCATCCCCGACACTTTGCTGGATCGGAGTCCGGGGATCGTCATCGAGCTGAACGTGTGCAAAAACTCGGAGGTGCCGTAGTTTCGGTGCTTGATCGGTCGGGCCGTGAAGACATACAACTACATCAACCGCGTTGTTATAACGCTTCCGCTTCCGGTCTACGAGGGTACGTAGACAACACTCTCCCCTCTCGTTGTTGTGCATCACCATGATCTTGCGTGTGCGTAGGAAATTTTTTGAAATTACTACGTTCCCCAACAGTGGCATCCGAGCCTAGGTTTTATGTGTTGATGTTATATGCACGAGTAGAACACAACTGAGTTGTGGGCGATATAAGTCATACTGCTTACCAGCATGTCATACTTTGGTTCGGCGGTATTGTTCGATGAAGCGGCCCAGACCGACATTACGCGTACGCTTACGCGAGACTGGTTCTACCGATGTGCTTTGCACACAGGTGGCTGGCGGGTGTCAGTTTCTCCAACTTTAGTTGAACCGAGTGTGGCTACGCCCGGTCCTTGCGAAGGTTAAAATAGGACCAACTTGACAAACTATCGTTGTGGTTTTGATGCGTAGGTAAGAACGGTTCTTGCTCAGCCCGTAGCAGCCAGGTGGCAACTTGCAACAACAAAGTAGAGGACGTCTAACTTGTTTTTGCAGGGCATGTTGTGATGTGATATGGTCAAGACGTGATGAGATATAAGTTGTTGTATGAGATGATCATGTTTTGTAACCGAGTTATCGGCAACTGGCAGGAGCCATATGGTTGTCGCTTTATTGTATGCAATGCAATTGCGCTGTAATGCTTTACTTTATCACTAAGCGGTAGAGATAGTTGTGGAAGCATAAGATTGGCGAGACGACAACGATGCTACGATGGTGATCGATGTCACGCCGGTGACGATGGTGATCATGATGGTGCTTCGGAGATGGAGATCACAAGCACAAGATAATGATGGCCATATCATATCACTTATATTGATTGCATGTGATGTTTATCTTTTATGCATCTTATCTTGCTTTGATTGACGGTAGCATTATAAGATGATCTCTCACTAAATTTCAAGATAAAAGTGTTCTCCCTGAGTATGCACCGTTGCCAAAGTTCGTCGTGCCTAGACACCACGTGATGATCGGGTGTGATAAGCTCTACGTCCATCTACAACGGGTGCAAGCCAGTTTTGCACACGCAGAATACTCAGGTTAAACTTGACGAGCCTAGCATATGCAGATATGGCCTCGGAACACTGAGACCGAAAGGTTGAGCGTGAATCATATAGTAGATATGATCAACATAGTGATGTTCACCATTGAAAACTACTCCATTTCACGTGATGATCGGTTATGGTTTAGTTGATTTGGATCATGTGATCACTTAGATGATTAGAGGGATGTCTATCTAAGTGGGAGTTCTTAAGTAATATGATTAATTGAACTTTAATTTATCATGAACTTAGTCCTGGTAGTATTAGCATATCTATGTTGTAGATCAATAGCTCGCATTTAGCTCCCCTGTTTTATTTTGATATGTTCCTAGAGAAAACTAAGTTGAAAAATGTTAGTAGCAATGATGCGGATTGGATCCATGATCTGAGGTTTATCCTCATTGCTGCACAGAAGAATTATGTCCTTGATGCACCGCTAAGTGACAGACCTAATGCAGGAGCAAATGCAGACGTTATGAACGTTTGGCTAGGTCAATATGATGACTACTTGGTAGTTTAGTGCACCATGCTTAACGGCTTAGAATCGGGACTTCAAAGACGTTTTGAACGTCATGGACCATATGAGATGTTCCAGGAGTTGAAGTTAATATTTCAAGCAAATACCCGAGTTGAGAGATATGAAGTCTCCAACAAGTTCTATAGCTAAAAGATGGAGGAGAATCGCTCAAGCAGTGAGCATGTGCTCAGATTGTCTGGGTACTACAATCGCTTGAATCAAGTGGGAGTTAATCTTCCAGATAAGATAGTGATTGACAGAATTCTCTAGTCACCATCACCAAGTTAGTAGAACTTCATGATGAACTATAATATGCAAGGGATAATGGAAACGATTCCCAAGCTCTTCGTAATGCTGAAATTGACGAAGGTAGAAATCGAGAAAAACATCAAGTGTTGATGGTAGACAAGTCCACTAGTTTCAAGAAAAGGGCAAAGGGAAAAAGGGGAACTTCAAGAAGAACAACAAGCAAGTTGCTGCTCAAGTGAAGAAGCCCAAGTCTGGTCCTAAGCCTGAGATGAAGTGCTTCTACTGCAAAGGGACTGGTCACTGGAAGCGGAACTACCCCAAGTGATTGGCGGATAAGAAGGATGGCAAAGTGAACATAGGTATATTTGATATACATGTTATCGATGTGTACTTTACTAGTGTTTATAGCAACCCCTTAGTATTTGATACTAGTTCAGTTGCTAAGAATAGTAACTTGAAACGAGAGTTGTAGAATGAACAAAGACTAGTTAAGGGTGAAGTGACGATGTGTGTTGGAAGTAGTTCCAAGATTGATATGATCATCATCGCACACTCCCTATACTTTCGGGATTAGTGTTGAACCTAAAATAAATGTTATTTAGTGTTTGCGTTGAGCATGAATATGATTGGATCATGTTTATTGCAATAAGGTTATTCATGTAAACTAGAGAATAATTGTTGTTCTGTTTACATGAATAAAACCTTCTATGGTCATACACCCAATGAAAATGGTTTGTTGGATCTCGATCATAGTGATACACATTTTCATAATATTGAAGCCAAAAGATGCAAAGTTAATAATGATAGTGCAACTTATTTGTGGCACTGCCGTTTAGGTCATATTGGTGTAAAGCGCATGAAGAAAATCCATGCTGATGGGCTTTTGGAATCACTTGATTATGAATCAGTTGATGCTTGCGAACCATGCCTCATGGGCAAGATGACTAAGACTCCGTTCTCCGGAACAATGGAGCGAGCAACAGATTTGTTGGAAATCATACATACTGATGTATGTGGTCCGATGAATTTTGAGGCTCGCGACAGGTATCATTATTTTCTGATCTTCACAGATGATTTGAGCAGATATGAGTATATCTACTTGATGAAACACAAGTCTGAAATATTTGAAAAGTTCAAAGAATTTCAGAGTGACGTGGAGAATCATCGTAACAAAAATAAAAGTTTCTACGATATGATCGCAGAAGTAAAATATTTGAGTTACGAGTTTGGCCTTTAGTTAAAACAATGTGAAATAGTTTCACTACTCACGCCACGTGGAACACCACAGTGTAATGGTGTGTCCGAACGTCGTAACCGTGCTTAATTAGATATGGTGCGATCTATGATGTCTCTTACCGATTACCACTATCGTTTTGGGGTTATGCATTAGAGATAGCTACATTCACGTTAAATAGGGCACCATCTAAATCTGTTGAGACGACACCGTATGAACTATGGTTTGGCAAGAAACCTAAGCTGTCGTTTCTTAAAGTATGAGGTTGCAATGCTTATGTGAAAAAGTTTCAACTTTATAAGCTCAAACCCAAATCGGAGAAGTGCGTCTTCATAGGATACCCAAAAGAAAACGTTGGGTACACCTTCTATCACAGATCCGAAGGCAAGATATTCATTGCTGAGAATGGATCCTTTCTAGAGAAGGAGTTTCTCTCGAAAGAAGTGAGTGGGAGGAAAGTAGAACTTGATGAGGTAACTGTACCTGCTCCCTTATTGGAAAGTAGTTCATCACAGAAATCTGTTCCTGTGACTACTACACCAATTAGTGAGGAAGCTAATGATGATGATCATGTAACTTCAGATCAAGTTACTACCGAACCTCGTAGGTAAACCAGATTGAGATCCGCACCAGAGTGGTACGGTAATCCTGTTCTGGAGGTCATGTTACTTGACCATGACGAGCCTACGAACTATGAGGAAGCGATGATGAGCCCAAATTCCACGAAATGGCTTGAGGCCATGAAATCTGAGATGAGATCCATGTATGAGAACAAAGTATGGACTTTGATTGACTTGCCCATTGATCGGTGAGCCATTGAGATTAAATGGATCTTCAAGAGGAAGACGGACGCTGATAGTAGTGTTACTATCTACAAAGCTAGAATTGTCGCAAAAAGGGTTTTCGACAAGTTCAAGGTGTTGACTACGATGAGAGTTTCTCACTCGTATCTATGCTTAAGTCTGTCCGAATCATGTTAGCAATTGCCGCATTTTATGAAATCTGGCAAATGGAAACAAAACTGCATTCCTTAATAGGATTTATTAAAGAAGAGTTGTATATGATGCAACAAGAAAGTTTTGTCAATCCTAAAGGTGCTAACAAAATATGCAAGCTCCGGCGATCCATCTATGGACTGGTGCAAGCATCTCGGAGTTGGAATATACGCTTTGATAAGTTGATCAAAGCATATAGTTTTATACAGACTTGTGGTGAAGCCTGTATTTACAAGAAAGTGAGTGGGAGCACTACAGCATTTCTGATAAGTATATGTGAATGACATATTGTTGATCAGAGATAATGTAGAATTATTCTTCAAAGCATAAAGGAATGTTTGAAAGGAGTTTTTCAAAGAAAGGCCTCGGAGAAGCTGCTTACATATTGAGCATCAAGATCTATAGAGATAGATCAAGACGCTTGATAAGTTTTTCAATGAGTACATACCTTGACAAGATTTTGAAGTAGTTCAAAATGGAACAGTCAAAGAAAGAGTTCTTGCCTGTGTTACAAGGTGTAAAATCGAGTAAGACTCAAAGCCTGACCATGGCAGAAGATAGAAAAAGAATGAAAGTCATTCCCTATGCCTTGGCCATAGGTTCTATAAAGTATGCCATGCTGTGTACCAGATCTATTATATACCCTACACTGATTTTGGCAAGGGAGTACAATAGTGATCTAGGAGTAGATCACTGAACAGCGGTCAAAATTATCCTTAGTGGAATAAGGATATGTTTCTCAATTATGGAGGTGACAAAAGGTTCGTCGTAAAGGGTTACGTCGATGCAAGTTTTTGACACTGATCCAGATGACTCTAAGTCTCAAACTGGATACATATTGAAAGTGGGAGCTATTAGCTAGAGTAGCTCTGTGCAGAGCATTGTAGACATAGAATTTGCAAAATACTTGTGGATCTGAATGTGACAGACCCGTTGACTAAAATTATCTCACAAGCAAAACATGATCACACCTTGGTACTTTTTGGGTGTTAATCACATATCGATGTGAACTAGATTATTGACTCTAGTAAACCCTTTGGGTGTTGGTCACACGATGATGTGAACTATGGGTGTTAATCACATGGTGATGTGAACTATTGGTGTTAAATCACATGGCGATGTGAACTAGATTATTGACTCTAGTGCAAGTGGGAGACTGAAGGAAATATGCCCTAGAGGCAATAATAAAGTTATTATTTATTTCCTTATATCATGATAAATGTTTATTATTCATGCTAGAATTGTATTAACTGGAAACGTAATACTTGTGTGAATACATAGACAAACAAAGTGTCACTAGTATGCCGCTACTTGACTAGCTCGTTAATCGAAGATGGTTATGTTTCCTAACCATAGACATGAGTTTTCATTTGATTAACGGGATCACATCATTAGGAGAATGATGTGATTGACATGAACCATTCCATTAGCTTAGCACCTGATCGTTTAGTATGTTGTTATTGCTTTCTTCATGACTTATACATGTTCCTATGACTATGAGATTATGCAACTCCCGTTTACCGGAGGAACACTTTGGGTGCTACCAAACGTCACAACGTAACTGGGTGATTATAAAGGTGCTCTACAGGTGTCTCCAAAGGTACATGTTGGGTTGGCGTATTTCGAGATTAGGATTTGTCACTCCGATTGTCGGAGAGGTATCTCTGGGCCCTCTCGGTAATACACATCACTTAAGCCTTGCAAGCAATGCAACTAATAAGTTAGTTGCAAGATGATGTATTACGGAACGAGTAAAGAGACTTGCCGGTAACGAGATTGAACTAGGTATTGAGATACCGACGATCGAATCTCGGGCAAGTAACATACCGATGACAAAGGGAACAACGTATGTTGTTATGCGGTCTGACCGATAAAGATCTTCGTAGAATATGTAGGAGCCAATATGAGCATCCAGGTTCCGCTATTGGTTATTGACCGGAGACGTGTCTCGGTCATGTCTACATTGTTCTCGAACCTGTAGGGTCCGCACGCTTAACGTTACGATGACAGTTTCATTATGAGTTTATATATTTTGATGTACCGAAGGTTGTTCGGAGTCCCGGATGTGATCATGGACTTGATGAGGAGTCTCGAAATGGTCGAGACATAAAGATTGATATATTGGACGACTATATTTGGACACCGGAAAGGTTCCCGGTAAGATTGGGACAATACCGGATCACCGGGAGGTTATCGGAACCCCCCGGGAGGTATATGGGCCTTATTGGGCCTTAGTGGAAAGGAGGGGAAAGGAGCAAGGGAGGGGGCGCCCCCCCCCCCCAAGCCCAATCCGAATTGGGAGTGCCCCCCCTTTCCTTCCTCCCTCCTTCCTCTTCCTTCCCTCTCCTACTCCTAATAGGAAAAAGGGGAGTCCTACTCCCGGTGGGAGTTGGATCCCCCCCTTGGGCGCGCCACCCTCCTTGGCCGGCCCCCTCCTCCACTCCTTTATATACGGGGGCAGGGGGGCACCCCAGAGACACAACAATTGATCATTGATCTCTTAGCCGTGTGCGGTGCCCCCCTCCACCATAATCCTCGATAATATTGTAGCGGTGCTTAGGCGAAGCCCTGCGACGGTAGAACATCAGGATCGTCACCACGCCGTCGTGTTGACGGAACTCATCCCCGACACTTTGCTGGATCGGAGTCCGGGGATCGTCATCGAGCTGAACGTGTGCAAAAACTCGGAGGTGCCGTAGTTTCGGTGCTTGATCGGTCGGGCCGTGAAGACGTACGACTACATCAACCGCGTTGTTATAACGCTTCCGCTTCCGGTCTACGAGGGTACGTAGACAACACTCTCCCCTCTCGTTGCTGTGCATCACCATGATCTTGCGTGTGCGTAGGATATTTTTTGAAATTACTACGTTCCCCAACACAGGTGACTTCCAAACCTTCACAGACTCGGTCACTTGGCGATCCACAATTTCCTCTTGGATGCTCTAGACCATGACGCCTAACCGTCTGGAGGATGCACCATCTTCAAAGGTAACAAGCGTCAGATCCACGCAGGATCAATCTCTTCAGTGATGCTCAATCACTTTGGGTTTGTAGGTGTTTGGGTTTGGGTTTTCCTCACTTGATGATTTTCTCTCAAAGTCCTCGGAGGATGGGATGCTCTCAAATGACAAGTGCCAGTTTCTCTCGGAGCAGCCAACCAGCTAGTGGTTGTAGGGGGCGGCTATTTATAGCCTAGGGAGCAGCCCGACATGATAAGACATAAATGTCCTTTAATGATATGACCGTTAGGTGGGTAGATATTTTGGGACAGCTCGCGCATAGCACAGCAACGGTCGGAATTTTGAGTATCAAATTCCTCGGGGCTATCATGTTCCTCACTGTGTAGGCAATCCGCACTGGCGAATTCCTAACTCCTCAGTCAGAACAAATTCCTCAGAGACCAGAAGAACTTCGTCTCTGTCATTGAAGAAATTGACTGAGTTGTATGAGATTTCCAACGGCTTCACTCGAAGGGATTGGTAGGTGTAGGATTTGAGTTGAGCATCAGTTGGAAATTTTTCCTTAGTATTTCCTCGACCCCCTTTAACAGTACGGTGTTTCCTATGACTCAAGAAAGAGAAAATGAAACTACGAAAACAAAAGTCTTCACGCTTCATGTTCCTCGAATGAATACCAAGTCTTCAGGATTACACCAATTCCTTCACTTTCAAAGTCTTCAGAAATCCAAAGTCTTCAGTCGAAGAACTTCATTTTTAGGGGTCGACTTTGTCTGTAAATATCAAACTCCTCATAGACTTATAGACATGTGTACACTCACAAACGCATCAGTCCCTTAACCTATAAGTCTTCAATACACCAAAATCACTAAGGGGCACTAGATGCACTTACACTCCCTCAAACCCAGCCGGGGTGATCGGTATGCAATATGCAGATGATACCCTATTGTTCTTAGACAATAATCCTGATCATGCTAGAAACTTGAAATGGATTTTATCCTGTTTTGAACAAATTTCTGGTATGAGGATAAACTTTCATAAATGTGACCTTGTCCCTATTAATATAGATAGAGATGAGGCTAAACCTTTTGCCCAAATATTGGGGTGTAAGATTAGCTCTTTCCCAATTAAATATTTGGGGGGCCCCTGCATCACAGTAAACTTATGAGAGAGGATCTCCAACCTACTGTGGACAAGATCATCAAGAGGGGTGTTGGTTGGAGAGGTAGACTCTTGTCTTATGGCAAAAGACTTATTTTAGTCCAGGCTTGCCTAGCAAGCATTCCTACCTACCTTATGGAATTTATTAAATTCCCTAAATGGGCTATTAAAATGATTAATACTCAGTTAGCTAACTGTTTCTGGGATGACTATGAGGATCATCATAAATATCATCTAGCTGCCTAGGGTTCACTTACTATTAAGGAGTTTGGAGGTTTTGGCATCACTGATATAGGGGACATGAACCTGTGCCTTTTAGCCTCCTGGGTAAATAGATTCTACAAAGCTGAAGGTAAAATTTGGAAGAACATTGTGGAGTCCAAATACAGCCTTCACAATAATAATATTTTTGCTTGTTCTACTACTGAGGCCTCTCCTTTCTGAAAAGGTGTTCTATGGGCAGCCCAGGCTGCAAAAGTGGGTTTCTCCTAGAAGATAGGCAATGGTAGGAAAGTTAGATTCTGGGAGGACCATTGGTTTGGCACTGCCACTTTGGCTACCCAATATTGGGAGCTGTATAATATAGCCAATGAGCACAATGTCACTATTGACAAAACTTGGGTGGATAACACCCTTAAAATTTCTTTTAGGAGATGTTTCACCCAGGAGTTGTTGAGTTTGTGGAATGAGCTACTTGAGATAGCTAAGTCCATTGTGTATTCTGATGTGGAGGATTCCCTAGTGTGGAATATGAATTCCAAGGGAGTTTACACGGTCAAATCTTTCTATAAATTTGTTAATTTCGGAGGAGTGTTGCCTAGTAATACTCCCGATGCTTGGTCTATCAAGATTCCTTCTAGGATTCAGATATTTCTTTGACTCCTAGCTAATAACAAATTGCTCACTAGAGACAATTTAGCTAAGAGGCAAATTGTGCCAGATTCAACTTGTGTGTTCTGCTCTGAACTGGAAGTTTGTTACCATCTATTTTTTGGTTGCGTCGTTGCTGAGGAATTTTGGAAATCTATCACTAGCTAACTGGGTTTACGGGGGATGTTAATATGATGTCCTTCTCTTCATGTTGGTCTAGAGGAGACAGATTTGCTGCCATTAACATTATGCATGCAGCTGGCCTGTGGGTTCTCTGGAAAACCCGCAATAACATGGTTTTCAACTCTGTTGTTTGGCCTGGAATGCAGGCTATCTGGCGAAAAACTGCTTCGAACCTCTCTTCGTGGGAATGCCTAACCTCATAGCGTGCCAGAATCAAGCTGGGAGAATGGTCGAAGGAGTTGGATCAGCTGGCAAGGAGTCCCCCTCTCTTGATGTGGCTAGACCCTGGCTGAAGCTGGGCAAGTTTCACTGAAGAATATAACTAGAGTGAGGTGGGATGGGCTTGCTAAGTACTGATGAATTGGGATCTTGAGTTTATTCATATGTAACAGGGCTAGAGCACTAGCTTGTAGCTTTTGTTTTGTTCTTGCACTTTATTCTGCACTGTGCCGAGGCGGTATGACTGCCGTTCCTCCGCGTTATCCTATGTAGCTCTCTGGACTGATTTGTTTCATTTCTGAATGAAATGGAGCTGGGGCGTGGTGCCCTTTTCCTCTAAAAAAAAAATCTAACGGGGCCTAAGATCTAGCCCTGACCAAAGCTCGACACTCCATCGATATCAGTCAGCATCTCTGGAACGAGATCTTATTCCACGATACCGATGACAACATCGCCTCATCACCACCAGCTAGACACCTGGCGTGTGGCCAGGGCGACCCCAAACACGGTCAACCCCAAACTAGGTATCCCCCACCTCGATGGTGGCAGAAGACACCAAAAAACAAGGGGAACCGGCAGCAAGCTGCACTTCTTTCTAGCTGTAGCAAACAACCATCTCAAGTCATATTTATTATGGCATTATAAAAGCCCATTTCTACTTGAAGACAAATAATTTTTTAGGGGCATGTTTGGAGTAACTTAGTAATTCAATATTCATTCGTTTGGTTTAAAAAAATAGAGCAAAAGAAAAGTGAAGAGAAATTTCTTTTGATCCCACTTTTAAAGGAAAACTGTAGAAATTTTACAATTTGGATCTCTTCAGAATTCCTGGATGCAAAGAGATTGATTGACAAATGACAATGAACAACAAAGAGCACAGATGGTAAACCCAACAATCATGGTCGCATGTCGTATGCAAGTAAACCACAACTCAAAGGTTAACAAAAGAATAACCTTTTTCCGAAGCACATTGTCCAAAGTACATGGAATGGTACAGCCCAAACCAAGTACTAACAAAGGTGTGAACGCACGAGCAAAGAGCATCTGATTTAAAATTCTTGAATGGTCCTCTTTTGACTTTGACTGCACAGCATGAAGGGAGCAACAGCTTCAGCTTCCCAGCCAGTTGCTTCGATGCCTACAGCGAAGCTGAACTCCGGCACGCTTACAGAGAAGGGGCATCTCCATTGCTGCAAGATCTGCTATTGCATCAGTGACCACGACGCCTTAGTCTTTGCCAAAGTCTGCGCTGTAGTGGGCGCTGGATTCCAGCTTCTTGGCGTCATTCAGCTTCCTGACGGCCTGAGATGCACGAAATGTGAGTGTCAGTGCTTGTTAAGGTGCAGATGGTCTGGGTTTAAGCGTGTAGGACAGCACACCTTCATGAAGTCCTCGTGGACTACGTAGTCCCGCTCTGCGCGAATTGCAGACATGCCAGCTTCGGTGCAGACATTGCGAAGATCAGCCCCGTTGAATCCCTAAAGCCAGATGAGTCGAGAATCTGAGTGATGCGACATGAGTTTATGTGCGATAAGAACGTTATCTAAGATATACTCACTTCAGCCAGTTTCACTACCGCTTCATAATCTATTTCTCCATGCTTGGCGATACCAGCGGCATGAATTTTAAGTACTTCTGTTCTTGACTGCTCGTTTGGTAGTGGAATCTCAATCTTTCTGTCGAGACGTCCAGGGCGCAGGAGCGCAGGGTCAAGAACATCAGGCCGGTTTGTTGCCATGATCATCTTGACCTGTTTAGGCAAAAAATATCATTGTCAAGAAGAATCCATACAGCACCAGGAAGAAAAGAATTATGCTCGATGTTAGAGAAGGGAGTCAAAAAAAGTATGCAAATCAGCGGCCAGGAAATTCATACAAGCAATGAAGCAAAGATGAACAATAAATTTTAATCACAAAATTCATCTCAAGACTGGTATATTTTACCCACGCAAGTTAAGAGTGCATATTACACACACATTCAGGCAAGGAAATTACTTCAATCAAATCCATTGCCTTTGCATATATGGCATAAAGTTACCTAGAGGGGAAAAACACTTGATGATATCGGTTTTACCTTGCCAAGCTCATCAAATCCATCTAACTGATTAAGAAGCTCCATCAGCGTCCGCTGGATCTCACGGTCGGCACTGGTTCCCTCACTAAATCTTCTCCCACCAATTGCATCGATTTCATCCATGAAGATAATGCACGGCTAGAAATAACAATTTGAACAAACGGAAACAAAATTTGTGAGCATTGCAAATAAACTAAATGGCGATATATGTTAAAAGATCTCAGAAATGCATTTATATACTCTCTAACAGGAACTCAAACGTGAAGGTATAAGTTTGATTTCTTCTTCTCTTGCAAAACTGATATTAAGATCTACTCCCTCTGTTCCTAAATATATGACGTTTTGGTAGTTCAAATTGAACTACCAAAACGATTTGAACTACCAAAACGTCATATATTTAGGAACAGAGAGAGTATAACTTAAAATTCGATAGTGTGTGGACAGGAACATATAATTAGATGACACATCTGGGTCAAAGGAACTATTAAAGTCAGCTTGCATCTCTGCAAACAACAGTGGATGCATGACCGTTTGCCACTATGCGTGTCTTATAGATAAGGGAATTAAGTTTAAGACCAACTAGCTGTGCAAAAAGGAAGGCAGAGCAAGACTTACTTGGTGATCGCGTGCATAGCCGAACATTTCTCTGATTAAACGAGCACTTTCTCCGATATATTTGTCAATTATAGCACTTGACACAATCTGGTTTTTAGACAATATGTCAGTGTAATGTAATACTCATGGAAAGAAAATACCAAGTAAAAAACACACCTTCAAAAAGTTAGCATCAATATTACTGGCAATAGCCCTCGCTAATAATGTCTTCCCAGTTCCTGGTGGGCCATAGAGTAGAACACCCTGAAAAAGGTAAAGCAAGAATACACTGACTCCCAACATCACAACATGTGTATCTTTACCTCTTTAACTTACATAGGAAAGTGGATCATAAACAAACAAAAAAATGCTAAATTTACCTTGGGAGGTTTAATTCCAACCCTGAGAAACAATTCAGGGTTCATTAAAGGCAGCTCGATTGATTCCCTGAGTTCCCTGATTTGATCAGACAAGCCACCTACAGCCGAGTAACTGACATTGCCTGGATCTTCGTGTAGCATGTTATACACCACAGGATCCACCTGAAGAAACAACAAGTTCAGTTTCACACCACATCGCCGGAAGCCAAGTTTAAATATAACAAAAGGATCATAAAATAAAACAATTACTAAATAATGCACCAACAGAAGGAGTAAGAAGCTGAACAGCATTACTAAATCATACCTCCCTTGGCAGAGTGCGCATGATTGTCAAAGTTGTCATGTCCAGCACAACACGAGTTCCAGAAGTTAACTTTTCCTTGTCCACTTTACTCCGGCAACCGACGACATATCTTGGACCACTGCTAGCCTTAACAATAACTTCAAAAAAATAGGTATTTCAGCTTTAAGTTGTTACTAATAAAAGAAAAGCAAAATTTACACGTGGCAGTTTCATGTGAATACACAAAATAAAACTGATCAACTTGGTTCTCTTATAGTGTGGCAAGCAAAGCAGAGACTATGGAGGCCCTGTCCAGTGAAGGCCTTTGTGAGTTTGCACACTACAAAAACATTCCTTTGAAGTTCATGGTACTTAGTATTCCTTCTGTAAAGAAATACAAGTGATCTAAACAATCTTATATTTCTTTACAGAGGGAGTACTTATTAATTCGTGTACACAGTACACATGCCAAAATTCGTGAAAATATATCATCTTGTGCTAAACGTGTGATATAACTTCTTATCTTTTCTTTAGTTGCACAAGATCATATATTTTGCGACTTTTCGTACATGTAACTGAACCATGATTTCTTAGAGAGCTTTTGTAAGTGTACAAATCCTCATACAAGAAGACCATTTATACTTAACTTTTCAGGGCAAGTGTCCGTCCAAAATATATGTACAAAGTATATATATCAAAAAGAAAAAGAGAGAGGCTCTTTACTTACAGCGTTCATTATCAAGAGGACGAAGGACCTCTCCTATTATTTGTCCAACACTTTGCAGTGACTTCAAGTCATCTTCAGTCTTTGCGAAGTCCTTCCTAGCAATTTTAAGGTTTTCCCTCACTGCATGTAGATGTACCATGTGTCAACTGAAAGTTCATACTAAGGATCGTAATATTTTCTTATAATACAGGTGCACGTGTAGTCGTGTACTGTACAAATATCGCTCAGTACACATAACCAACTAAAAACTTCATGGAGCTGCACGCAGACCATCAAGGGTTGTAAAGTAAGCTGAACTTGGGAAACTGCCCGAGTTCCAACGCCAAAACAATTCTGCTAATTGCCCCAGTTAGCTGAAATTTTTGTAAATTTCAATCGCCTGGAAGTACACACCACTTTGCATAAACTTGCAGTAACACACAAACACTCTTTAACAGTAGAGATGTAAAATGCAATTTTTAGTCTGGATGTTATTATGCATGGAATGAGATGGGGATGAGAATGGGTGGATATCCAAAGGCTTGGAAAAGTGATTGGCTTTAGAAAATTTCAGATCACTTATGAACAGGCATCCCATACGGAAATGTGCCGACATAAATCTGTAGAGTCCACAAAATAGAAATTTGAACCAGAATTGCCACCTAAATAACAACGCGGTAATGTGAACCAGAATTGCCGGCAATGTGACATTTTTTGGGGGTATAAAGACTTATTTCTAACAGTTTGTCTAATTCACATCTAGATGTTTTTTAAGGATGTCACATCTAAGCTCCCACAAGTATATAATGCAGCAACAAGAAACAAAAAAAAAATTGACCACAGACAGAGTGAACATTAGCTTAGATGTGACACAACTATGTCACATCTAGATGTGTCCTAGACAGATCCTATTAAAATGGCGGAAGAAGGAACTTCGCAAATCTACTGAAGGGCCACCAATTATTCCACATCAAGTAATCAGGGAAGCGCAAAAAATGTTAAGTTTTCTAAGGAGTCGACCACCACGACAAAAACAAAACCCTAAGTCTCTCACATCGCACTCGCTGGCAAAACTTCAGATCCACATCAAGCAATCAGCGTCCAAACCAGCAGATTTAGTGCCCGGAAACAACATCTACTCTGCACCGACAGCGCAGGCCAAGGCCGGCCCTATACCGGCAACGCCCAATCTAGCACTAGAACGCATCTCGATTTCGAGCGGAGTGAGGAAGGAAGCTGGGCGCGTTACCAGTGCCGACGCGCGATTCGAGCTCCCTGCAGGTGAGCATTTTCTTGCGGTAGTCGGATATGGCCGTGCGGCGGCGGGCGGCGGCGGCGTCCTCTCCGTCGGCCATCGCCGCTGCGATCTGTCCCTCGACTTTGCTTCTGTCGCAAGAAGGGAATGAGTTCGAACTGTGGTTTTTTGCCTGAAAATATAATCTTAACCACGGAATAGCTTTCTTGTAACCGAAAACGTAAATTGTGGATGTTAGGTTGTTTTGAAGGTGGAATTTCGCAATAGTACTTTCTCCCACCCAAAATAATTGATGTTGGCATAGTCCAATTTATTTTACACATGCATTCATAAACACGTATACATAATCATCTTTATGAATGCACACACATATACACTCTATACTTATAAGCCTCTCTGAAAGGCTAAGTGGTTGTTTGGATAAACGTATTAGCCATGGGTTTATAGAAATTTAGTTAATAGAAAACCCAGTTTTGCTAGTAGTAGTTCTGTGAATAATCATTATAGAAAAATAATGTTTGGGGTTAGGAAAGTATAAAGCTGGACTTTCGGTTTACTTGTTGGGATAACAATCCATGCCCCCCTCTCTGTGAATTGTGAAAGTATGATGCCGTGGAAAAAGTGTGGGGAGTGATGAAATTAGTTAGGATCCAGTATTGCAAAATCGTGCTTTTTGAAACAATAGCAAATAGTAGTTTTTCTACAAACATGAAATTTTGAGTTTTTTTTGTGAAATTCTGAGTTTCCTAGAAACAAGTTCTTCACATGCGCGGATTAGTTAGAATAGCTTCATTTGGTTAGATACTTTTTCTAGTTTAGGACTTGCGTTTTGTATATACTATACATCCAAACAACCCCCAAGGGTCAGTTCTTTTGCGATTTATAGTTGGTTGTAGGAATAAGGTGTCCCTTCTCAGGTTATTGTAGAAGCCCAACCTAAAATTTTATTTAGAAGCCCACGAATTAGGGTTAACTAATACTACCTTGGTCCTGGTTTATTTGTCCCTTTTGTAATTTGTACCAAATTTGACCAAAGATTTAACTAACAAAATGTTAATACATGTCAACAAAAGTTATACCGTTGGATTTGTATTTGAACATAGTTTTCAATGATATATTTTTTATGACATGCATGAAGATTTTATTTGTTAAATTTATGGTCAAAATTTGGCACTGAATACAATGAGGACCAATATGAAGGAAATATGCCCTAGATGCAATAATAAAGTTGTTATTTATATTTCCTTATATCATGATAAATGTTTATTATTCATGCTAGAAATGTATTAACCGGAAACTTAGTACATGTATGAATACATAGACAAACAGAATGTCACTAGTATGCCTCTACTTGACTAGCTCGTTGAATCAATGATGGTTATGTTTCCTAATTGTAGACATGAGTTGTCATTTGATTAACGGGGTCACATCATTAGAGAATGATGTGATTGACTTGACCCATCCGTTAGCTTAGCATGATGATCGTTTAGTTTGTTGCTATTGCTTTCTCCATAACTTATACATGTTCCTATGACTATGAGATCATGCAACTCCCGAATATCGGAGGAACACTTAGTGTGCTATCAAACGTCACAACGTAACTGGGTGACTATAAAGATGCTCTACAGGTGTTTCCGATGGTGTTTGTTGAGTTGGCATAGATCGAGATTAGGATTTATCACTCCGAGTATCGGAGAGGTATCTCTGGGGCCCCTCGGTAAAGCACATCACTATAAGCCTTGCAAGCAATGTGACTAATGAGTTTGTTACGGGATGATGCATTACGGAATGAGTAAAGAGACTTGCCGGTAACGAGATTGAACTAGGTATTGAGATACCGACGATCGAATCGCGGGCAAGTAACATACCGATGACAAAGGGAACAACGTATATCGTTATGCGGTTTGACCGATAAAGATCTTCGTAGAATATGTGGGAGCCAATATGAACATCCAGGTTCCGCTATTGGTTATTGACCGGAGACGTGTCTCGGTCATGTCTACATAGTTCTCGAACATGTAGGGTCCGCACGCTTAACGTTCGGTGACGATCGGTATTATGAGTTAATGTGCTTTGATGTACCGAAGATAGTTCGGAGTCCCAGATGTGTTCACGGACATGACGAGGAGTCTCGAAATGGTCGAGACATAAATATTGATATATTGGACGGCTATGTTCGGACACCGAAGTGTTCCGGGTGATTTCGGAGAAAGCCGGAGTGCCGGAGGGTTACCGGAACCCCCCGGGGAACTAATGGGCCACATGGGCCTTAGTGGAGAGAGAGAGAGGGCCGGCCTGAAGGAAATATGCCCTAGAGGCAATAATAATGTTATTATTTTATTTCCTTATATCATGATAAATGTTTATTATTCATGCTAGAATTGTATTATCCGGAAACATAATACTTGTGTGAATACATAGACAAACTAAATGTCACTAATATGCCTCTACTTGACTAGCTCGTTAATCAAAGATGGTTATGTTTCCTAACAATAGACATGTGTTGTCATTTGATTAACGGGATCACATTATTAGGAGAATGATATAATTGACATGACCCATTCCATTAGCTTAGCACCCGATCGTTTAGTGTGTTGCTATTGCTTTCTTCATGACTTATACATGTTCCTATGACTATGAGATTATGCAACTCCCGTTTGCCGGAGGAACACTTTGTGTGCTACCAAACGTCACAACGTAACTGGGTGATCATAAAGGAGCTCTACAGGTGTCTCCAAAGGTACATGTTGGGTTGGCGTATTTCGAGATTAGGATTTGTCACTCCGATTGTCGGAGAGGTATCTCTGGGCCCTCTCGGTAATGCACATCACATAAGCCTTGCAAGCATTGCAACTAAAGGGTTAGTTGCGATATAATGTATTACGAAACGAGTAAAGAGACTTGCCGATAACGAGATTGAACTAGGTATTGAGATACCGACGATCGAATCTCGGGCAAGTAACATACCGATGACAAAGGGAACAACGTATATTGTTATGCGGTCTGACCGATAAAGATCTTCGTAGAATATGTAGGAGCCAATATGAGCATCCAGGTTCCGCTATTGGTTATTGACCGGAGACGTGTCTCGGTCATGTCTACATTGTTCTCGAACCCGTAGGGTCCGCACGCTTAAGGTTTCGATGACAGTTATATTATGAGTTTATGAGTTTTGATGTACCGAAGTTAGTTCGGAGTCCCGGATGTGATCACGGACATAACGAGGAGTCTCGAAATGGTCGAGACATAAAGATTAATATATTGGACGGCTATATTCGGACACCGGAAGTGTTCCGGATGATTTCGGAGAAAACCGGAGAGCCGGAGGGTTACCGGAACCCTACCGGGAGAAGTAATGGGCCATATGGGCCTTAGTGGAGAGAGAGAGGAGCAGCCAGGGTGGGCTGCGCGCCTCCTCCCCCCTTGGTTTGAATTGGACTAGGAGAGGGGGGGCGGCGCCCCCCTTTCCTTCTCCCTCCCCACTTCCTTCCCGCGCCTATAGGGCCGGCCGGCCTCCTCCCCTTGCTCCTTTATATACGGGGGCAGGGGGCACCCCTAGACACACAAGTTGATCCACGTGATCATATTCTTAGCCGTGTGCGGTGCCCCCTTCCACCATAATCCTCGATAATACTGTAGCGGTGCTTAGGCGAAGCCCTGCGACGGTAGTACATCAAGATCGTCACCACGCCGTCGTGCTGACAGAACTCTTCCCCGA
Source organism: Triticum urartu (assembly GCF_056163025.1). Classification (NCBI taxonomy): domain Eukaryota; kingdom Viridiplantae; phylum Streptophyta; class Magnoliopsida; order Poales; family Poaceae; genus Triticum; species Triticum urartu. The sequence continues at coordinate 158,240,358 of NC_141878.1, read as the reverse complement.
CACTTTGCTGGATCGGAGTCCGGGGATCGTCATCGAGCTGAACGTGTGCTAAAACTTGGAGGTGCCGTAGTTTCGGTGCTTGATCGGTTGGACCGTGAAGACGTACGACTACATCAACCGCGTTGTGCTAACGCTTCCGCTGTCGGTCTACAAGGGTACGTAGATCACACTCTCCCCTCTCATTGCTATGCATCACCATGATCTTGCGTGTGCATAGGAAATTTTTTGAAATTACTACGTTCCCCAACGGTGGCATCCGAGCCTAGGTTTTATGTGTTGATGTTATTTGCACGAGTAGAACACAAGTGAGTTGTGGGCGATATAAGTCATACTGATTACCAGCATGTCATACTTTGGTTCGGTGGTATTGTTGGACGAAGCGGCCCGGACCGACATTACGCGTACGCTTACGCGAGACCGGTTCTCCCGACGTGCTTTGCACAAAGGTGGCTAGCGGGTGACAGTTTCTCCAACTTTAGTTGAACTGAGTGTGGCTACGCCCGGTCCTTGTGAAGGTTAAAACAGCACCAACTTGACAAACTATCGTTGTGGTTTTGATGCGTAGGTAAGATTGGTTCTTGCTTAAGCCCGTAGCAGCCACGTAAAACTTGCAACAACAAAGTAGAGGACGTCTAACTTGTTTTTGCAGGGCATGTTGTGATGTGATATGGTCAGGACATGATGCTAAATTTTATCGTATGAGATGATCATGTTTTCTAACCAAGTTATCGGCAACTGGCAGGAGCCATATGGTTGTCGCTTTATTGTATGCAATGCAATTGTGTTGTAATGCTCTACTTTATCACTAAGCGGTAGTGATAGTCGTGGAAGCATAAGATTGGCGAGACGACAACGATGCTACGATGGTGATCAAGGTGTCGCGCCGGTGACGATGGTGATCACGACGGTGCTTCGAAGATGGAGATCACAAGCACAAGATGATGATGGCCATATCATATCACTTATATTGATTGCATGTGATGTTTATCTTTTATGCATCTTATCTTGCTTTGATTGACGGTAGCATTTTAAGATGATCTCTTACTAATTATCAAGAAGTGTTCTCCCTGAGTATGCATCGTTGCGAAAGTTCTTCGTGCTGAGACACCACGTGATGATCGGGTGTGATAGGCTCTACGTTCAAATACAACGGGTGTAAAACAGTTGCACACGCGGAAAACTCAGGTTATACTTGACGAGCCAAGCATATACAGATATGGCCTCGGAACACGGAGACCGAAAGGTCGAGCGTGAATCATATAGTAGATATGATCAACATAGTGATGTTCACCAATGAAACTACTCCATCTCACGTGATGATTGGACATGGTTTAGTTGATTTGGATCACGTAATCACTTAGAGGATCAGAGGGATGTCTATCTAAGTGGGAGTTCTTTAGTAATATGATTAATTGAACCTAAATTTATCATGAACTTAGTACCTGATAGTATCTTGCTTGTTTATGTTTGATTTTAGATAGATGGCCCATGCTATTGTTCCGTTGAATTTTAATGCGTTCCTTGAGAAAGCAAAGTTGAAAGATGATGGTAGCAACTACATGGACTGGGTCCGTAACTTGAGGATTATCCTCATTGCTGCACAGAAGAATTACGTCCTGGAAGCACCGCTGGGTGCCAGGCCTGCTGCTGGAGCAACACCAGATGTTATGAACGTCTGGCAGAGCAAAGCTGATGACTACTCGATAGTTCAGTGTGCCATGCTTTACGGCTTAGAATCGGGACTTCAACGACGTTTTGAACGTCATGGAGCATATGAGATGTTCCAGGAGTTGAAGTTAATATTTCAAGCAAATGCCCGGATTGAGAGATATGAAGTCTCCAATAAGTTCTATAGCTGCAAGATGGAGGAGAACAGTTCTGTCAGTGAGCATATACTCAAAATGTCTGGGTATAATAATCACTTGATTCAATTGGGAGTTAATCTTCCAGATGATTGCGTCATTGACAGAATTCTCCAATCACTGCCACCAAGCTACAAGAGCTTCGTGATGAACTATAATATGCAAGGGATGAATAAGACTATTCCCGAGCTCTTCGCAATGCTGAAAGCTGCGGAGGTAGAAATCAAGAAGGAGCATCAAGTGTTGATGGTCAACAAGACCACTAGTTTCAAGAAAAGGGGCAAAGGGAAGAAGAAGGGGAACTTTAAAAAGAACAGCAAGCAAGTTGCTACTCAAGAGAAGAAACCCAAACCTGAACCTAAGCCTGAAACTAAGTGCTTCTACTGCAAGCAGACTGGTCACTGGAAGCGGAACTGCCCCAAGTATTTGGCGGATAAGAAGGATGGCAAGGTGAACAAAGGTATATGTGATATACATGTTATTGATGTGTACCTTACTAATGCTCGCAGTAGCACCTGGGTATTTGATACTGGTTATGTTGCTAACATTTGCAACTCGAAACAGGGACTACAGATTAAGCGAAGATTGGCTAAGGACGAGGTGACGATGCGCGTGGGAAATGGTTCCAAAGTCGATGTGATCGCGGTCGGCACGCTACCTCTACATCTACCTTCGGGATTAGTATTAGACCTAAATAATTGTTATTTGGTGCCAGCGTTAAGCATGAACATTATATCTGGATCTTGTTTGATGCAAGACAGTTATTCATTTAAATCAGAGAATAATGGTTGTTCTATTTATATGAGTAATATCTTTTATGGTCATGCACCCTTAAAGAGTGGTCTATTCTTATTAAATCTCGATAGTAGTGAAACACATATTCATAATGTTGAAGCCAAAAGATGCAGAGTTGATAATGATAGTGCAACTTATTTGTGGCACTGCCGTTTGGGTCATATCGGTGTAAAGCGCATGAAGAAACTCCATACTGATGGACTTTTGGAACCACTTGATTAAGAATCGCTTAGTACTTGCGAACCGTGCCTTATGGGTAAGATGACAAAAACACCGTTCTCCGGTACTATGGAGAGAGCAACAGATTTGTTGGAAATCATACATACAGATGTATGTGGTCCGATGAATATTAAGGTTCGTGGCGGATATCGTTATTTTCTCACCTTCACAGATGACTTAAGCAGATATGGGTATATCTACTTAATGAAACATAAGTCTGAAACGTTTGAAAAGTTCAAAGAATTTCAGAGTGAAGTTGAAAATCATCGTAACAAGAAAAAAATTCCTACGATCTGATCATGGAGGAGAATATTTGAGTTACGAGTTTGGTGTACATTTGAAACAATGCGGAATAGTTTCGCAACTCACGCCACCCGGAACACCACAACGTAATGGTGTGTCCGAACGTCGTAATCGTACTTTACTTGATATGGTGCGATCTATGATGTCTCTTACTGATTTACCGCTATCGTTTTGGGGTTATGCTCTAGAGACGGCCGCATTCACGTTAAATAGGGCACCATCAAAATCCGTTGAGACGACGCCTTATGAACTTTGGTTTGGCAAGAAACCAAAGTTGTCATTTCTGAAATTTTGGGGCTGCGATGCTTATGTGAAAAAGCTTCAACCTGATAAGCTCGAACCCAAATCGGAGAAATGTGTCTTCATAGGATATCCAAAGGAAACTATTGGATACACCTTCTATCACAGATCTGAAGGCAAAACCTTTGTTTCTAAATTCGGAAACTTTCTAGAGAAGGAGTTTCTCTCGAAAGAAGTGAGTGGGAGGAAAGTAGGACTTGATGAGGTAACTATACCTGCTCCCTTATTGGAAAGTAGTACATCACAGAAACCAGTTTCTGTGACACCTACACCAATTAGTGAGGAAGCTAATGATGATGATCATGAAACTTCAGAACAAGATACTACTGAACCTCGTAGATCAACCAGAGTAAGATCCGCACCAGAGTGGTACGGTAATCCTATTCTAGAAGTCATGCTACTAGATCATGATGAACCTATGAACTATGGAGAAGCGATGGTGAGCCCAGATTCCGCAAAATGGCTTGAAGCCATGAAATCTGAGATGGGATCCATGTATGAGAACAAAGTATGGACTTTGGTTGACTTGCCCAATGATTGGCAAGCAATTGAGAATAAATGGATCTTTAAGAAGAAGACTGACGCTGACGGTAATGTTACTGTCTACAAAGCTCGACTTGTCGCAAAAGGTTTTCGACAAGTTCAAGGGATTGACTATGATGAGACCTTCTCACCCGTAGCGATGCTTAAGTCTGTCCGAATCATGTTAGCAATTGCAGCATTTTATAATTATGAAATTTGGCAGATGGATGTCAAAACTGCATTCCTGAATGGATTTCTGAAAGAAGAGTTGTATATGATGCAGCCGGAAGGTTTTGTCGATCCAAAGGGAGCTAACAAAGTGTGCAACCTCCAGTGATCCATTTATGGACTGGTGCAAGCCTCTCGGAGTTGGAATAAATGCTTTGATAGTGTGATCAAAGCATTTGGTTTTGTACAGACTTTTGGAGAAGCCTGTATTTACAAGAAAGTGAGTGGGAGCTCTGTAGCATTTCTGATATTATATGTAGATGGCATATTACTAATCGGAAATGATATAGAATTTCTGGATAGCATAAAGGGATACTTGAATAAGAGTTTTTCAATGAAAGACCTCGGTGAAGCTGCTTACATATTGGGCATTAAGATCTATAGAGACAGATCAAGACGCTTAATTGGACTTTCACAAAGCACATACCTTGACAAAGTTTTGAAAAAGTTCAAAATGGATCAAGCAAAGAAAGGATTCTTGCCTGTGTTACAAGGTGTGAAATTGAGTAAGACTCAATGCCCGACCATTGCAGAAGATAGAGAGAAAATGAAAGATGTTCCCTATGCTTCAGCCATAGGCTCTATCATGTATGCAATGTTGTGTACCAGACCTGATGTGTGTCTTGCTATAAGTCTAGCAGGGAGGTACCAAAGTAATCCAGGAGTGGATCACTGGACAGCGGTCAAGAACATCCTGAAATACCTGAAAAGGACTAAGGATATGTTTCTCATATATGGAGGTGACAAAGAGCTCATCGTAAATGGTTACGTTGATGCAAGCTTTGACACTGATCCGGACGATTCTAAATCACAAACCGGATATGTGTTTACATTAAACGGTGGAGCTGTCAGTTGGTGCAGTTCTAAACAAAGCGTTGTGGCAGGATCTACATGTGAAGCGGAGTACATAGCTTCTTCAGAAGCAGCAAATGAAGGAGTCTGGATGAAGGAGTTCATATCTGATCTAGGTGTCATACCTAGTGCATCGGGTCCAATGAAAATCTTTTGTGACAATACTGGTGCAATTGCCTTGGCAAAGGAATCCAGATTTCACAAGAGAACCAAGCACATCAAGAGACGCTTCAATTCCATCCGGGATCTAGTCCAGGTGGGAGACATAGAGATTTGCAAGATACATACGGATCTGAATGTTGCAGACCCATTGACTAAGCCTCTTCCACGAGCAAAACATGATCAACACCAAAGCTCCATGGGTGTTAGAATCATTACTGTGTAATCTAGATTATTGACTCTAGTGCAAGTGGGAGACTGAAGGAAATATGCCCTAGAGGCAATAATAATGTTATTATTTTATTTCCTTATATCATGATAAATGTTTATTATTCATGCTAGAATTGTATTATCCGAAAACATAATACTTGTGTGAATACATAGACAAACTAAACGTCACTAGTATGCCTCTACTTGACTAGCTCGTTAATCAAAGATGGTTATGTTTCCTAACAATAGACATGTGTTGTCATTTGATTAACGGGATCACATTATTAGGATAATGATGTGATTGACATGACCCATTCCATTAGCTTAGCACCCGATCGTTTAGTGTGTTGCTATTGCTTTCTTCATGACTTATACATGTTCCTATGACTATGAGATTATGCAACTCCCGTTTGCCGGAGGAACACTTTGTGTGCTACCAAACGTCACAACGTAACTGGGTGATCATAAAGGAGCTCTACAGGTGTCTCCAAAGGTACATGTTGGGTTGGCGTATTTCGAGATTAGGATTTGTCACTCCGATTGTCGGAGAGGTATCTCTGGGCCCTCTCGGTAATGCACATCACATAAGCCTTGCAAGCATTGCAACTAAAGGGTTAGTTGCGAGATAATGTATTACGAAACGAGTAAAGAGACTTGTCGGTAACAAGATTGAACTAGGTATTGAGATACCGACGATCGAATCTCGCGCAAGTAACATACCGATGACAAAGGGAACAACGTATATTGTTGTGCGGTCTGACCGATAAAGATCTTCATAGAATATGTAGGAGCCAATATGAGCATCCAGGTTCCGCTATTGGTTATTGAACGGAGACGTGTCTCGGTCATGTCTACATTGTTCTCGAACCCGTAGGGTCCGCACGCTTAAGGTTTCGATGACAGTTATATTATGAGTTTATGAGTTTTGATGTACCGAAGTTAGTTCGGAGTCCCGGATGTGATCACGGACATAACAAGGAGTCTCGAAATGGTCGAGACATAAAGATTGATATATTGGACGGTGATATTCGGACACCGGAAGTGTTCCGGGTGATTTCGGGGAAAACCGGAGAGCCGGAGGGTTACCGGAACCCTACCGGGAGAAGTAATGGGCCATATGGGCCTTAGTGGAGAGAGAGAGGAGCATCCAGGGTGGGCCGCGCGCCTCCCCCCCTTGGTCTGAATTGGACTAGGAGAGGGGGGGCTGGCACCCCCCTTTCCTTCTCCCTCCCCACTTCCTTCCCCCTCCTAGTAGGAGTCCTACTCCTACTAGGAGGAGGACTCCTCCTTGGCGCGCCTATAGGGCCGGCCGGCCTCCTCCCCTTGCTCCTTTATATACGGGGGCAGGGGCACCCCTAGACACACAAGTTGATCCACATGATCATATTCTTAGCCGTGTGCGGTGCCCCCTTCCACCATAATCCTCGATAATACTGTAGCGGTGCTTAGGCGAAGCCCTGCGACGGTAGTACATCAAGATCGTCACCACGCCGTCGTGCTGACGGAACTCTTCCCCGACACTTTGCTGGATCAGAGTCCGAGGATCGTCATCGAGCTGAACGTGTGCTAAAACTCAGAGGTGACGTAGTTTCGGTGCTTGATCGGTTGGGCCGTGAAGACGTACGACTACATCAACCGCGTTGTGCTAACGCTTCCGCTGTCGGTCTACAAGGGTACGTAGATCACACTCTCCCCTCTCGTTGCTATGCATCACCATGATCTTGCGTGTGCGTAGGAATTTTTTTAAAATTACTACGTTCCCCAACACGGCCAAGGCAGGGCCACGCGGCCCTCCCCCTCTAGTCTGAATTGGACTAGGGAAGGGGGGTCGGCGCCCCCCTTTCCTTCTCCCTTCTCCTCTCCTTCCTTCCCCCTTCCTCCTCATAGTTGGACTAGGAAAGGGGGAGTCCTACTCCTACTAGGAGGAGGACTCCTCCCCTCCTTGGCGCGCCCCAAGGGCCGGCCGGCCTCCCCCTTGCTTTTTTATATACGGGGGCAGGGGGCACCCTAGAACACAAAAGTTGATCATTGATCCCCTAGTCGTGTGCGGTGCCCCCCTCCACCATAATCCACCTTGGTCATATCGTCGTAGTGCTCAGGCGAAGCCCTGCTCCAGTAGCTTCATCATCACCATCATCATGCCTTCATGCTGACGAAGCTCTCCCTCGACACGCAGCTGGATCGAGAGTTCGTGGGACGTCGCCGGTGATGACCTCGGTGTTCGCACAAAACAACAAAAAACGTGTGTTGAATATGGTTAATCTTAAGGCGTCTCTCTCCCTCCCTCCCTTCCTCCCTCCCCCCCCTCTCTCTCCCTCTCTCTCTCTCGTTCGCTTTCTCTCACTCTCGCGATGAGAAATCTGTTGTTTTCCCCTGCGACATTTTTCAGAGGTATGCATGTGTAGTTATAGATGTTTTCTTTTCCGTATATGGTTATAGTGTGGTGTTTATTTGCAATCCGGATCGCCGCCGGTATGAAAAAACGAATCTTGCGCTATAAATTATAAGTTTGCTTCCATAAAAATATTTAACAGGTAAAATTAACATCATATTTAGATTCCACACATTTTTCTAATAAAATTTCATATATAACCGAAGTTACGGTTTAAAAGATACAGATAATTTAAAAAATCATTTTGTTCAACTCAAATATATTCCAAAATAATATTTAAAAATACTTAACAGGTAAAAATAATCTCATATTCATATTCTACATATTTTTCTAATCAAATTTCATATATAACATGTTCAAATCGGAGTTACGGTTTAGGCCTCCTTTGGTTTAGAGGAATTTCATAGGAATTCTAGAGGATAGGATTTTTTTCCTTTAGAGCCCTTTGGTTCATAGGAATGGATTCCTATTCCTACATAGGATTGGTTCCTATCCTCCACATTTTATAGGGAAATAAAAAAGAGCCTAGACTCAATGGAAAAATTCCTTTGATGTCAACCAAATGACATCTTATTTCCTATTCCTACTCATAGGATTTTAGATACATGTCATCTCATTTCCTACAAGATTCCTATTCCTATGATAATCCTATCCTATGAACCAAAAGAGGCCTTAAAAGATATGAATGATTTTAAAAATCATTTGTTTGACTTAAATATGATCCGCGGATGAATTATCTAAAACATCAGGGGGTTTTCGAAAAATGTGAAATAACGGTTCAGGTGTGACTTAAATCCGGACGGCGGGTTGATTTCAATAAAAGACAGGGACTTTTGTGTAAAATATGAAAATAACGATTCGTTTTAACTTAAAACAGGACTGCGGGTTGAATTCTCTGAAATAGAGGGGCTTTTCTGAAAAATGCCATGACGGACGAAAGAAGCCCAATTTGCTTTATTATTAGGTAAAGATAAAGATATATTGCACATGATCATAACCTTTTTCCCACAAATTTTTGTACATGTAATTAAAAAATGATTGTTTTGGGAATTTTGGAAGCATAGAAATTTGACAAGGATCTCATGGGAGGCGTTTAACTTTCTAGGGCAAGTGAAAAACAATTGTGCAAGTATACAGATGAAACAACATAGAAAGAAAGGCTCTTCACTTACAATGTTCGTTGTCAAAAGAACAGAGAACCTCTCCTGTTAGCTCACCAACAGTTTGGAGTGGCTCCAAGTAATCTTCAATCTTTGCAAAATCCTGATTATTTTTTAAGTTTTCAGTCACTGCATGTAGATGAACCGCATGTCATATGAAAAATCAAGCTAATCATAATGGAAATGTATGCCTTTGGAAACAAGAAAACATTATGGCAAAAAGAATATTTACTTAAGAATTCCTTACAAAGGCCATGGACAATTCGTTAAACTAGTCCAGGCCGACTTGATAAGGGTTTTCACATCGCTTATAAATGCACTATTGTAGTTGCATATACAGTGAGAAGGTCGGTAGAAAAGAGATAAGGTGGTCCATATGTGAATGTGCTAGATGTTCCTAGTCTGTCATATGCGATTTGCCATGCCAATAATCTTGTCATGATGCTAATATGGATTAAGCTTAAATAAAATATGCCTAATTTCCTAACATGGAGGTCCTAGATTATGTAGAATTGTGTCAATATTAGCCCAATTCTTAGCGTTAGGTAAAATACCTCATGGAAAATTCCTAAGAACTAATGTGAAGGGGGCATCCCAATCATTTACCTTTTCTATTTCTTTGATTTGAAAATCCTAAACCGAATGAGTCCTTAGATAGCCATTATCATAAAATAGGATTTATCCACCTAAATAACCCTAAATCCTAAAATAACAATTAATGCAACAGCCGATGATTACCCCTGGATGAGCAGAACCGAGGCAATCTACTAGAGGATTATTACCTAACAGGCTACACCGCAGGCCAGGACCCTACACCCTCAAGGCCTCAACGCCCCGACGTACTCCCTCCGTCCGAAAAAGGTTGTCCCTCAAATGGATGTATCTAGCATCAAGTTAGTGGATGTATCTAGCATCAAGTTAGTGCTAGATGTTGGAAACATGCCCTAGAGGCAATAATAAAAGTATTATTATTATATTTCGTTGATCATGATAATTGTCTTTATTCATGCTATAACTGTATTATCCGGAAATCGTAATACACGTGTGAATACATAGACCATAATATGTCCCTAGTAAGCCTCTAGTTGACTAGCTCGTTGATCAACAGATAGTCATGGTTTCCTGGCTATGGACATTGGATGTCATTGATAACGGGATCACATCATTAGGAGAATGATGTGATGGACAAGACCTAATCCTAAGCATAGCACAAGATCGTGTAGTTCGTTTGCTAGAGCTTTTCCAATGCCAAGTATCTTTTCCTTTGACCATGAGATCGTGTAACTCCCGGATACCGTAAGAGTGCTTTGGGTGTATCAAACGTCACAACGTAACTGGGTGACTATAAAGGTGCACCACGGGTATCTTCGAAAGTGTCTGTTGGGTTGACATGGATCGAGACTGGGATTTGTCACTCCATATAACGGAGAGGTATCACTGGGCCCACTCGGTAATGCATCATCATTATGAGCTCAAGGTGACCAAGTGGTTGATCACGGGATCATGCATTACGGTACGAGTAAAGTGACTTGCCGGTAACGAGACTGAACAAGGTATTGGGATACCGACGATCGAGTCTCGGGCAAGTAACATACCGATTAACAAAGGGAATTGTATACGGGGTTGTTTAATCCTCGACATCGTGGTTCATCCGATGAGATCATCGTGGAGCATGTGGGAGCCAACATGGGTATCCAGATCCCGCTGTTGGTTATTGACCGGAGAGTCGTCCCGGTCATGTCTGCATGTCTCCCGAACCCGTAGGGTCTACACACTTAAGGTTCGGTGACGCTAGGGTTGTGAAGATATGTGTATGCAGTAACCCGAATGTTGTTCGGAGTCCCGGATGAGATCCCGGACATCACGAGGAGTTCCGGAATGGTCCGGAGGTAAAGAATTATATATAGGAAGTGCTGTTTCGGCCATCGGGACAAGTTTCGGGGTTATCGGTATTGTACCGGGACCACCGGAGGGGTCCCGGGGGTCCACCGGGTGGGGCCACCTGTCCCGGGGGGCCACATGGGCTGTAGGGGGTGCGCCTTGGCCTGCATGGGCCAAGGGCACCAGCCCCAAAAGCTCATGCGCCTAGGGTTCCACTTAAGGGAAGAGTCCCAATGGTGGAAGACACCTCTAGGTGCCTTGGGGGGAGGGAAACCTCCCCTTGGCCGCCGCACCTAGGAGATTGGATCTCCTAGGCTGGCGCACCACCCCCCCTTGGCCCTCCTATATATAGTGGGGGAGAGGAGGGACTTGATACACCAGCCCCTGGTGCCTCCCTCTCTCCCCGTTACGTCTCTCTCTTGTAGTATAGGCGAAGCCCTGCTACTGTGACGCCCTGCATCCACCACCACGCCATCGTGCTGCTGGATCTTCATCAACCTCTCCTTCCCCCTTGCTGGATCAAGAAGGAGGAGACGTCTCCCGTCCCGTACGTATGTTGAACGCGGAGGTGCCGTCCGTTCGGCGCTTGGTCATCGGTGATTTGGATCACGTCGTGTTCGACTACATCATCACCGTTCTTTGAACGCTTCCGCACGTGATCTAAAAGGTACGTAGATGCATCTAATCACTCGTTGCTAGATGAACTCCTAGATGGATCTTAGTGAAACCGTAGGAAAATTTTTGTTTTCTGCAACGTTCCCCAACAGTGGTATCAGAGCTAGGTCTATGCGTAGTTCTTCTTGCGCGAGTAGAACACAATTTGTTGTGGGCGTAGATTTGTCAACTTTCTTGCCGCTACTAGTCTTATCTTGCTTCAACGGTATTGTGGGATGAAGCGGCCCGGACCAACCTTACACGTATGCTTACGTGAGACCGGTTCCACCGACTAACATGCACAAGTTGCATAAGGTGGCTGGCGGGTGTCTGTCTCTCCCACTTTAGTTGGAGCGGATTCGATGAACAGGGTCCTTATGAAGGGTAAATAGAAGTTGACAAATCACGTTGTGGCTTTCACGTAGGTAATAAAACGTTCTTGTTAGAACCCTACTTCATCCACGTAAAACCTGCAACAACAATTAGAGGACGTCTAACTTGTTTTTGCAGCAAGTGCTTTGTGATATGATATGGCCAAAGTTGTGATGAATGATGAATGATCTATATGTGATGTATGAGATGTTCATGCTATTGTACAAGGAATCACAACTTACATGTCGATGAGTATGACGGTGACAGGATGATCATGGAGCCCCAAGATGGAGATCAAAGGAGCCATGTGATATTGGCCATATCATGTCACTATTATTATTTGATTGCATGTGATGTTTATCATGTTTTGCATCTTGTTTACTTAGAATGACGGTAGTAAATAAGATGATCCCTTACAACAATTTCAAGAAGTGTTCTCCCCTAACTGTGCACCGTTGCTACAGTTCGTCGTTTCGAAGCACCACGTGTTAATCGGGTGTGATAGATCCTTACGTTCACATACAACGGGTGTAAGACAGTTTTACACATGCAAAAACACTTAGGGTTAACTTGACGAGCCTAGCATGTACAGACATGGCCTCGGAACACAGAGATCGAAAGGTCGAACACGAGTCGTATGGAAGATACGATCAACATGAAGATGTTCACCGGCGATGACTAGTCCGTCTCACGTGTTAATCGGACACGGCCTAGTTGACTCGGATCGTGTAACACTTAGATGACTAGAGGGATGTCTAATCTGAGTGGGAGTTCATTAATAATTTGATTAGATGAACTTAATTATCATGAACTTAGTCTAAAATCTTTACAATATGTCTTGTAGAACAAATGGCCAACGTTGTATTCAATTTCAACGCGTTCCTAGAGAAAACCAAGCTGAAAGACGATGGCAGCAACTATACGGACTGGGTCCGGAACCTGAGGATCATCCTCATAGCTGCCAAGAAAGATTATGTCCTACAAGCACCGCTAGGTGATCCACCCGTCCCACAGAACCAAGACGCTATGAACACTTGGCAGACACGTACTGATGACTACTCCCTCGTTCAGTGCGGCATGCTTTACAGCTTAGAGCCGAGGCTCCAAAAGCGTTTTGAGAGACATGGAGCATATGAGATGTTCGAAGAGCTGAAAATGGTTTTTCAAGCTCATGCCCGGATCGAGAGATATGAAGTCTCCGATAAGTTCTTCAGCTGTAAGATGGAGGAAAATAGTTCTGTCAGTGAGCACATACTCACTATGTCTGGGTTACATAACCGCTTGACTCAGCTGGGAGTTAATCTCCCGGATGACGCGGTCATTGACAGAATCCTCCAGTCGCTTCCACCAAGCTACAAGAGCTTTGTGATGAACTTCAATATGCAGGGGATGGTAAAGACCATTCCTGAAGTATTTGCTATGCTGAAATCAGCAGAGGTAGAAGTCAAGAAGGAACATCAAGTGTTGATGATGAATAAAACCACTAAGTTCAAGAAGGGCAAGGGTAAAAAGAACTTCAAGAAGGACGGCAAGGAAGTTGCTGCGCCCGGCAAGCAAGCTGTCGGGAAGAAGTCAAAGAATGGACCCAAGCCCGAGACAGAGTGCTTTTATTGCAAAAGGAAGGGTCACTGGAAGCGGAACTGCCCCAAATACTTAGCGGACAAGAAGGCCGGCAACACCAAAGGTATATTTGATATACATGTAATTGATGTGTACCTTACCAGTACTCGTAGTAACTCCTGGGTATTTGATACCGGTGCCGTTACTCATATTTGTAACTCACCGCAGGAGCTGCGGAATAAACGGAAACTGGCGAAGGACGAGGTGACGATGCGCGTCGGGAATGGTTCCAAGGTCGATGTGATCGCCGTCGGCACGCTACCTCTACATTTACCTACGGGATTAGTTATAAACCTCAATAATTGTTATTTAGTGCCATGTTTAAGCATGAACATTGTATCAAGATCTCGTTTAATACGAGATGGCTACTCATTTAAATCCGAGAATAATGGTTGTTCTATTTATATGAGAGATATGTTTTATGGTCATGCTCCGATAGTCAATGGTTTATTCTTAATGAATCTCGAGCGTATTACTACACATGTTCATAGTGTGAGTACCAAAAGATGTAAGGTTGATAATGATAGTCCCACATACTTGTGGCACTGCCGCCTTGGTCACATAGGTGTCAAACGCATGAAGAAGCTCCATGCAGATGGACTTTTAGAGTCTCTTGATTATGAATCATTTGACACGTGCGAACCATGCCTCATGGGAAAAATGACCAAGACTCCGTTCTCAGGAACAATGAAGCGAGCAACCAACTTATTGGAAATCATACATACTGATGTGTGCGGTCCAATGAGTGTTGAGGCTCGCGGTGGCTATCATTATGTTCTCACCCTCACTGATGACTTGAGTAGATATGGATATGTCTACTTAATGAAACACAAGTCTAGAACCTTTGAAAAGTTCAAGGAATTTCAGAGTGAGGTTGAAAATCAACGTGACAGGAAAATCAAGTTTCTACGATCAGATCGTGGAGGAGAATACTTGAGTCACGAATTTGGCACACACTTAAGAAAATGTGGAATAGTTTCACAACTCACGCCGCCTGGAACACCTCAGCGTAACGGTGTGTCCGAACGTCGTAATCGCACTCTATTAGATATGGTGCGATCTATGATGTCTCTTACCGATTTACCGCTATCTTTTTGGGGCTATGCTTTAGAGACTGCCGCATTCACTTTAAATAGGGCTCCGTCGAAATCCGTTGAGACGACACCGTATGAATTATGGTTTGGGAAGAAACCTAAGCTGTCGTTTCTAAAAGTTTGGGGTGCGATGCTTATGTCAAGAAACTTCAACCTGAAAAGCTCGAACCCAAGTCGGAAAAATGCGTCTTCATAGGATACCCTAAAGAAACTGCCGGGTATACCTTCTACCTCAGATCCGAAGGCAAGATCTTTGTTGCCAGGAATGGATCCTTTCTAGAGAAAGAGTTTCCCTCGAAAGAAGTAAGTGGGAGGAAAGTAGAACTTGATGAAGTATTGCCTCTTGAACCGGTAAATGGCGCAACTCAAGAAAATGTTCCTGAGGTGCCTGCACCGACTAGAGAGGAAGTTATTCATGATGATCAAGATACTTCTGATCAAGCTCCTACTTAAATTCAAAGGTCCACAAGGACACGTTCCGCACCAGAGTGGTACGGCAACCCTGTCTTGGAAATCATGTTGTTAGACAACGGTGAACCTTCGAACTATGAAGAAGCGATGGCGGGACCGGATTCTGACAAATGGCTAGAAGCCATGAAATCCGAGATAGGATCCATGTATGAAAACGAAGTATGGACTTTGACTGACTTGCCCGTTGAACGGCGAGCCATAGAAAATAAATGGATCTTTAAGAAGAAGACAGACGCGGATGGTAATGTGACCATCTATAAAGCTCGGCTTGTCGCTAAGGGTTATCGACAAGTTCAAGGGGTTGACTACGATGAGACTTTCTCACCGGTAGCGAAGCTAAAGTCCGTCCGAATCATGTTAGCAATTGCTGCATTCTACGATTATGAAATATGGCAAATGGACGTCAAAACAGCATTCCTTAATGGTTTCCTTAAGGAAGAATTGTATATGATGCAGCCGGAAGGTTTTGTCGATCCTAAGAATGCTGACAAGGTGTGCAAGCTCCAACGCTCGATTTATGGGCTGGTGCAAGCATCTCGGAGTTGGAACATTCGCTTTGATGAGATGATCAAAGCGTTTGGGTTTACGCAGACTTATGGAGAAGCCTGCGTTTAACAGAAAGTGAGTGGGAGCTCTGTAGCATTTCTCATACTATATGTAGATGACATACTTTTGATGGGAAATGATATAGAACTCTTGGACAGCATCAAGGCCTACTTGAATAAGAGTTTTTCAATGAAGGACCTTGGAGAAGCTGCTTATATATTAGGCATCAAGATCTATAGAGATAGATCGAGACGCCTCATAGGTCTTTCACAAAGCACATACCTTGATAAGATATTGAAGAAGTTCAATATGGATCATTCTAAGAAGGGGTTCTTACCTGTGTTACAAGGTGTGAAATTGAGCTCAGCTCAATGTCCGACCACGGCAGAAGATATAGAAAAGATGAGTGTCATCCCCTATGCCTCAGCCATAGGTTCTATTATGTATGCCATGTTGTGTACCAGACCTGATGTAAACCTTGCCGTAAGTTTGGTAGGAAGGTACCAAAGTAATCCCGGCAAGGAACACTGGACAGCGGTCAAGAATATCCTGAAGTACCTGAAAAGGACTAAGGAAATGTTTCTCGTTTATGGAGGTGACGAAGAGCTCGTCGTAAAGGGTTACGTCGACGCTAGCTTCGACACAGATCTGGATGACTCTAAGTCACAAACCGGATACGTGTATATGTTGAATGGTGGAGCAGTGAGCTGGTGCAGTTGCAAACAGAGCGTCGTGGCGGGATCTACATGTGAAGCGGAGTACATGGCAGCCTCGGAGGCAGCACATGAAGCAATATGGGTGAAGGAGTTCATCACCGACCTAGGAGTCATACCCAATGCGTCGGGGCCAATCAAACTCTTTTGTGACAACACTGGAGCTATTGCACTTGCCAAGGAGCCCAGGTTTCACAAGATGACAAGGCACATCAAGCGTCGCTTCAACTCCATTCGTGAAAATGTTCAAGATGGAGACATAGAGATTTGTAAAGTACATACGGACCTGAATATAGCAGATCCGTTGACTAAACCTCTCCCTAGGGCAAAACATGATCAACACCAGAATTCCATGGGTGTTCGATTCGTCACAATGTAACTAGATTATTGACTCTAGTGCAAGTGGGAGACTGTTGGAAATATGCCCTAGAGGCAATAATAAAAGTATTATTATTATATTTCTTTGATCATGATAATTGTCTTTATTCATGCTATAATTGTATTATCCGGAAATCGTAATACACGTGTGAATACATAGACCATAATATGTCCCTAGTAAGCCTCTAGTTGACTAGCTCGTTGATCAACAGATAGTCATGGTTTCCTGGCTATGGACATTGGATGTCATTGATAACGGGATCACATCATTAGGAGAATGATGTGATGGACAAGACCTAATCCTAAGCATAGCATAAGATCGTGTAGTTCGTTTGCTAGAGCTTTTCCAATGTCAAGTATCTTTTCCTTTGACCATGAGATCGTGTAACTCCCGGATACCGTAAGAGTGCTTTGGGTGTATCAAACGTCACAACGTAACTGGGTGACTATAAAGGTGCACTACGGGTATCTCCGAAAGTGTCTGTTGGGTTGACATGGATCGAGACTGGGATTTGTCACTCCATATAACGGAGAGGTATCACTGGGCCCACTCGGTAATGCATCATCATTATGAGCTCAAGGTGACCAAGTGGTTGATCACGGGATCATGCATTACGGTACGAGTAAAGTGACTTGCCGGTAACGAGACTGAACAAGGTATTGGGATACCGACGATCGAGTCTCGGGCAAGTAACATACCGATTGACAAAGGGAATTGTATACGGGGTTGTTTAATCCTCGACATCGTGGTTCATCCGATGAGATCATCGTGGAGCATGTGGGAGCCAACATGGGTATCCAGATCCCGCTGTTGGTTATTGACCGGAGAGTCGTCCCGGTCATGTCTGCATGTCTCCCGAACCCGTAGGGTCTACACACTTAAGGTTCGGTGATGCTAGGGTTGTGAAGATATGTGTATGCAGTAACCCGAATGTTGTTCGGAGTCCCGGATGAGATCCCGGACGTCACGAGGAGTTCCGGAATGGTCCGGAGGTAAAGAATTATATATAGGAAGTGCTGTTTCGGCCATCGGGACAAGTTTCGGGGTTATCGGTATTGTACCGGGACCACCGGAGGGGTCCCGGGGGTCCACCGGGTGGGGCCACCTGTCCTGGGGGGCCACATGGGCTGTAGGGGGTGCGCCTTGGCCTGCATGGGCCAAGGGCACCAGCCCCAAAAACCCATGCGCCTAGGGTTCCACTTAAGGGAAGAGTCCCAATGGTGGAAGGCACCTCTAGGTGCCTTGGGGGGAGGGAAACCTCCCCTTGGCCGCCTCACCTAGGAGATTGGATCTCCTAGGCTGGCGCACCACCCCCCCTTGGCCCTCCTATATATAGTGGGGGAGAGGAGGGACTTGATACACCAGCCCCTGGCGCCTCCCTCTCTCCCCGTTACGTCTCTCTCTTGTAGTATAGGCGAAGCCCTGCTACTGTGACGCCCTGCATCCACCACCACGCCGTCGTGCTGCTGGATCTTCATCAACCTCTCCTTCCCCCTTGCTGGATCAAGAAGGAGGAGACGTCTCCCGTCCCGTACGTGTGTTGAACGCGGAGGTGCCGTCCGTTCGGCGCTTGGTCATCGGTGATTTGGATCACGTCGTGTTCGACTACATCATCACCGTTCTTTGAACGCTTCCGCACGCGATCTACAAGGTACGTAGATGCATCTAATCACTCGTTGCTAGATGAACTCCTAGATGGATCTTGGTGAAACCGTAGGAAAATTTTTGTTTTCTGCAACGTTCCCCAACACTAGATACATCCATTTGAGGGACAAGCTTGTGACAAGCTTTTTCGGACGGAGGGAGTATCAGGGAACACATCTCGAATCAGAACGGAGTAGGGACGGGAGACTGTGCGCCTTTACCAGCTCCGACGCGCGAGTCCCTCAAGTTGCGCATCTTCTTCCGGTAGTCGGAGACGGCGGTGCGTCGGCGGGCAGCGCCAGCGTCCTCTCCGTCGGCCATCTCCTCCCGCGCGATCGGTTCCTCGGCTTTGCTTCTATGGCCAGACGCAAATTAATAAACTCCCCACCTCTTGCCTTCCTGGAACCGAATACGTAAACGATCCGGCCCTGGGGCTATGTGTCGTCTAGGGAATCGCCTACCGGCGACAATGATCGGGCCGGCCCATTAGCACTTGTCTCTCGTTTCCCCTCTGTGGCAAGTCGCTTTACGTTCGCTCTGTGCTAGTTTTTTTCGGTTTTCTTTTCCCTTTTCTCTTTTTGCTCTTTCCTTTGCTTTTCAATTTTTTCCTCAATAGTATTCCTTAGGTTCTCCTTTTCTCTTTGTTATACCTTTGTGTTCTTTGTTTTTTCATAGTTTTTTTCCTTTCTTCTTTATACTTTCGTTGCTTTGTTTCTTTTTGGTTTCTTCGGTTTCTTAGTCAGTTTTTATCGAGGTTTTCATGTTTTCCCTGTTTTCCATTGTTGTTTATCTTTACTGCATGTGTACATTTTTCATAAGCATTGCACTTTTTTCGTATATAACAGAACAATTTTATTGTACCCATTAAACATCTATCAAATACATGATTAACATTTTTGCAATATATATATAGTGTTACTATTCATTACCTAGGGTGCAAAAAAAGTTATTCTTCATCCAAAGTAATCTTACGATCATTTCATAATTAAATTACATTTGAAATTTAAATAATAACATTTCTATTGATTCACTACGTAAAATTTGATATAAGAAAATAAAAAATATAGATCATAAGATAAGAAAATTTACAGTTTATGTGTATTTTAGACTATGTTTTTACATTTGTAATTTTACATAACATAAAATATTTTTTACGGTGATTATATATTTTTCTTACGGTCCTTTTTTGCGTCGAAAATAAGACAAAACTTACGGAACATAAAATTACGGTGTATTGATGGTAAAATAGAGGGGGGAGTGAAGAATAACTATTCCTCACCCAGGATAACGAATAGCGCGACCATATCGCGCTATTCGTCACCCTGGGTGAGGAATAGTTATTCTTCACCCCCTCTCTATTTTGACATCAATGCACCGTATTTTAACGTTTCGTAAATTTTGTTTTATTTCATACTTAAAAAGAGAACGTAAAAAAATATGTACTCACCGTAAAAAATATTTTATGTTACGTAAAATTACGAATGTAAAAACATAGTGTAAAACATACATAAAATGTGATTTTTCTGGTCTTATAACCTATATTTTTATTTTTTATACTAAATTTTACATATTAAATCAAAATGCATGTAACTATTTATATTCTAAATGTAATTTATTTAGAAAGCGATCGTAAGATTATCTCGGGTGAAGAATTACTTATTCAGCACCCTGGATGATGAATAGTAATACTATACACACACACACGTGTTGATGAGTCCAATTTATGAGAAAAATTCGTTGAAGCGGTTTCAAAGATTGACGACCAAAGACAAAGGGCAGCCCAGGAGAGCCAAGGTGCGTCTAGACTTGAAAACCGGTTCAAGGGCTGCTAATAGTGTCCTGGATTGGGGGTCTCTCACCAGGTCACCTCCCAGCCTGGTGGGCCAGGACAAGCCGAGGACCTCATGTCGGTTCAGGAGTGGGTACGCTAGACGGCCCATGACGTATGAATGGAAGGCTCCCGAAAACTTGTGGTGAATTAGACGGCCCAAGCTGACTAGGATGCTATAACCCTAGACCCCCGATACCTATATAAACCGAGGGATAGGACTCTAGAACGACATAACAATCTCATGATAGATTATCTGTACTTTGCACTCCATCCCAAAGCAATAAAAACAAACAAAACATAGGATATTGTCTCTTCGGAGAGCCTAAACCTAGGTAAAATCTCATGTCCTTGTTACCATCACATCTAGACACTTAGTTCGGGACCACTTATCCGAAATCTATCAGATTTAGCTCCATTACCATGTCGCCGAGGTCCGCGGGTAGGCCGCCGCAACACCCTCGATTGTGACCGCTGTCGCTGCCCCCTTGTGCATCCTCGAGCGCCACCGCTTTCTCGAGCTAGCGCCATGCCGCCGAGATCCACGAGCAAGCCACCACACACACCCTCATCGGTGATCTGGTCGGGGTGGAATCGAAAGTGATGGTTGCCGTGAATGGGGAAGAGAATGAGTGGACTGGTCTAGAAATGCATAACAAAGGGGGGCGTCTCACCCCCATCTAAAAGGGTCACGCTCATCGCCCGTCCACGCGGACGGTTCGTAACGGGTGGCGCGTGATGAACTTGCATCAAAATTCGTGCTGGTGGTCAGATAGTCGATGAAGCGTTTGTGACGGGATCCTAAATATCTGACGTGAGACTTTTAGTGATTCTGTTAATGTTTCGATATACAAACCTTAGTAATAACCTTTTTTTAACCGAGTATTGAAAGGCTTGTGGCTTATTGATAGGTTTGGGTGCTTTTTTATAACTATGCCCAATTAATTAGCTCTAGTTGAACTATGCCTGATCATGGTGGTAGTACTTGGTGTGTGCAGGGCTCCGGCTGTCGTCCTCCCTCGGCCGGCACAAGGTGACGCGGGGCTCCTGCCAGAGCCACGCCTTGCTGATCTCTGACACGTGCTCTTGGACGACCTTAAGGAGCAGGCGGACGCTCTCCTGCTGGTCATGGTCCCCCGGAGTTCCCACGTCTTCCGGTGTGACGAGCACCAGCTGCTCGAGGACAGAAGCCCTGCGCAGGACGAACCTTAGCAGCCGCAGCTCGCGCCTCGTCCCTCGGAAGTTCACCACCTTGAGGAACGTCAAGTGGTCGAGAGCGATCTCGCACTCGAGAACGATATCCGCGCCCTCGCCGGTCACCGCCGTGCCGCCGCACGCGTCTGGGAGCTGCAAGTTCGATCCACGGAGCCGGTAGCTCGTTAGGATCGCACGCCGTGGCAAGTCAGGTTCGAATGGATCATGTATCAGGATGCTTACCCGGATAAAGAGGCGCTCGAGGAGCGGCGCCACGATGAGCTCTAAGAATCCGGAGAAGCGAGTAACATCGTCGTCGCCCATGGAGATGGAGTCCATTAGCAGCTGCAGCTCTTCTAGGTTCGGGGCATCCACGTCGCCCTCAGCGAACAGTCGCTCTTCTTCCAGGTGTTGATCGTATGAAAGACACCGTTAATCGCCTGATTGGTTTCCTAGGCAAGAACATGTTTGAATATCGTACCCGCATGCCCACGGAACAAAGTGCCAAAATCTTGGCATGCGCGACCTGATCCAAGAAGCCTGAGTAGGCGAACTCGTGAATTACTTCGTCGTATTCGCCGTAGCCGATGTGGGTCAGGTACGCGTCCTTTAGCTCCGGCCTGGCATCGGTCCTGCCGCCGGGGCCAACGAACTCCACGCCTGACGGCTCGTCCTCTCTCCAGATGAGGAGGACGTCGCCATGGTAGGCAACGGACTCCAGCACGGGCGCGGCCACCTGCAGGTGGCGCATGGCCAGGCAGCGCACGATCTCCAGGCCCCGCAGCCTCTCGCCGGCGACCCTCACCGACACAAGAAGGTGGCAGCTCTCCAGGCTCAGAAACTCGAGCAGCCGACACCTGGAGACCACGCCCCGGACAGCATCGTCGGTGACGTCGACTTGGTTGAGGGAGAGCGATGTGAGACCGGCGAGCCCCGGCGTGCCGGGCGGGACGTCGCGGAGGCTGCACCGGCCAAGGCTGAGCACCACAAGGGGGCTCTCGGCCTGGAAGAGGTCCACGGGAAGCTCCAGAGCCCCGCGGCCGTCGGCGTGCTGCGTCAGGTCCACCCCCACTTCCCTGGCGCCTCTAACCAAGGCGGTCGCGGCCCACCGGACAACGTCCCGCCCATACACGTCGAACGGGGACAGCGCCACGCGGAACACGTCGATGGGAGCCGCGCCGTGGACCTCCAGGCAGCGGTTCACCGTGGCCACGATCCGCCCCAGGGACTGGCCGCGGACGAATTCGCTGTCGGTGAAGTCGAGGACGGCGGAGGCGGCGAGCGCGTGGAGCCACAGGCACGCCCACCTCGTGGAGAGGGCGCTGGTGCGGACGGCTTGTTTGAGGGGGACCCTGCCGACGATCGAGTGGAGGACGTCGTCGGGGAGGCCACTCAGCCGGTCCTCCTCGGATGCTGCTCCCTCGACTCTGCAATACTTCGTGTTGGATTCGATCTCCATTGCCACACGCGGTAGAGCTCGTGTAGAGCCTTCCAAGTGACGCACTGGAATACGTGCGTGGTGGTAATGCGATTTGTTGATGGAGCGCTTTGGCCTAGGCCTTCTTATACGTAACATCCAGCCACTGTTGCGTTGAAAATGTTCACTCACCTTCTCTTGCAAGATTTGCCTCGAAAAGATGGGAGCACATTGGACTCAGAGTGAGAAAAAAGATGAGGGGTTTCTGCCGCAAAGTCTCTTTTACTGGTGGCGGGATGTACAGTGCCTTTAAGATCTATATAGTGCCTTTTAAGATCTATGCAGTTTTAGGGAAAAGAATTCTATGAGACCAGGTCTCACGCGAGACCCATCCTAATGAATGACACGTGGCATTCACAAATCTCAAAGCATTCCCCACTCTCCACTTAAAATCAGGAGGGGAGAGATTAGATGCTTTGTGATTTGTGAATGCCACGTGTCATCTATCAGGACGGGTCTCACCTGCTAACCGTGATACCTGGTCTCATATAATTTTTTTCCGCAGTTTTGGTCCTACTTCATAAGTATAGCTATGTATTGTCCAACCTCATCTTTATATCTCAGCACTTAAGTCAAATCAGTGGTCCCCTCCATCCCATCCACGCATGCATGCACATATTATCTGTCCTCCCCATCATGCATGACACGGGCACAATCGCTCTCATCTCTTCCTCACTAGATTCATGTCCTTTTATTTCTCTTTACATAATTTCAATCATTCATATCTTTTAAGCTACAAATTTATTTGTGAAACTTTTTATATATTTGAATTCCTAGCGACGAGACCTTTCGAACAAGACCAATTTTCAATGCATTTAAACTAGTTTCAATTTTGCCGTTTCAAACAAATTTATGTTGTCAGAACTATGTTAAAAATCCGTGTATTGAAATAAGTGAAATTATTTCAGAATTCAGTGAAATCCAGTTTTTAAACGAGTGAAATTGTTAAAAATGATAGTTATTTTGAAATAAGTGAAATAACCTTTCTATAACAAGTGAAATTATTTTCTTGAAATGAGTGAAATCTTTTTTTTTCATACACATGATAGATATTCCGGTGTGAAATGCGTGAAACTTGTTATTTCAAAGTTTTGAAACTATTTATTTGATACAAGTGAACTATGTGTTTTAAAATGAACAAACTCACTTTTCCAAAATATGTTTTTTCTGAGTGAAATCTGTATTTTGCAACGGCTAAATCTTGTTTTCTTAATTGTGTGAATTTTTTTCTCTAAATTGAGTGAAATCGGTTATTTCAAATAAGTGAAATCGGTTTATTTAAGATACGTGAACCAATTTTTTTTGTAATGAGTGAAACTTTTTTTAACTCATGAAAAATAAATTTCTCAAAGGAGTGAAATATGCCTTTTCAAATTAGTGAAATACATTTTTTCTGAATTAAGTGAAATCGGTTTTTCGAATTGAGTGAAACCAATTTTATGAAATAACTGAAATCATTGTTTGAATGATTGAAATCGTTTCTTGAAATGAGTGAATATAATTTCTGAAACGAGCAAAATCTGTTTTATGAAGTGGGCGAATTTGTTTTCTCAATTGAGTGAAATCGGTTTATTTAAAGAACTGCATATGAGTTATTCAAAACGAGTGAAATCAAATGAGTGAAGTTGGTTTGTAAGTTCCGTATTCCAGTTTGTGAATTTCTTTGAAACCATATATAACACTTATATGAAATAGTGAAACCTTTTGATGTTTTATGAAACTGATTTCGCAGATAATTGAAATATATACAAAAAATGTAGTTCAAATATATCCAAAATTGATCTTGTTCTCAAGGTCTTCACACCACAAGTTCAAATATATAAAAAAAATTAATAATGAACTTTTGGTTCAAAAGATATGAATCGTTAAAAATCTAAGAATGAAAATAAAATGAATGTTCAGTGTATGTGGAGATAGAATATTTTAACATGCATGCAATGATGAAAAGCGGTGCTTCGATTGACACGTCATCTCTCCTGACAAAAATTGAAAAGACATGTAAAGGATCCACATGTATTCTTTTTGTATTGCATTAACTGGTTCTATACCTCAAATAGCTGCACGAATCCCTAAAATTGTATGGATGGCTGATTCTCCACCGGTACATCCCGCCACCGGTAAAAAACTTATTGGGGGTTTCTGCTCTGTTCAATCTCCACTTGCATCTTATTTCCAGATTTAGAACAGCCCCACAAGTAGTCCCATCAATGCTCACTATGTCGTTCAGAATAGAATTAGTGGAGCCATCAGGATCAGGTTCAGACTTCAAAACTGATCCATAGCCAAGATACTGAAAATGTAGAAAAGGGGAATGCCAACGGAGGTCGACTTCCATGGAGGTGGGTATTTTTAAAAAATCGAAAAACATTTTTTAAAGTTTCAAAAAATTCTGAAAAAAATCATACATATTAACATGGATGTATTCTACATATGTGTAAATTTTTAAGATGAAATACATTATGATGAGAGCTACACAAAAAAGACAAATCACGTTTTTCAGACTGATGAACAGTGAGAACACTGTTCACTATTAGAAATGCAGGTTTTTCTCTTTTTTGTGTAGCTCTCACCATAATGTATTTCATTGTCAGATTTTATACACATGTAGAATACATCCATATGAACGTGTAGATTTTTTTCAGATTTTTTTGAAACTCCAAAATATAATCATTGAATTTTTCAAAATAACCACCTCCATGGAGGTTGCCCGCCAAAAGCCCTCACTCTGCACAACTCCATCTACTAGATTTCAACTCTGGTGCTTACATTTGTACCGTAGGAGCCCCCCCCCCCCCCCCCCCCCCTCCCCAAAAAAAAAGAAATGGAGAAGCGGTGTACTTTAAAACTACTGTGCAGTTGTTCTTTCTATGGAATTCATACAAAGTTCAAGAATCTAGTCTGGCCACCATCAAGGTGCGGCACGAGCGGCACATTTCTTACCAATATAAATATGCAAATTACTTATATTGTAACATTAGACGATTTTTTTCAGAGTTCATATATATATATATATATATATATATATATATATATATATCTTGATAAACATCACAGTATTTTACTTATGTGCAAACAAACACTTGAACAAATATATACCAGTCTTAGTACACACACTATGTGTTCTCCTAATTATTTCAGCGTACAACATGTTGCACTCTATTACATTGCACTATGATGAGAAAAGGCCCTCTTTTCCTCCAGCTTTACAAACACACTTCCGTCGTATATACCTCTCGCATCGTCCTTATGAAGAAATCCATCATTGTCACTCGCGACGTTGTATATTCCGCCCCATTCTATTTGAGGTCCCTCCCTGAATTTATAACAATAGAAACGAAAAACTTAGCAGGAGCCAATAATCTTAACTAACTCTTTTGCCCTTCCGTTAATTAAAATCATGCTTTTTACAGGAAATAATTGATTTGTTATAAAAACCGAGGAACCATGAGCAATTACACATATTCATAGGTTTTTTGTTAAAAAACAAAATCCAGATATAACCACGGCATGCATATTTAACAAATTACCATGATGCAGGGTCCAGTGGATCTCGATTTGCTAGGATCATATCCTCCAACTCCAAATATGTCAAACCATCTGGTCTAGTTTTTGCATGCTTTACGAATATTTCCTCAAACTTTTGTGGAACAAACCTACAGCTTGACATGTTTAGCATATATACGGATTCGAAGGATAGAAATATGCACAAAAACTAGCATATATACGAGAATAAAATATCAAAGCATAAATGTACATAATATCACCCAATGATCAAGGTAAATAAATTATATCCAAGTTACAAAGGAAGAGCATTATAAGTCCTCTGCATTGCTTTACTGCTGTTGGATATGTGACATCCCATAAGTTTGTTTTTATATGTATGGATAGAGCTGGTGCACCTCGGTGTTCCGCATAAAACTGGTTATAATATAAAATATCAAAATAGATTTTACCCCATGCAAATTTCCCTTTAAAAGACACTAATTAGTTGAGTTAAGCGGTATTTCTCTATATACCCGTGGATGCACACATCAATAAAACTAGATGATGCCCCACGTTGTTGCGGGAATGTTTGCAATATTTCAATGAGATTTTGATTATATGGAACATGAATTCTTGAAACAATAGTTTCTGAAAGTATATAAGAATTAAATGTAAATAGCATAATAAAATGGAATTTTACATGCATGCATGTTGTAGTGGATTTTTAATATGCATAGTTGCATGTTGAGGTGGGCATTTCCTTATGCATGTTGAATGATGAGATGACATGCTTGCATGTTGAGAAAAATATCTTAGTGGGTGCTAGCTATTTAGATATAGAAGATTACTGTAAAGCTTTCACTATATAGATGAGCACACAATCCAACCCACCAAAAAATTGTTCTAGATCCTTGAAATCTAGTAAAGTGGGGTGATTTCTAAAGTTTAAAAAGTCAGCAGAGACAAAACCACAAGTTTAAGTGATTTGTAACTGTTATTTTCCTTGGTTCACTTGATATGTACATAAGTAGCACGAAGAGGCGGAGCTAGGAAATTTTTCCATTGGGTTCACTTAAAATTTGGGTGTGAACTAACTATACTATCGTAGACTATTTCACAACAAAACCAAAGCAATAATAAGGACAGTCGTGAGTTAATGGGTTCAGCTTTGATTTTTACTCCCTCCGTTCCGAATTACTTGTCTTAGAGTTGTCTAGATACGGAGGTATCTAGCACTAAAATTAGTGCTAGATACCTCCGTATCTAGACAACTCTAAGACAAGTAATTCGGAACGGAGGGAGTAGTTGGGTTCAGATAGCCAAATAGCTATATAGTAACAAGTGATTGCAAAAAATCGCAGCTCCGTCCCTAAATAGCACATTGTATTAATTACCTTCCTTTAACATCAAATGCACCGGTATCACTCCCATGCATTCCTCTGTGCATATTCTCTATGTATATTGATAAGTGAGGCAATGGTGCATCAGCCTGGATTGAAAAAAAGATATAACATATCAAGCTCGTAGTTCATCCACAAACATGTCTATATGTTAAAAGAATAGTGTGTGGGTGAGGGAGAGGAGAAGTACGGGGCTTGTTATAGGACCATTAGCAGCATGCACCAAGGTGGCAAATTCTCTGGCATATGTAACATTAAAACCAATTGCGACAGACCCTACATTCCAAAGTACAAGTTTAGCATGGATTAGAATATAAAATGAAGCCTCCAGCAATAGAGTGCTCTGTATTTAGGACTCGCATCTATGTAAAACCAGTTACTTAAGACACTAAAATAATATAAAGTTAAATATATGTGTTTTGCAGTGGTATGGATATAATGTCATTTTTATTCAGTTCAATGTAACCAGCACGAAGAAAAGTTGAACACAGCAGCAAAATCACTCAAACATGGCATGACCAAATGAAAATGTTTTTCTAGAATAAATGAAAATGTTTTTTATTCGAGTGAAATGCACAGGGAGTGCAATTACTTAGCGGATGTGGCCAATCAACTCTGCTTGGCAGTGGACAAATTTGTACTCTGTAGCTAAGGCTAAAAGATCTATTGAGCTTCTCTTTTATCCATGAAAATGCATAGATTTTTTTTCTCAGTTTGCAGATATGTGCGATTTGTATACTATCTTAGTAAGACTAAATCGTGCAGAATTTGTTGCAGAAATCAATCACCTTCAAATGTTTCCGAAGGGGTAATGATGCCATCCTTGTTACGGTCGAAAAAGGAGACATGTTTCTGGAGTGCCGTCATGTTGCGAATCTCAGTATGTGCCATCACACGCCCCCCTTCAAGTTACAAACACACAATAGCGATGATATGCGTAAGTGAGAAATTACAGAAAAGTTTGCAATAGTTATCATGCATAGTAAAAAAAAAATTAGGAAACTGCAGCATGTAGCAAGACTTACCGCCAAACATCCATAGGAACAGAAGAGCAGCCACCGGCGGCAGGAGTGGAGAAGCTGCTGCTGATGATTGTCGCCGGATCGCCATCGCTGCTGCTGCTGCCGCCGCCGGTAACCCCTTCTTCCCTGGCCGTGTGACTGAGAGGGAACGCGGTGCATTGTTTAAGTAGCCAGGGAAGAGCTACATATGAAAGGTCCATCTTTCTTGCTGAAGCAGAGATGGTACTTGGCGGAAGCTAACCCACGTAAACATCTTTGTTGGCGGATGCGGAGCATTAGTCTCTGGTGCATTTATGATTGATGTGCGGAAGAGGAGCAAACTTTTATATGACTACCGATATTGACGTTTTTGTTGTGTATATGGTGCAAATGCGGTAGCAAACTGGCCACCGGTTGGTAAGATTCGTGGTGGTCCTCGTTGTTGCTTGGAGGAAGCTAAACCAAGTTTCAGTAGGCAGCAATCTTGAATTACCAGCAGGTGTTTTCAAAATAATCTCAGATGAGTCTGGAGAAAAATAATCTAAGCGGGTTGTCATTTATATTCAGTAATCTTTGACATTTAAAACTGAAAAGAAAGGAACAACTGATAAACAATTTTTTTAAACATGCACGGATGTCAATGCTGAAATTTTGTCTATTTTGGGTCGGTCCAATAACAGTTTCAGAAATTCCTAATAAATATTAGAGGCCCACGCAGCCCATTCGTGCAAGTCAAAAGGTGAAACTAAAATTTAGTCCCACATTACTAGCTTGGTAGGAGTTGGACCGAGTGAGGGCTTTTGACGGGCGACCTCCATGGAGATGGTTATTTTGAAAAATTCAATAATTACATAGTTTCAAAAAATTCTGAAAAAAAATTCTACACATTTATATGGATGTATTTTACATGTGTATAAAATCTGACAACGAAATACATTATGGTGAGAGCTACACAAAAAAGAGAAAAACCATTTCTAATAGTGAACAGTGTTCGCACTGTTCATCAGTCTGAAAAACACGATTTGTCTTTTTTATGTAGCTTTCATCGTAATGTATTTCATCTTAAAAATTTACACATATGTAGAATACATCCATGTTAACATGTATGATTTTTTTCAGAATTTTTTGAAACTTTAAAAATATGTTTTTTGATTTTTTTTCAAAATATCCACCTCCATGGAGGTCGACCGCCGTTGGCATTTTACGGAGTTGGACCTCCTTATAAAGAAGATTATTTCCTCACATGTATGAGCATGCGAATAAGAGGGACATTCACGTGCACTCCTCCTCCGCCGCCTGCCTCGGCGCGACGCGTGTTGCGGGAATGAGCCGATGTCTAATTTTTTGCCACGCACGACTGGTATACGAAAGGTCACACGGAAGTTGAAAATATTTTTGTTATAGTGGACATTGAATGTGAAGGGCACATCCCTTTTGGTTGCTGGCTATTTCACTTCGTCTCCGTCTCTTCGTTTCACCTTTCGTTGCTGCTCTCTCGCCTCTTTCTCCTGTGCCTGTAAAAGGGAGGTCGCTCGTCGCGAAAGACACACATTAGAACATCATCTTCCTCTCGCCACCGTTCCTGAGCACTGAGCTACTGCTACGATCTTCTCCATCCCGGCTTGCGGTGTGCACCGCAGGTCGGGACATAGTAGGCCTCCGAAACCCCACCATTTTGAGTCCTGTACGAGAAAAAGGGTGATAAGGTTTTTGGGGAGTGCTCCGCGCGACTACTGACTCCTTCATCACGGGAGCCCTGGACTCCGACGACTACTTCCCCGACGACAACTTCTTCCCCGACATCAACAACCTCTTCGACGACATGGCTAGCAAGGATACCGACCCCAAGACCAGTGCTTCTGCCGCTGCTCCGTATGTCTTCGTGTTCTCTCTGTTTAAGATCTTGCCTTAGTTTCTTGCTCTAGCCTTTCTTGTTCCACTCTATGTTCTACATATGTTCTGTTCTAGTTCATATGTTCATATGCTATTTGCCTTCACTCTGCTAGATTACATGACATGTTTCATCTGTACTACACTAGTCATGTTTTATCTAGTATTTCTGTTAATAAAATCATATGCTAAATTGCTCATACTTGCAACAATCCAAAAACCTTATTATAGGTAGTTTATCCCGAGTAGTTTTGTTGCTTCCAAGAGACCTCCTATATTTGAGGGTATCCACTATAAGAGGTGGCACGTGAGAGCAGTCTTATGATTTCAAACCATGAGTTGCTATGACGCCATTCTTGGCAAACCTGAAGGAGATTATGATGCTCAACAGGAACAAGTTTTTCAGAAAATGAATACCCTGTTTAAGGCTGCTCTCTTGAGTGTTCTTGATGAGAACATAGTTGATGCTTACGCGTCAATTGATAATGAAAAAGATATGTGGGATGCACTCAAGGCCAAGTTTGGGGTCTCAGATGCCCGCACTGAGCTGTACATCATGGAACAATTCTATGACTATAGGATGACTGAAGAGCGCTCCATGGTTGAGCAGGCTCATACAGTCATTTGCTAGAGAACTTGAGCACTTCAATTGTATGCTACCAGACAAGTTTGTTGCCGGAGGCATCATCACTAAGCTTCCTCCTTCGTGGGGGAACTTTGCTACCTTACTGAAGCATAAGAGGCAGGAGTTTTCCGCTCCGGATCTCATTGGTACTCTTGATGTGGAAGAAAAGGCGAGAGCAAAGGACACACGTGCTCGAGGTATTGAGGGAGGATCTAGTGCCAAACTTATATAGAAGAAAAACTTCCAGTCCCCCAAGTTCAAGAACAAGGGCAAGTTTGATGGTAAAACAAAGTTTGATGGGAAGAACAAGGCTGTACAGCACACCAACTTCAAGAAGAATAACAAGAAGAAAGGTGTTTGTCATGTGTGTGGAGATCCTGATCATTGGGCTCCTAGTTGCCCTAGTCGTTATGATAGGCGTCATCTTGGGAAAGGCAGAAAGACCGCTAATGTGGTCATTGGTGACATTGACATGAAAGATGTTGGGTATGGTATATTTCCCACTATTCTTTCAGTATGTCATTCCCCTGATTGGTTAATTGACACGGGTGTTAATGTGCATGTATGCGGTGATATTTCCATGTTTTTGTCTTATCAGACCGCAGGGACTTCAACCGTGCTGACGGGTAACGGTTCAAGTGCTTCTGTTCGTGGTGTTGGCACGGTCGATGTGAAGTTTACTTCGGGGAAGATCATGCGGCTGAAGAACGTGCACTATGTCCCCTCCGTCAATGAAAATAATGTTAGCGGATCTCTTCTGTGTAGTTGTAAAATCTGAGGTATCTGACATGCATGTCGGTACAATCATGGAGTCAAATGATGCGACTTTCCTTGAAGATATCTTTCCCATGAAGGATATGGCTACCTCATCAAATCGGGAGATGCCTAGTTCATCGAGTCAGGAATTAGTTAAAAATATTGAACTACCATCTCGATGGAATACTTTGAAAATCCTGTGGAGGAGATCAATAAAGTTCCTACTAGGAGCAAAAGACAGAGGACTGCAAAGTCCTTTGGTGATGATTTTCTTGTGTATCTCATAGATGACACTCTCAATTCTATTTCAGAGGCCTACGCATCTGAGGATGCTGACTATTGAAAGGAAGCGGTCCATAGTGAGATGGATTCTATCTTGGCAAATGAAACTTAGGAGATAACTGATCGTCCTTATGGGTGTAAACCCATAGGATGTAAATGGGTATTCAAGAAGTTTAGGCCTGATGGTACTATTGAGAAGTATAAGGCACAACTCATGGCTAAGGGTTATACCCAAAAGGAAGGTGAAGACTTTTTTGATACTTACTCACATGTGGCTTGACTGACCACTATTGGAGTACTACTTTCACTAGCTGCCTCACCTGGTCTTCTCGTTCATCAAATGGATGTCAAGACTGCTTTCCTAAATGGAGAGTTGGACGAGGAAATTTA
Organism: Triticum urartu; assembly: GCF_056163025.1. Taxonomy (NCBI): domain Eukaryota; kingdom Viridiplantae; phylum Streptophyta; class Magnoliopsida; order Poales; family Poaceae; genus Triticum; species Triticum urartu. The sequence goes on along the minus strand of NC_141878.1, from coordinate 158,207,656 downwards.
CATGGAACAACCAGATGGGTTTGTAGTAGATAGTCAAGAAGAAAAAGTGTGCAAGTTGCTAAAGTCTTTGTATGGACTTAAGCAAGCGCCCAAGCAGTGGCATGAGAAGTTTGGAAAAACTTTCACAGCTGCAGGCTTTGTTGTAAATGAAGCTGATAAATATGTGTACTATCGCCATGGTGGGGACGAGAGAGTTATCCTTTGCTTGTATGTTGATGACAAACTGATTTTCGAAACAAATCTGAATGTTCTTTTACTGTACAAAGAATTTTTTTGACTATACAACAAATCTGAATGTTATTAAGGAGGTCAAGGATTTCCTATCTCATTGTTTTGAGATGAAGGATTTATGAGTGGTTGATGTCATTCTGAACATCAAGTTGTTGAGAGACGATGATGGTGGGATTACATTGCTTCAATCTCACTATGTGAAAAAGATCTTAAGTTGCTTTGGCTACAGTGACTGCAAGCCCTGTCCAACACCATATGATGCTAGCATGCTGCTTCGAAAGAATTGAAGAATTGCTAGAGATCAATTGAAATATTCTCAGATTATTGGCTCGCTTATGTACTTAGCCAGTGCTACAAACTGAGCCGTTTTGTCTCAAAACCAGAAGATGTGCATTGGAAAGCTCTAGAGAGAGTTATGCATTACTTGAAAGGCACTGCGAGTTATGGAATTCACTACACTGGGTACCCAAAGGTACTGGAAGGGTATAGTGACTCAAACTGGATCTCTGATGCTGATGAGATAAAGGCCACGAGCGGATATGTATTCACTCATGGAGGTGGCACTGTTTCTTGGAAGTCTTGCAAGTAGACCATCTTAACAAGTTCAACAACGGAAGCAGAACTCACATCACTAGATCCAGCTACGGTCGAAGCAGATTGGCTTCGCCGGCTCTTGAATGACTTATCGATTGTTGAGAAATTTGTACTGGGTATTCTTATGAACTGCGACAATCAAACTGTGATCACGAAAGTGAGCATCTCAAAGGATAACATGAAGTCATAAAGACATGTTTAGAGAAGGTTAAAGTCTGTCAATAAAAGGAAAAACTCCAGAGTAATTGCATTGTATTATATCCAAACGTTTAAAAATCTGGCAGTTCCTTTTACTAAGGGTCTATCACGTAATGTGATACATATTGCATCGAAGGAGATGGGTATGAGATCGACAATATAAGTTGTTCACAGTGGTAACCTAGTCTATGTGATCGGAAATCCCGTGAATTAGATGTGAAAGACAAGCTGTTGGTCAACTGAGAGGAAAGTATCTTCACTATTAACAATACCACTCAATGAATATGCAATACTCTCCTAATTTGCATGGCAGATTGATGTATATCTTAATGTGTTCTAAGTGGCTCATTCAAGCAAAGATATTGTCCTACAGAACATCTTTTGAAGAACACACCTATATGAGCCTGATTGTTAAACGTCGCAATCTATGAGAGTAGGGTGCTCTCTAGTAAACTCATGAAAGGTTTTGGAGTATGACGCATAAGCTTTACCCGCAGGGAAGACCCACGGTGGTCTAGTATCGATCAAGGCTTTGTGTGAAGCTAGATTCGCATAAAACTTGCAGTTCAAGGCCCAGTCCACTGTTCAAGTTGTTTACTAGTGTAGCATAGAGTTCTAGGTAGAAGTTCAACTTAACAGTCTCCACTTCAGTACCGGTGTATAAATTAGTGTTTTGGAACCAAAATCAAATTTTGTGTGCCTCTGGGATCTGGTGGGGGATTGCTGAAATTTTGTCTATTTTGGGCCAGCGCAATAGCAGTTTCAGAAATTCCTAATAAATCCTAGAGGCCCACGCAACCCATTCGTGCAAGGCAAGAGGTGGAACTAAAGTTTTGTCCCACATTGCTAGTTTGGTGAGAGTTGGACCTCCTTTTAAGGGAGGTTGTTTCCCGACTTGTATGAGCATAAGAACAAGAGGGGCATTCACGCGCGCTCCTCCTCCGTCGTCCGCCTCGCCACGACGCGCCGTGAGTTGCGGGAATGAGTCGAACCGATGTCTAAATTTTTGCCACGCACGACTGGTATATGAAAGGTCACACGGAAGTGAAAAGATTTTTGCTATAGTGGACACTGAATGTGAACAACGCATCCCTTCGGCAGCAGGCTGTTTCACTTTGTCTCCGTCTCTTCGTTTCACTTTCCGTCTCTGCCCTCTCGCCTCTTTCTCCTGTGCATATAAAAGGGAGGTCGCTCATCTCCAGAGACGCACATTAGAACATCATCTTCCTCTCACCATCGTTCCTGAGCACTGAGCTACTGCTACAATCTTCTTCATCCCGGCTTGCGGCGTGCACCGCAGGTCGGGACAGTAGGCCTCCGAAACCCTACCACTTATCGTCCCATTTTCATCGGTTAAACTCCATAAAATGCAAAACTTTTCAAAAATTCAAACAACTTGGCATGATGCCTTGAATTGGTCATAGAAACTGGTGGAAAATATTTTCGGTCCTTTGACGGATGTCGGAAAACAACGAGCTATCAAACGGACCCTTCTGGCCTATGTGAACACCCTCCGTTGAATATAGTCTATTTTTTGACATCCTTGAAATGACCCCCACTTTTGCAAGAAGGTAAGCATGCCCATGGTAGGCACATGCCTGGTTTGGATGACTTCCGACATCGTATGCAAGTTATGACACATCCGATTATTTATCGGCCTTTTTAACTGAGAAAATTCAAGAAAGTGCAAAACTTGGCGAAAACTTAATCAATTTGGCATGATGCCTTGAATTGGTCATACAGGGCCAACAAAAAAGAGGCCATTTAAGGGATATTGAAAAATGAGGTACTCCCAAACATGCCCTTATGGCCTATCCGAACATTCTTTGTTGAACATGGTATTTCTTTGGAAATATATGGACTGACCCAACTTTTGCAAGCAAGTGGGCATGCCCACGTTAGGCATCCATGCCTGGTCTGAATGACTTCCGACACCATATGCACGTTGCGACACGTTCTGCCTTGAATTGGTCATACAAGGCCAACAAAAAAGAGGCCATTTAAGGGATATTGAGAAATGACGTACTCCCAAACATGCCCTTATGGCCTATCAGAACACTCTTTGTTGAACATGGTATTTCTTTGGAAATATATGGACTGACCCAACTTTTGCAAGCAAGTGGGCATGCCCACGTTAGGCATCCATGCCTGGTCTGAATGACTTCCGACACCATATGCACGTTGCGATGCCACTAATCGACCTTTTTCATCAAAAAAACTCCAGAAAACACAAAACTTGTCAAAAACTCAAACAACTTGTCATGATGTCTTGAATAGGCCATACGAGGCCCTTGAAAAATGTCGGGTCATTTCAAGAATGTCGAGAAACTGCATGCTCTCGAACGGAGCCTTCTGGCCCCCGAACACACTTCATTCAACATGCATGATATATTTTTGTACATCCTTTAAATGACCCCAACCTTTTGCCATCAGGTGGGCATGGCCATCATAGGCACCCATATCAGGTTTGAACAATTTCTGACACCCTATGCAAGTTGTGACACATTAGGACATTTTTCCGCATCTTTGGACCAAAAAAACTCCAAAAAATGCAAAAATTGTCTAAAACCAAAACAAATTGTCTTGGTGCCCTGAGTTTGTCAAACAAGATCATGAAAAGTTAGGGCCATTTTAAGTATGTCAAAAAACAGCATGCTCCCAAACAGACCCATCTGGCCAACCTAAACACCTTCCGTTGAACATGGTGTTTTGTGGTCATCCTTAAAATTACCCCAACTTTTGCCATAGGATGGACATGGCCATGGTAGGCATCCATGCCAAGTTTGAACGACTTCCGACACTATATGCAAGTTGCAACACATCTAGCCATTTATCGGCCTTTTTTACCGTGAAAACTCTAGAAAATGCAAAACTTGTCAAAAACCCAAGCAACTTGGCCCGATGCCTCGAATTTGTCATATAAGGCCAGTAAAAAACATTGGGGCATGGATGCCTACCATGGGCATGCCACCTGCTGGCAAAAGTTGGGACCATTTCAAGAATGTCCAAAAAACAACATGGTCAACAGGGTGTCTGCGTAGGCATCCATGTCAGGTTTGAAGGAAAAAGTATTTAAAATCAAAATTTATATACATACTTAAAACTGCCATTTTAAGTTTTTAACATTACTAGTAAAATAAAAAGGATAAAGTTGAAAATAGTAAATATTTTTAAAGGCATTCAATAAATATTTAAAGGAAAAAATAATTTAAAATCATAATTTAAAACAGTTACTTAAAGCTGTTATTTTGGTGTTTCAACTTGTTGAACAGGTTTCAAAAAGAATAATACAGTCTAAAAGGAAGAAAAAATAAGGAAAAAAACACTTAGGCCTTGCCCAACTAAGCGACGACATCGAGCGCCCATTGGAATTTGTTTGAAATTTCAAAACTGTTCCCATTTTCAAAATAATTTGTTCACAAATTCAAAAATGTTCAGGCAAATTCAGAACACTTAGATTTCAATTTTTTCGCATTTCTGTAACATGTTGGAAATTAAAAACTCAGTTTGTGTTTTCCAAAAATGTTTGTTTTCACAATTTTGTTCATGCTTTTCAAAAAGAAAAATCGTGTTTGAACAATTTTTGAAAGACACAAACATTTTTTTAAGTTACCTTGCAATTTTTTAAAATATGAATATTTGTCAATTTATGAGCAAAATTTGAAAATAACAAACTTTTTTGAAATCTTCAACAAAATTATGAAAGAGCGACCATTTTGTTGAAAAGAAACAAGGAACGTAACCGGAACTATGAAAAAAATTTGGTTCAAAGCGTTCGTAAAATCTATTTAAAATTCGCAGCCAGTCCGTTACTTAAAGCGTCAAGCTATACAACTTTCACGAAAGGCAGCGAGTCGTAGTGGAGAGCTCCTGTTCGGCGCCTATTGCGCCCGAACAATTTCCTGGCGCACACTGCAACGCCCCTATTGGGCGGGCTCGCGAAGGAGAAGAGCAGCGCACGAATGCCAACAAATCATAATACTCTTTTTTTCGTGAATACGCATTGATGTGTATCTTTGTATTGATAGGTGAAAGAGAGGGTTACAGGGTCCCCGTAGGACGTGCGCTAACAGGTGTCCCATGAGGTGCAATTGAGCGGGGGGGGGGGGGGGGGGGATGCTCAGCCTCGCTACAAGGTATTACAATGCAGGGATAATAGAATCTAAGCCTATGGCACCGGCGCGAGCCCAAAGTCGAGCCTCGTCACGGATGGTGCGCTGTAAATCATCGCATGAAGGTCGGGCATTGTCAAACACCGCAGCGTTGCGGTGCTTCCAGAGGGACCAAGCCACGAGGGCAATGAGGGAGTTTGCACCCTTGCGGAGGCTGGCTGGAGCGGTGTTGGAGGTGGCAGCCCACCAGGCATAGAAGGTCGCCGAGGCAGTGGGGGCGGAGGTCGGCAGCCTGCACCATGAGAGAACCTCGTGCCATGTGATTCGAGAGAAGGCGCATTGGACCAAGATGTGGTCGATGGTCTCAGGCTCCTGGCAGCAGAACTTGCATAGTGGGTCGTGCGGGAGTCCATGGCGAGCGCGCCTCTCGGCGGTCCAGCAACGGTCCATGGAGGCGAGCCAGAGAAAGAATTTGGCATTAGCGGGAGCCCAGCAGCGCCATATGAGGCGCTAGAACGGAGAGCCAATCGATCCGGCGAACAAGGCTTTGTAGGACGAGCCAGCGCTGTAGGTGCCGTTAGCCGTCCATTTCCAGGTGATCTTGTCAGGGTTGGTGGTCAGCTGTATGCGCTGTAGTCGTCGCCACAGATCGACATACTCGACGACAGCGGCAGGGCTTAAGGAGCCGTGGATGTCGCTGATCCAGAGGTTGTCATGGAGCGCGTCGGAGACGAGCCGCGAGCGCCGTCGCCTGCGCGGGACGAGCGGGAGTAGTGTCGGGGCAATCTCGCTGATGGATGATCCCTCGATCCAGTGATCGCACCAGAAGCGGCAAGACTTGCCGTCCCCAACGGTCCAGAAAGTGGATGCTCGAAAGAACTGCTGGACCTCCTCGTCGTGCGGGAGCTGGAGGTGGCTCCAGGGTCGCGATGGGTCTGTGGCCTGCAACCACAACCATCGTGTGCGGAGAGCGATGCCAGTGCGGTGTATGTCGCGCACGGCGAGGCCCCCAAGCTCAAGCGGCCGCGACAGCTTAGGCCAACTGACGAAGCAACAGCCAGTGTTAGCGTCCTTGCGACCAAACCAGAGGAAATCATGGATAATCTTGGTGATCTTCTTAAGGATGGAAGAATGTAGACTCAGGGCGAGGAGTAAGTGCACTGGCATGGTCGTAAGCACATGGCGCACCAGGGCGAGTCGCTCGCCGCAAGAGAGAAGGGTGGCCTTCCAAGTTGCAAGTTTCTTGGCCAGCCGCTCGACCAGGGGCATGAGAGCATACGCGTGGCACTTGCGGATGGAAAGCGGCAACCCGAGGTATGTGATGGGGAAAGCACAATACTCTTGCTTTCTTGTTCAAGAATACCTAACCGCTAGAGCAAACAGACAATTACGATTGGTAATAGCGCCAACGGTATATGAACAAGAGTAGTCGCGCTATTTATTGCACAAAACCGTGTACTGTATCACTTAGATTTTTGAATTACTTGAAAAATAGCGAATTTGAAAAAGTTCATCAAATTTTAAAAAAAATCATGAAATTGAAAAAAGTTCAAGTTTTTGAAAGAAGTTCATTGAATTTGAAAATAAGTTCATCGAATTTTCAAAAAAGTTCATTGGATTTGAAAAAAGAGTTCATTGAATTTCCAGATTCTTCATCAAATTTGAAAAAAGTTCACTGGATTTTAAAAAAGTCATTGAATTTAAAAAAAGGTTCATTGAATCTAAAAAAAGGTTCATCGAATTTGACCAAAAGTTCATCGAATTAGAAAAAGTTCATCAAATTCAAAAAAAATTATCAAATTCGATAAAATTCAATTTTTTTTATCAAATTCGATAAAATTCAAAAAAAGTTCATTGAATTTGAAAAAAGTTTGCCAAATATGGAAAAAGTTCATTGAATATGAAAAAAGTTCATCTATTTTGCAGAAAAAAATGTGAAGAAAAATAAAAATTCTTGATTTTGCAAAAGAAAATTTGGAAAAAGGAAAAAAGGAAATGGAAAAAGGAAAGACACAAGTAGAAAGGAAAGAAAAGATGTGCCTTATCACAGTGAGGGTGGTGGCGCGGTGGTTATTTCATCCTCCGTCGATGCTCAAGGTCGCAAGTTTGATTCTCCCTCGATCGCCCTTTTTTGCGGTATAAAAGCATAGAAAGAAGTATACAAATCACCCCCAAATCCAATCGTTGGGATACATACCCCCTGAACTGAAAACCGGGACAAATCACGTCCTCAAATTACTAAAACCGGGTTAATAGGTTTCAATCAAATCTTGAGCAGTTTTGTCTCCCGTGATGCCAATTAGGTGCTGACAGGGCAAAAAAAACTTTGAGTGGGTCCCATTAGCCAGTTGCCCCTTGCTTCTCCTCCGTCCTCTGTTCCCCTTTGTCTCTCACGCAGAGAAAATCCCCACCTCGCCTCTCGCCTCGCCTCTCCTCTCGCGAGTCGCCGGCGCCCCGCCCCGCCCCGCCTCTCCTCTCGCCTTTCGCCGGCGCCCCGCCCCGCCTCGCCAGTCGCCGGCGCCTCGCCTCTCGCCTTTCGCTGTCAACCAAGCAATGGCGTCTTCAGGGATCTCCTCCACGAGTCGGCTGTCGACCAGCGGAAGCGAGGGCACGCAGGCGCCGTCGCAGTCGCCGGTTCCTACCGACATGGCCCAATGGAGTAAGAGCCGCCGCAGTATTGCCGTTGTGACATGAAAGCCCCGAGATGGATCTCATGGAGCCCGAAGAACCCAGGGAGGAGGTACTACAACTGCGGCAAAGCATTGGTATTTTTTCTTTCGCTTGTTATGCTATTAGCCTCGAGTATGTAGAAGCAAGTATAAACTGAATGAATGGACTGAAAAATCTTTGTCCCAGATTTGGGGTTGTAGTACTGAAAAATTAGTATGCAGGGGCAAGTAGCCTCGAGTCTGTAGGAGCAAGTAATTTTTTGGAAATTAGTATGCACTGAAAAAATAGTAGTATTTCCTCCCGGTTTTGGGGCTGTAGTACTAGTCATGCAGTTACCAATTCTGAATTATAAAATGATGATGTGTGTCTGAATTCTCTGCGTGTGCACATGTTAATCTGTTGCTTCTGATCTTGTGAACCCAGGGAGTCGACTGCAGATATTTTCTTTGGCATGATGATCCACACAGTCCATTTGTGAGCATGTTGCTTGGTGATTTGCGTGATGTTGTGTATCGACTGAAGGATCAACTGAGGAATGAAAATGACTTGCTCAACGCCAGCTTGTCGAAGAACAAGTTGTTGGATGCGTATGTGTGTGATTTGGAAGTCAAGCATCATGGAGAAGTTGCTGTCCTGAAGAAGAAGATTCAGAATCTGCAGTTCTGCCTTGTGGTTGCTGTTCTGTTTTGCCATTTCCTTCTTTTGGAAATGATTTACATCATAAAAAAAATTAGTTTGCGAATGACTCAATTATGTATGCTGTTAAGCAAGATTCAGAATGTATGCTGGAGAAGTTGATGTCCTGAATGTATGTTGTACTATGAAAACATGCAGAATTTGTACTGTGTAATGTTATGCAAAATTAAGAATTTGCCCTGAATGTATGTTATGAAAACAATCAGGATCTATGTATGTGACAATTCTGATATATAGTTGGTGTTCAATCCAGAACAAAATAGTATGTGAAAATCCTGATATATAGTTGGTTGGCAGTACAGATATTACATGACTGCAACTAGAGGCCCTACTCCTGATACAAAAAAGACTCCTTAAACATATACTCCCTCCGTTCGGAATTACTTGTCTCGGAAATGGATGTATCTAGAACTAAAATACATCTAGATACATCCATTTCTGCGACAAGTAATTCCGAACGGAGGGAGTATATTACATGACATGACTCCTGATACAAAAAAGACATGTTCAACATCAAACTGGAGGCCCTGCTCTGCCTTTCTTAGCTTCCTTGTATGCAGCTAGATTGAAACAATGTTGTGGCAAGTTTGTAACTTGTTTAGGTGGAACAAATGGAGTTACAGCACTTCTCTGAACCTTCGCTGATCTAGGCTTGCTGGCTGGAGCACTTCTCTGAACCAATGATCTTTGCTGTGACACATGCAATGAGCTTGGTTGTGAACTTGGCTCCCTAATTTGAATGCCTGTAGGTCTTTTGGGCTCATGCACTTGTAGGTCTTGAGCTGCAGCCTTTCCCTTGCTCTGCCTTGCAACTTCTTCAACCTATGACATGTGAAAGTGTACCACATTAAAACTTATGGACTACATGGGTATAGTATGACATGTGACAATGCAGTAAAATTTTGAAATTACTTATATTCAACACATTACCTTTGATTTCTTTGAATTTTCTGCCTCATAGGCTTTTTTTTCTGTATTTTCCTTTTCCTAGACCTTTCACTTGTGACAATGCACTTGAACAGGATAATCCCTCTTTTCACTTGAACAGGGCAGTTTGCTCTCATGCCACAAATCCTATCGCTGCCACTTGAACAGAGCAAGCTGTCAGCGGCTGCTCTCATGTGGTACAGTAAAAACCACAACGAAGTTGGACAGTAGGCAAGCTACAGTTTCATGTGAGGAGGCTGACTGCGGAATGGGTAGAATTTTGCACACCCCATTCCCCTCACCCAAACCCACACCTCTGCGGCGCACGCGATCGTACACTAGCGCTCGTGATTCTTTTTTTTCTTTTTTTTTTGAGATCTAGAGTAGGGACTACTCTACAAGAGATACATATTCAGACACCATCAGAGGTCGGAGCCCTTCCGGAACGTTGGCTATGATCTCTTGGTTGCCTGCAGTTCTTGTTGCCGCCGCAAGCTCATGGGCAAGCGCCTTGCATGATCTAGTCAAATGGTTTACGTTGTAGCTTGCAAACTCCGCCAGTACTTGCTTAATATCCTTTATCAAAGCGTAGCACTGAGAACGTGGCTGTTCCCGCCCAGACACTTCTTTAACGATTGTATGCAATCCATTTCCAGAATCAGATGCCCTCTGTAATACTTTGCAAGTGCAGTCACTCCGGCGAGTGCTGCTTTTGCCTCGGCCTCCTCCACACATCGGCTGGCAGTCAGGCTTCTGCATACTGAGACCAACACATGGCCTTTGCTATCCCTAGCGACTGCACCTGCTGCTGAATCACCCGACTCGGCCTGAAAGGCAGCATCGGTACTTAGCTTGACAGTATCTCGCCGGCGCTCGTGATTCTGCCGACGAACGACACCAGAAATGGAGTAGAGGAGCAGCGGGGATGGAGGCGCACGCACCTGGACACATTGTTTCGTTCGGAGACAGGCAAGTAGCAGACAACGGCAGGCGGCGACGGCGACGGCGGACGACGGCGACGACCAAGCCCTAGCGAACGGAAGAGCGATTCTGAAGGCGAGGGAAAAAGGAAAGAAAAGAAGGGGACAAGGGGAAAAGTGTAACGCCCTCGATGCGGCTATATCTCCCACGTGTCGAAGCACGATTTAGAGGCATAACCGCATTGAAAGCAATGTCGCAAGTGAGGTAATCTTCACACAACCCATATAATACATAAGGGAGAGAAATACATAGTTGGCTTACAATCGCCACTTCACACAATACATGAATAAAACATTACAACATCCAAATACAATCAAGGTCCGACTACGGAACCAAAATAAAAGAAGAACCCCCAAATGCGACAAGGTCCCCGATCGACCCCAACTGGGCTCCACTACTGATCAACTAGAACGAAACAACACTAAGGACAAGATCTTCATCGAGCTCCTCCTGAGTTTGGTTGCGTCATCTGCACGGACTCATCGGCACCTGCAAGCTGGTTTTGGAAATATCTGTGAGCCACGGGGACTCAGCAATCTCGCACCCTCGCGATCAAGACTATTTAAGCTCATAGGTAAGGTAAAAGGTATGAGGTGGAGCTGTAGCAAACGACTAGCATATATGGTGGCTAACATACGCAAAAGAGAGCGAGAAGAGAAGGCAAGACACGATCGATAAAACTATGATCAAGAAGTGATCCTAGAACAACCTACGTCAAGCATAACTCCAACACCGTGTTCACTTTCCGGACTCCGCCGGAAAGAGACCATCACGGTAACACACGCGGTTGATGCATTTTAATTAAGGTCAACTTCAGGTTTTCTACAACCGGACATTAACAAATTCCCATCTGCCCATAACCGCAGGCACGGCTTTCGAAAGTTCAAATCCCTGTAGGGGTGTCCCAACTTAGCCCATGACAAGCTCTCACGGTCAACGAAGGAATAGACCTCCTCCCGAGACATTCCGATCAGACTCGGTATCCCGATTCTACAAGACATCCTCGACAATGGTAAAACAAGTCCAGCAAGACCACCCGATGCGCCGACATCCCGATAGGAGCTGCACATATCTCGTTCTCAGGGCACACCGGATAAGCAATCCGTACAACTAAAACCAGCCCTCGAGTTTCCCCGAGGTGACGCTGCAAGGGGCTCTAGTTTGGACCAACACTTAGACAAGCACTGGCCCGGGGGGGTTTAAAATAAAGATGACCCTCGGGATGCGCGACTCCCAAGGGAAAAAGGCTAGTTGGCGAATGGTAAAACCAAGGTTGGGCCTTGCTGGAGGAGTTTTATTCAAGGCGAACTGTCAAGGGGTTCCCATTATAACCCAACCGCGTAAGGAACGCAAAATCCGGGAACATAACACCGATATGACGGAAACTAGGGCGGCAAGAGTGGAACAAAACACCAGGCATAAGGCCGAGCCTTCCACCCTTTACCAAGTATATAGATGCATTAATTAAATAAGATATATTGTGATATCCCAACAAGTGAAACATGTTCCAACAAGGAACGACATCTCCATGTTCCAACAAGGAACAAACTTCAATCTTCACCTGCAACTAACAACGCTATAAGAGGGGTTGAGCAAAGCGGTAACATAGCCAATCAACGGTTTGCTAGAACAAAGTGGGTTAGAGGCTTGGCTCAACAATATAGGAGGCATGAAGCAAGTGGTAGGTATCGCAGCATAGGCATAGCAAAAGAGCGAGCAATTAGCAAGCAAAGATAGAAGTGATTTCGAGGGTATGGTCATCTTGCCTGAAATCCCGCAAGGAAGAAGAACGAGTCCATGAAGAAGACAAATGGACGTAGCCGAACGAATCCTCGCAACACGACGTTACCGGATCCAACCCGAAGAAGCAACACCGGAAAGAAGCAAACAATCATGGTAAACAACCATCACATAATCATGGCATGATGCACAATCAAGTATGATGCATGTCCGGTTTAATGAAGCATGGCACGGCAAAGTGCACAAACAATCCTACAAATTAAGTGGAGCTCAATATGCAACTCCGTTGCATATTGACGAAACACCACATTCAAGTTATTTAGTTCGATCTCGTTTATGTACCCAACAATATTACATGTTGTTAAAACATGGAAAGAGGGTGAAGCAAAGTAAAACTACCTATCTAGTCAAGTTTAAATGAGGCCGGAACAACAAAACAACAAGTCCGGAAACTCCTCATGTGCATATATATTCGGTTTGGTACTGTTCTGCCCTAAACACAATTTTAGGGTTGTTAAACATGCAAAGTGAGTACACCATGTTAAACTAGGCATTTTTCCACCCCATTTACATATAAAGATTATTTAAATCCGAGCTACGGTTATTTAGTTATGAATTAAAGCATTTTAACATGGCATAGGAGCAAATTTAATCAAACATCATTTTAAATATTTTTAACATGATTGAAAGTTGGATATACTTAACCTACACATAATTTTAAGCATTTTTCCTATATAATTCATTTTAAACCGATGCACCAATTGTGAGTTATTATATGCATGTTGTCTAGGGGTTTTCCTGCAAAACTGTTGTCTCTGGAATAAAGAACAAAAATCGCAGAACAGGAAAAAAAACCTATCGGGCCGAATCTGAAGCAAACTGGGTCTACAGAAAGAAAGAAAACAACGGAGGCTCCGCTGGGCCTCACCATGGGCTTCGGCCCAGATCTGGAAAGCAACGATAGGCCGGTTGCTGGGCCTCGGAGCACTGCGGCTGGATTGGCCCGGCAGCAGGGCGACGGGTCAACGCTGCGTGCGAGCGGTGTTCTGACGCTCGAAGCAGAGGCGAGACAAAAGACAGGGGCGAGGTCACACGGCGGCGCTGGGGCTCCGGCAAGCAACGGGGAGCCTGCGGGAGGTGGGACGAGCTGGACGTCGTGGACTCCGTCGAAGGCCGTGGTCGGTGGAGCCCTTGGGAAAAATGGACGAGCTCCTGTGGGGGAAGAAACATGGCCGACAGTCAGGACGTGGAGAGGAGGAGGCAGAGGCAAGGTCGCGGTCGACCGTCTGCTCACCATGGCGACGACGACGGCAAGGCCGCCGGAGGCCTGGGTCGGAGCGGAGGAGAGGCCGGAGAGGCTCCGTGGCGGCGAGCTTCTGAGGGACGCGGCTGGGACGAGCGGGCGCTCGCTGGATGCGTCGTCCTCTTCCCGCAGTAGAAGAAAGGGGAGGCCAGCGGGGTCCTGGACGGCGATGCGGTGTTTGGACGGCGAGGTAGGAGACGGGAAGGAGAGGGCACACAGCGGCTTCGGTCGCTGGCGGCCACGGCATCAGGGCGCGAGCCCCTTTCGTTTCCTAGCGGAGAATAAATCCACGAGAGGGAGAGGTTAGAGGAGGAAAGAGAGGAAAAACAGGGGGAGAAAAGAGACATGCGGTGACTCATCTGCTCGTCCTGACAGGTTCGGGCGGCGGACGGGGCATCTCCGGCGGTGGCGCTCACCAACGCGGTCGAGCCGGAGGAGGCTCTCGGCCCGTGCGGGAGCTGGGAGAAGCTGGGGCTGCAGAGGCTCTTTGGGCCATCGGATCTGAGATCCGGTGGTCCAGATCGGGTGGGAAGAACTTGTGGTGGTTGGCTGAATCTGGATCCGAAGAGAGGTGGGAGGAGGCTGCGGAGGGGATCCCGAGAGAATTTAGGTGGAGTGGCGGCGGGATGGGACAACTCTCCTTGATTTTAGGGTTTGTCCAAAATAGACTAGAAGTGGAGTATATATACATCACAGATTAGGTTAGGGGCTACCTCGTCCCTACGATCGCAATCGGACGATTGCGGATAAAATAGCTAGGGAGCCCAATTAACAAACGGAGATGTTTTGTAGATGTTTGAGGATGATCCGGACACAATGGTGGCGACAGTCTGGGTCGGGTTCGGGACAACTTTCGGACGCGTGCGCGAGGAGGGCCGCGGGCTGACGAGAGAGGTTAGGTTGGATCTGGCGGTAGGTCGTGGGCTGTGTAGACGGTCTCGAGCTGAGAAGAGAAGAGAGGAAGGCCCGGCGACTGTTTCCGAAGACCGAAAACGTCCGACGTTAGATCGACTATATTGCCGCTATAATTATCCGTTGGGGCATCAAACGATCTCCGAATGCGATGAAACTTGACAGGTGGTCTATCTACACTATAATAAGACCACACGTCAACTCTCATCCCATTCTGAGAACATTTTCCGGCCACTTATAAAATACTATTTCGGACGTGCCGCGGACGCGTGCAAGTGTGGATGGACTCATAACGGACAACGGAAGGAACGGGGAGGCCGGGACATATGCAAGTTTCAAAAACATGATGATGCAATGCGGATGATGACATGACGAGATGCGACACGCAAGCAAATGGCAAAGCCATAACAGCGAATAACTGGAGGACACTTGGCACATCGGTCTCGGGGCGTCACAAAAAGGAAAGAAAGAAGAGAGAGGCAACTGGCTAATGTGACCCACTCAAAGTTTTTTTTGCCCTGTCAGCGCCTAATTGGCATCACGGGAGACAAAACCGCTCAAAATTTGATTGAAACCACTAAAGGGTGCTATTAACCCGGTTTTAGTAATTTGAGGGTGTGATTTGTCCCGGTTTTTAGTTCAGGGGAGTATGTATCCCAACGATTGGATTTGGGGGTGATTTGTATACTTCTTTCAAAAGCATATAACGAAAGGGGGAGATGGGCTGGCCTGTTAGTACTGAATGGAGGGAGGGGGGGTGTGCGGCCGTTTGTGGAAACCACTGTATCGGACGCTATAGACGCCAAATAGGATCTTGGGTCGTAGTGGTTATGTATGTTCTTCATTTTGTAGGCTTTCATCGCATGCCACCGCAAATGGGCCAGCCCAAATGAGCTGCCCTTCACAAACGTACGGCATATGTTACATACAGAAGTACGTATAAATTGTCAAACGTTTATATTGCCCTTTATATGTTTTGTGAGGGGATTGTATCAAAGCGGGACTCATGAAAGAGTGGATTTCTTGCATTGTGTTAGAGAAACTAATGAGGTAGCCCATAGCCCGTCCATCGATCAGATGGCGTTCACCTGCAAGCGACCAGCCGCGTCCCTCGACGGCCATGCCAGCCGACCGGGGGCAACGTGCAATAGTGAGGCAGGGAGAGCGCGTCTGATCGACGAGGACCGGAGGAAGCGGCGGCGAGATGGACGAGCGGCACATACATATATATACACCGAGACCGAGAGGATCGACGGTGGCTCCCAACTTCCCGACGGATTCCAGGAGGAGTTACGGTGGTTGTGCCAACGCGTCTTGTCTCAAATGGTTGTTAAATTTATAAGAGATAAGTATATTTTTTTTGTCCCTAAACTTTTTTGAAAGTATAGAAATGATCCCTGAATTCAAAAATCGGTAAAACTTGGTCCCTCAACTTCTTAAACTGAATCAGTTTAGTTCTTCATACCGATTCGAGTGATTTCCATCTAACATGGACACGGTTTTGACCAAAACTTGACACGTCACCTAGGTTGAACCGCCACGTCACAGTCCATGTCATTTTTTTTTCCGAAACACAGTCCATGATACTCCTGGGCGCAACGAGGTCGGATGAAAACCCAGACAGCGTCGTCCATGACGGTCATGCGGCGGAGATGAAGCGCTCGAGCGGTCAGAGGAGCTCGGCGACCTAGAGCGTGGCGTTGGCAGACGAGTGACTTGGCCTCCCTGTTACACGAGCGTCGAGCTGCAGCCTACGCCTGGCGCGACGCTGCTGACTTTCTGGACAGGAGGCCTGAGCAGGAGGAGGAGCATACTGGAGATCAACATATTCCCTGTGTTTCGCTTGCATCTCCAACTGGTCGAATCAATACTGTTGAACATGTGTACATGTACGTAGGTCTGGGTTTTGTATGCCGCACTTGTAATGTCTCTCTCCCTCTGTATTTACTTGTATCTTGGGAGACGACACACCGGTCGCATCCCTTGTACTTATATATACGTGCCTAGTGCACGATTAATCAATTATCGATGCACCAAATCATTCTCTACATGGTATCTATCGCAAGTCGATCCTCCAGCTTCCGCTAACCCTAGCCCTAGCCCTAGCCGCCTCGGGCCGCCGCCGCTGCCACCACCACAGCCCCATGCCGCCACCGCCACCCATCTCCCCGCCCCGCCGCCCTCCCGCAGCGCCGCCCTCCCCACCCCGCCGTGCCACCCTCCTGCCACGCCGCCCCTCTCCTCCCCGCCGCGCCGCCCCCTTCACCACCGCTTTGCCGCCATGTCGTCCAACGCCTCCACCTACTCCAACCCCTTTGCCGTCGACCCTGCCGAAATCCGCAACATCAAACGTCCACACACGCGTCCTCGTCGTCCTCGACGCCTCCAACTCCACGTACTTCGCGTGGAAAACGTACTTCACACTGCTCTTCTGCGAGAACAACCTCGTGGATCATGTGGATGGCACCGTTGACTCCCACGCCATGTTGGATGACGCCGAGTGGACCACGGTCTATGCCACCATCATCCAGTGGTTCTTCACCACCATCTCCAAGGACCTGTTTCATACGGTCGTGAGTGCCGGCGACGACGCCCGCGCCTTGTGGGTCAAGCTGAACGGCCTCGTCATCGACAACAAGCTTCAGCGCCGCGTTTTTTTGCAGCAGGATTTTTTTGACTGTCAGCACGCTCACCACCGGCCTCAACGAGAACAGTCCATTGATGACTACTGCCGCCGCCTGAAGACGTTGGCGGATAAGCTCCGCGACATTGGCGCCAAGGTTGATGACGACCTCCTCCTCAGCACGCTCACCACCGGCCTTAACGAGGACTTCGACAACGCTGCCTCCAACCTCACCTTGATGCCGGAGCCCTCCTTGCCCAAGTTCGCGGCGTACTTGCGGTTGGAGGAGCGCCGGATGAAGGGGGTCAAGAAGCGCGTGCAGCATCACGCCCTCGTCGCCAGCACCTCCCGTGGAGCCCTACCGCCGACCGCCCCACCCGCGCCGCGCCAGCCGCCGCCGCCCCCCACGCCTCCGGGGTACTTCCCCCTGCCACCCGCGCCCCCCGCCCCTCCCGCTGCCCCAACAGCCAGGTGGCGGGCGCCGCGGCAACCGTCGCGGGGCGGCCGCAAGCAGCAACAGGTGTCGGGGGGGGGGGGGGGGGAGGGGGGCCTCGTCAGCAGCAGCAGCAAGCCAACCCTCCGTGGACGTACGACACCAACCCGTGGACTGGCGTTGTCCACGCGCATTCGATGCCGGTCCCACGGGCTCCCGCTCCGGGCATCCTTGGAGCTCCTCCAGCAAGCCACCAGGCCCTCTTCGCCGCGCAGAACGCCGCTCCCTACAGCGGCTACGATGCCGCGCCCCCGCCTACCTACGGGGCTGTGCCCGCCTACAACGCCGCTGCCACGCCGGCCTTCGGCGCTGCCCCCTCGCCGGTCTACGGCGGGTTTTACCCTCCTCAGGTGCCGCCGCCGTGGGACCCGGCTCTTCTCGCCACCCTGCACTCCGTCTCATCACTGAGTTCCTACGGTGGCGGTGGTGGTGACTGATACATGGACTCGGGTGCCACCGCTAACATGACTGCTCATCCCGGTAACCTCACGTC
This sequence comes from Triticum urartu, assembly GCF_056163025.1. Lineage (NCBI taxonomy): Eukaryota > Viridiplantae > Streptophyta > Magnoliopsida > Poales > Poaceae > Triticum > Triticum urartu. The sequence continues at coordinate 158,189,683 of NC_141878.1, read as the reverse complement.
TGCCACTCCTGTTCATACTCCCACTCGTATCACCGTTGGTAACGGTTCCTCTCTACCCATTACACATGTCGGTCATATGTCGTTTCCTTCTACTTCTACTCCCGTTAACATGTCTAATGTTCTTGTGTCTCCTAACTTAGTCACTAATCTAGTTTCTTGGAAAGCATAAAGGCCTACTTGAACAAGTGTTTTTCAATGAAGGACCTTGGAGAAGCTGCTTATATATTAGGCATCAAGATCTATAGAGATAGATCGAGACGCCTCATTGGTCTTTCACAGAGTACGTACCTTGACAAGATATTGAAGAAGTTCAAAATGGATCAGTCAAAGAAGGGGTTCTTGCCTGTATTGCAAGGTACGAGATTGAGCACGGCTCAATGCCCGACCACGGGAGAAGATAGAGAAAAGATGAGTGTCGTCCCCTATGCCTCGGCCATAGGGTCTATCATGTATGCTATGCTGTGTACCAGACCTGATGTAAACCTTGCCGTAAGTTTGGTAGGAAGGTACCAAAGTAATCTCAGCATGGAACACTGGACAGTGGTCAAGAATATCCTGAAGTACCTGAAAAGGACCAAGGAAATGTTTCTCATTTATGGAGGTGACGAAGAGCTCGTCGTAAAGGGTTACGTCGATGCTAGCTTCGACACAGATCTGTATGACTCTAAGTCACAAACCGGATACGTGTATATTTTGAATGGTGGGGCAGTAAGTTGGTGCAGTTGCAAGCAAAGCGTTGTGGCGGGATCTACATGTGAAGCGGAGTACATGGCAGCCTCGGAGGCAGCACAAGAAGCAGTGTGGGTGAAGGAGTTCATTACCGACCTAGGAGTCATACCCAATGCGTCGGGTCCGATGACTCTCTTCTGTGACAACACTGGAGCTATTGCCCTTGCCAAGGAGCCCAGGTTTCACAGGAAGACCAGGCATATCAAGCGTCGCTTCAACTCCATTCGTGAAAGTGTTCAAAATGGAGACATAGAGATTTGTAAAGTACATACGGACCTGAATGTAGCAGATCCATTGACTAAACCTCTCCCTAGAGCAAAACATGATCAACACCAGAACTGCATGGGTGTTTGATTCATCACAATGTAACTAGAATATTGACTCTAGTGCAAGTGGGAGACTGTTGGAAATATGCCCTAGAGGCAATAATAAAATGGTTATTATTATATTTCTTTGTTCATGATAATTGTCTATTGTTCATGCTATAATTGTGTTATCCGAAAATCGTAATACATGTGTGAATACATAGACCACAACACGTCCCTAGTGAGCCTCTAGTTGACTAGCTCGTTGATCAAAAGATAGTCATGGTTTCCTGACTATGGACATTGGATGTCATTGATAACGGGATCACATCATTAGGAGAATGATGTGATGGACAAGACCCAATCCTAAGCATAGCTCAAAGATCGTGTAGTTCGTTTGCTGTAGCTTTTCTGAATGTCAAGTATCATTTCCTTAGACCATGAGATTGTGCAACTCCCGGACACCGTAGGAGTGCCTTGGGTGTGCCAAACGTCACAACGTAACTGGGTGACTATAAAGGTACATTACAGGTATCTCCGAAAGTGTCTGTTGGGTTGGCACGAATCGAGACTAGGATTTGTCACTCCGTATGATGGAGAGGTATCTCTGGGACCACTCAGTAATGCATCATCATAATGAGCTCAATGTGATCAAGTGGTTGATCACGGGATCATGCATTACGGTACGAGTAAAGTGACTTGCCGGTAACGAGACTGAACAAGGTATACGGATTGATTGAATCCTCGACATCGTGGTTCATCCGATGAGATCATCGTGGAGCATGTGGGAGCCAACATGGGTATCCAGATCCCGCTGTTGGTTATTGACCAGAGAGTCGTCTCGGTCATGTCTGCATGTCTCCCGAACCCGTAGGGTCTACACACTTAAGGTTCGGTGATGCTAGGGTTGTTAGGAAGACTTGTATGTGATTACTGAATGTTGTTCGGAGTCCCGGATGAGATCCCGGATGTCACGAGGAGTTCCGGAATGGTCCGGAGGTGAAGATTTATATGTAGGAAGTTGTCATACGGTCACCGGAAAGGTTCGGGGGCATATCGGTATTGTACCGGGGCCACCGGAGGGGTTCCGGGGGTCCACCGGGAGGGGCCACCTCTTCCGGAGGGCCTTATGGGCTGTATGGAGAAGGGAACCAGCCCAAGTGGGCTGGGGCGCCACACCCCCTAGGGCCCATGCACCTAGGGTTTGGGGGAAACCCTAAGGGGGGGCGCCCCCTTGCTTGGGGAGCAAGCCCCACTCCCCTTGCCCCCCCTCTAGATCTCATCTAGAGGGGGCCGGCCCCCTTCCCCCTTCCCCTATAAATAGAGGGGTGAGGGGAGGGCTGTTGGGTTTCATAGTAATTTCAAAAAATTTCCTACGCACACGCAAGATCATGGTGATGCATAGCAACGAGAGGGGAGAGTGTGATCTACATACCCTTGTAGATCGCAACGAAAGCGTTTGGTTGATGTAGTCGTACGTCTCCACGGCCCGACCGATCAAGCACCGAAACTACGGCACCTCCGAGTTCTAGCACACGTTCAGCTCGATGACGATCCCCGGACTCCGATCCAGCAAAGTGTTGGGGAAGAGTTCCGTCAGCACGACGGCGTGGTGACGATCTTGATGTACTACCGTCGCAGGGCTTCGCCTAAGCACCGCTACAATATTATCGAGGACTATGGTGGAAGGGGGCACCGCACACGGCTAAGAATATGATCACATGGATCAACTTGTGTGTCTAGGGGTGCCCCCTGCCCCCGTATATCAAGGAGCAAGGGGAGGAGGCCGGCCGGCCCTATAGGCGCGCCAAGGAGGAGTCCTCCTCCTAGTAGGAGTAGGACTCCTACTAGGAGGGGGAAAGAAGTGGGGAGGGAGAGGGAAAGGGGGGGCGCCGCCCCCCTCTCCTAGTCCAATTCGGACCAGGGGGAGGAGGCGCGCGGCCCACCTTTGGCTGCCCCTCTCTCTCTCCACTAAGGCCCATATGGCCCATTACTTCTCCCGGAACACTTCCGGTGTCCGAATATAGCCGTCCAATATATCAATCTTTATGTCTCGACCATTTCGAGACTCCTCGTCATGTCCGTGATCACATCTGGGACTCCGAACTAACTTCGGTACATCAAAACTCATAAACTCATAATATAACTGTCATCGAAACCTTAAGCGTGCGGACCCTACGGGTTCGAGAACAATGTAGACATGACCGAGACACGTCTCCGGTCAATAACCAATAGCGGAACCTGGATGCTCATATTGGCTCCTACATATTCTACGAAGATCTTTTATCGGTCAGACCGCATAACAACATACGTTGTTCCCTTTGTCATCGGTATGTTACTTGCCCGAGATTCGATCGTCGGTATCCCATACCTAGTTCAATCTCGTTACCGGCAAGTCTCTTTACTCGTTCCGTAATACATCATGTCACAACTAACTCATTAGTTGCAATGCTTGCAAGGCTTATGTGATGTGCATTACCGAGAGGGCCCAGAGATACCTCTCCAACAATCGGAGTGACAAATCCTAATCTCGAAATACGCCAACCCAACATGTACCTTTGGAGACACCTGTGGAGCTCCTTTATAATCACCCAGTTACGTTGTGACATTTGGTAGCACACAAAGTGTTCCTCCGGCAAACGGGAGTTGCATAATCTCATAGTCATAGGAACATGTATAAGTCATGAAGAAAGCAATAGCAACATACTAAACGATCGGGTGCTAAGCTAATGGAATGGGTCATGTCAATCAGATCATTCAACTAATGATGTGACCTCGTTAATCAAATAACAACTCCTTTGTCTATGGTTAGGAAACATAACCATCTTTGATTAACGAGCTAGTCAAGTAGAGGCATACTAGTGACACTCTTTTTGTCTATGTATTCACACATGTATCATGTTTCCGGTTAATACAATTCTAGCATGAATAATAAAATTTTATCATGATATATAAGGAAATAAATAATAACTTTATTATTGCCTCTAGGGCATATTTCCTTCAGTCTCCCACTTGCACTAGAGTCAATAATCTAGATTACACAGTAATGATTCTAACACCCATGGAGCCTTGGTGCTGATCATGTTTTGCTCGTGGAAGAGGCTTAGTCAATGGGTCTGCTACATTCAGATCCATGTGTATCTTGCAAATCTCTATGTCTCCCACCTGGACTAGATCCCAGATGGAATTGAAGCGTCTCTTGATGTGCTTGGTTCTCTTGTGAAATCTGGATTCCTTTGAAGGAAATATGCCCTAGAGGCAATAATAAAGTTATTATTTATTTCCTTATATCATGATAAAAGTTTATTATTCATGCTAGAATTGTATTAACCGGAAACATAATACATGTGTGAATACATAGACAAACAGAGTGTCACTAGTATGCCTCTACTAGACTTGCTCGTTAATCAAAGATGGTTATGTTTCCTAACCATAGACAAAGGAGTTGTTATTTGATTAACGAGGTCACATCATTAGTTGAATGATCTGATTGACATGACCCATTCCATTAGCTTAGCACCCGATCGTTTAGTATGTTGCTATTGCTTTCTTCATGACTTATACATGTTCCTATGACTATGAGATTATGCAACTCCCGTTTGCCGGAGGAACACTTTGGGTGCTACCAAACGTCACAACGTAACTGGGTGATTATAAAGGAGTACTACAGGTGTCTCCAAAGGTAGATGTTGGGTTGGTGTATTTCGAGATTAGGATTTGTCACTCCGATTGTCGGAGAGGTATCTCTGGGCCCTCTCGGTAATGCACATCACATAAGCCTTGCAAGCATTACAACTAATATGGTAGTTGTGAGATGATGTATTACGGAACGAGTAAAGAGACTTGCCGGTAACGAGATTGAACTAGGTATTGGATACCGACGATCGAATCTCGGGCAAGTAACATACCGATGACAAAGGGAACAACGTATGTTGTTATGCGGTCTGACCAATAAAGATCTTCGTAGAATATGTAGGAGCCAATATGGGCATCCAGGTCCCGCTATTGGTTATTGACCGGAGACGTGTCTCGGTCATGTCTACATCGTTCTCGAACCCGTAGGGTCCGCACGCTTAAGGTTACGATGACAGTGATATTATGAGTTTATGCATTTTTGATGTACCGAAGGTTGTTCGGAGTCCCGGATGTGATCACGGACATGACGAGGAGTCTCTAAATGGTCGAGACGTAAAAATTGATATATTGGAAGCCTATATTTGGATATCGGAAGTGTTCCGGGTGAAATCGGGATTTTACCGGATTACCGGGAGGTTACCGGAACCCCCCGGGAATCATATGGGCCTTAGTGGAAAGGTGAAAGGGCTGCCCATAAGGGCTGCGTGCCTCCCCCCTCCCCTAGTCCTATTAGGACTAGGAGAGGTGGCCGGCCACCCCTCTCCCTCTTTCCCCCTTGGGAATCCTAGTTGGAATAGGATTGGGGGGGGGGAGTCCTACTCCCGGTAGGAGTAGGACTCCTCCTGCACCCTCCTCCTGGCCGGCGCACCTCTCCCCCTTGGCTCCTTTATATACGGAGGCAGGGGGCACCTCTAGACACACAAGTTGATCCACGTGATCTGTTCCTTAGCCGTGTGCGGTGCCCCCTGCCACCATATTCCACCTCGATCATATCGTTGTAGTGCTTAGGCGAAGCCCTGCGTCGGTAGAACATCAAGATCGTCACCACGCCGTCGTGCTGACGGAACTCTTCCCCGACGCTTTGCTGGATCGGAGCCCGGGGATCGTCATCGAGCTGAACGTGTGCTCGAACTCGGAGGTGCCGTAGTTTCGGTACTTGATCGGTTGGATCGTGAAGACGTACGACTACTTCCTCTACGTCGTGTCAGCGCTTCCGCAGTCGGTCTGCGTTGGGTACGTAGACAACAGTCTCCCCTCTCGTTGCTATGCATCACATGATCTTGCGTGTGCGTAGGATTTTTTTTGAAATTACTACGTTCCCCAACAGTGGCATCCGAGCCTAGGTTATTTATGTTGATGTTATATGCACGAGTAGAACACAAGTGAGTTGTGGGCGATATAAGTCATACTGCCTACCAGCATGTCATACTTTGGTTCGGCGGCATTGTTGGACGAGACGACCCGGACCAACCTTACGCGTACGCTTACGCGAGACCGGTTCCCTCGACGTGCTTTGCACACAGATGGCTTGCGGGCGACTGTCTCTCCAACTTTAGTTGAACCAAGTATGGCTACGCCCGGTCCTTGCAAAGGTTAAAACGGAGTCTATTTGACAAACTATCGTTGTGGTTTTGATGCGTAGGTGAGATTGGTTCTTGCTTAAGCCCGTAGCAGCCACGTAAAACTTGCAACAACAAAGTAGAGGACGTCTAACTTGTTTTTGCAGGGCATGTTGTGATGTGATATGGTCAAAGCATGATGCTGAATTTTATTGTATGAGATGATCATGTTTTGTAACCGAGTTATCGGCAACTGCCAGGAGCCATATGGTTGTCGCTTTATTGTATGCAATACAATCGCGATGTAATGCTTTACTTTATTGCTAAACGGTAGTGATAGTCATGGAAGCATAAGATTGGCGAGACGACAACGATGCTACGATGGAGATCAAGGTGTTGTGCCGGTGACGATGGTGATCACGACGGTGCTTCGGAGATGGAGATCACAAGCACAAGAAGATGATGGCCATATCATATCACTTATATTGATTGCATGTGATGTTTATCTTTTTATGCATCTTATCTTGCTTTGATTGACGGTAGCATTATAAGATGATCTCTCACTAAATTATCAAGAAGTGTTCTCCCTGAGTATGCACCGTTGCCAAAGTTCGTCGTGCCCAGACACCACATGATGATCGGGTGTGATAAGCTCTACGTCCATCTACAACGGGTGCAAGCCAGTTTTGCACACGCAGAATACTCAGGTTAAACTTGACGAGCCTAGCATATGCAGATATGGCCTCGGAACACGGAGACCGAAAGGTCGAGCGTGAATCATATAGTAGATATGATCAACATAACGATGTTCACCATTGAAAACTAGTCCATCTCACGTGATGATCGGTTATGGTTTAGTTGATTTGGAGCACGTAATCACTTAGAAGATTAGAGGGATGTCTATCTAAGTGGGAGTTCTTAAGTAATATGATTAATTGAACTTAAACTTATCATGAACTTAGTACCTGATAGTATCTTGCTTGTTTATGTTGATTGTAGATAGATGGCTCGTGCTGTTGTTCCATTGAATTTTAATGCGTTCCTTGAGAAAGCAAAGTTGAAAGATGATGGTAGCAATTACACGGACTGGGTCCGTAACTTGAGGATTATCCTCATTGTTGCTCAGAAGAATTACGTCCTGGAAGCACCGCTGGGTGCCAGGCCTGCTGCTGGAGCAACACCAGATGTTATGAACGTCTGGCAGAGCAAACCTGATGACTACTCGATAGTTCAGTGTGCCATGCTTTACGGCTTAGAATCGGGACTTCAACGACGTTTTGAACGTCATGGAGCATATGAGATGTTCCAGGAGTTGAAGTTAATATTTCAAGCAAATGCCCGGATTGAGAGATATGCAGTCTCCAATAAGTTCTATAGCTGCAAGATGGAGGAGAACAGTTCTGTCAGTGAGCATATACTCAAAATGTCTGGGTATAATAATCACTTGATTCAATTGGGAGTTAATCTTCCGGATGATTGCGTCATTGACAGAATTCTCCAATCACTGCCACCAAGCTACAAGAGCTTCGTGATGAACTATAATATGCAAGGGATGAACAAGACTATTCCCGAGCTCTTCGCAATGCTGAAAGCTGCGGAGGTAGAAATCAAGAAGGAGCATCAAGTGTTGATGGTTAACAAGACCACTAGTTTCAAGAAAAAGGGCAAAGGGAAGAAAAAGGGGAACTTCAAGAAGAACAGCAAGCAAGTTGCTGCTCAGGAGAAGAAACCCAAGTCTGGAGCTAAGCCTGAAACTGAGTGCTTCTACTGCAAGCAGACTGGTCACTGGAAGCGGAACTGCCCCAAGTATTTGGCGGATAAGAAGGATGGCAAGGTGAACAAAGGTATATGTGATATACATGTTATTGATGTGTACCTTACTAGAGCTCGCAGTAGCACCTGGGTATTTGATACTAGTTCTGTTGCTAATATTTGCAACTCGAAACAGGGACTACGGAATAAACGGGCACTGGCAAAGGACGAGGTGACGATGCGCGTGGGAAACGGTTCCAAAGTCGATGTGATCGCGGTCGGCACGCTACCTCTACATCTACCTTCGGGATTAATATTAGACCTAAATAATTGTTATTTGGTGCCAACGTTGAGCATGAACATTATATCTGGATCTTGTTTAATGCGAGACGGTTATTCATTTAAATCAGAGAATAATGGTTGTTCTATTTATATGAGTAATATCTTTTATGGTCATGCACCCTTGAAGAGTGGTCTATTCTTATTGAATCTCGATAGTAGTAATACACATATTCATAATGTTGAAGCCAAAAGATGCAGAGTTGATAATGAGAGTGCAACTTATTTGTGGCACTGTCGTTTAGGTCATATCGGTATAAAGCGCATGAAGAAACTCCATACTGATGGACTTTTGGAACCACTTGATTATGAATCACTTGGTACTTGCGAACCGTGCCTCATGGGCAAGATGACTAAAACACCGTTCTCCGGTACTATGGAGAGAGCAACAGATTTATTGGAAATCATACATACCGATGTATGTGGTCCGATGAATATTGAGGCTCGTGGTGGATATCGTTATTTTCTCACCTTCACAGATGATTTAAGCAGATATGGGTATATCTACTTAATGAAACATAAGTCTGAGACATTTGAAAAGTTCAAAGAATTTCAGAGTGAAGTTGAAAATCATCGTAACAAGAAAATAAAGTTTCTACGATCTGATCGTGGAGGAGAATATTTGAGTTACGAGTTTGGTGTACATTTGAAAAACTGTGGAATAGTTTCGCAACTCACGCCACCCGGAACACCACAACGTAATGGTGTGTCCGAACGTCGTAATCGTACTTTACTAGATATGGTGCGATCTATGATGTCTCTTACAGATTTACCGCTATCGTTTTGGGGTTATGCTCTAGAGACGGCCGCATTCACGTTAAATAGGGCACCATCAAAATCCGTTGAGACGACGCCTTATGAACTGTGGTTTGGCAAGAAACCAAAGTTGTCGTTTCTGAAAGTTTGGGGCTGCGATGCTTATGTGAAAAAGCTTCAACCTGATAAGCTCGAACCCAAATCGGAGAAATGTGTCTTCATAGGATACCCAAAGGAGACTGTTGGGTACACCTTCTATCACAGATCCGAAGGCAAGACATTCGTTGCTAAGAATGGATCCTTTCTAGAGAAGGAGTTTCTCTCGAAAGAAGTGAGTGGGAGGAAATTAGAACTTGACGAGGTAACTGTACCTGCTCCCTTACTGGAAAGTAGTACATCACAGAAAACTGTTTCAGTGACACCTACACCAGTTAGTGAGGAAGCCAATGATAATGATCATGAAACTTCAGATCAAGATACTACTGAACCTCGTAGATCAACCAGAGTAAGATCCGCACCAGAGTGGTACGGTAATCCTGTTCTGGAAGTCATGCTACTAGATCATGATGAACCTACGAACTATGAAGAAGCGATGGTCAGCCCAGATTCCGCAAAGTGGCCTGAAGCCATGAAATCTGAGATGGGATCCATGTATGAGAACAAAGTATGGAATTTGGTTGACTTGCCGATGATCGGCAAGCAAATGAGAATAAATGGATCTTTAAGAAGAAGACTGACGCTGATGGTAATGTTACTGTCTACAAAGCTCGACTTGTCGCAAAAGGTTTTCGGCAAGTTCAAGGGATTGACTACGATGAGACCTTCTCACCCGTAGCGATGCTTAAGTCCGTCCGAATCATGTTAGCGATTGCCGCATTTTATGATTATGAAATTTGGCAGATGGATGTCAAAACTGCATTCCTGAATGGATTTCTGGAAGAAGAGTTGTATATGATGCAACCGGAAGGTTTTGTCGATCCAAAGGGAGCTAACAAAGTGTGCAAGCTCCAGCGATCCATTTATGGACTGGTGCAAGCCTCTCGGAGTTGGAATAAACATTTTGATAGTGTGATCAAAGCATTTGGTTTTATACAGACTTTTGGAGAAGCCTGTATTTACAAGAAAGTGAGTGGGAGCTCTGTAGCATTTCTGATATTATATGTGGATGACATACTACTGATTGGAAATGATATAGAATTTCTGGATAGCATAAAGGGATACTTGAATAAGAGTTTTTCAATGAAAGACCTCGGTGAAGCTGCTTACATATTAGGCATAAAGATCTATAGAGATAGATCAAGACGCTTAATTGGACTTTCACAAAGCACATACCTTGACAAAGGAATCTACATGTGAAGCGGAGTACATAGCTGCTTCGGAAGCAGCGAACGAAGGAGTCTGGATGAAGGAGTTCATATCCGATCTAGGTGTCATACCTAGTGCATCGAGTCCAATGAAAATCTTTTGTGACAATACTGGTGCAATTGCTTTGGCAAAGGAATCCAGATTTCACAAAAGGACCAAACACATCAAGAGACGCTTCAATTCCATCCGGGATCTAGTCCAGGTGGGAGACATAGAGATTTGCAAGATACATACGGATCTGAATGTAGCAGACCCGTTGACTAAGCCTCTTCCACAAGCAAAACATGATCAGCACCAAGGCTCCATGGGTGTTAGAATCATTACTGTGTAATCTAGATTATTGACTCTAGTGCAAGTGGGAGACTGAAGGAAATATGCCCTAGAGGCAATAATAAAGTTATTATTTATTTCCTTATATCATGATAAATTTTTATTATTCATGCTAGAATTGTATTAACCGGAAACATAATACATGTGTGAATACATAGACAAACAGAGTGTCACTAGTATGCCTCTACTAGACTAGCTCGTTAATCAAAGATGGTTATGTTTCCTAACCATAGACAAAGGAGTTGTTATTTGATTAACGAGGTCACATCATTAGTTGAATGATCTGATTGACATGACCCATTCCATTAGCTTAGCACCCGATCGTTTAGTATGTTGCTATTGCTTTCTTCATGACTTATACATGTTCCTATGACTATGAGATTATGCAACTCCCGTTTGCCGGAGGAACACTTTGGGTGCTACCAAACGTAACAACGTAACTGGGTGATTATAAAGGAGTACTACAGGTGTCTCCAAAGGTAGATGTTGGGTTGGTGTATTTCGAGATTAGGATTTGTCACTCCGATTGTCGGAGAGGTATCTCTGGGCCCTCTCGGTAATGCACATCACATAAGCCTTGCAAGCATTACAACTAATATGGTAGTTGTGAGATGATGTATTACGGAACGAGTAAAGAGACTTGCCGGTAACGAGATTGAACTAGGTATTGGATACCGACGATCGAATCTCGGGCAAGTAACATACCGATGACAAAGGGAACAACGTATGTTGTTATGCGGTCTGACCGATAAAGATCTTCATAGAATATGTAGGAGCCAATATGGGCATCCAGGTCCCGCTATTGGTTATTGACCGGAGACGTGTCTCGGTCATGTCTACATCGTTCTCGAACCCGTAGGGTCCGCACGCTTAAGGTTACGATGACAGTGATATTATGAGTTTATGCATTTTTGATGTACCGAAGGTTGTTCGGAGTCCCGGATGTGATCACGGACATGACGAGGAGTCTCGAAATGGTCGAGACGTAAAAATTGATATATTGGAAGCCTATATTTGGATATCGGAAGTGTTCCGGGTGAAATCGGGATTTTACCGGATTACCGGGAGGTTACCGGAACCCCCGGGAATCATATGGGCCTTAGTGGGCCATAGTGGAAAGGTGAAAGGGCTGCCCATAAGGGCTGCGCGCCTCCCCCCTCCCCTAGTCCTATTAGGACTAGGAGAGGTGGCCGGCCACCCCTCTCCCTCTTTCCCCCTTGGGAATCCTAGTTGGAATAGGATTGGGGGGGGGGAGTCCTAGTCCCGGCAGGAGTAGGACTCCTCCTGCGCCCTCCTCCTGGCCGGCGCACCTCTCCCCCTTGGCTCCTTTATATACGGAGGCAGGGGGCACCTCTAGACACACAAGTTGATCCACGTGATCTGTTCCTTAGCCGTGTGCGGTGCCCCCTGCCACCATATTCCACCTCGATCATATCGTTGTAGTGCTTAGGCGAAGCCCTGCGTCGGTAGAACATCAAGATCGTCACCACGCCGTCGTGCTGACGGAACTCTTCCCCGACGCTTTGCTGGATCGGAGCCCGGGGATCGTCATCGAGCTGAACGTGTGCTCGAACTCGGAGGTGCCGTAGTTTCGGTACTTGATCGGTTGGATCGTGAAGACGTACGACTACTTCCTCTACGTCGTGTCAGCCTTTCACACTCGGTCTGCGTTGGGTACGTAGACAACACTCTCCCCTCTCGTTGCTATGCATCACATGATCTTGCGTGTGCGTAGGAATTTTTTTGAAATTACTACGTTCCCCAACATCCTTTGCCAAGGCAATTGCACCAGTATTGTCACAAAAGATTTTCATTGGACCCGATGCACTAGGTATGACACCTAGATCGGATATGAACTCCTTCATCCAGACTCCTTCATCCGCTGCTTCCGAAGCAGCTATGTATTCCGCTTCACACGTAGATCCCGCCACGACGCTCTGTTTAGAACTGCACCAACTGACAGCTCCACCGTTTAATGTAAACACGTATCCGGTTTGCGATTTAGAATCGTCCGGATCAGTGTCAAAGCTTGCATCAACGTAACGTTTACGATGAGCTCTTTGTCACCTCCATATACGAGAAACATATCCTTAGTCCTTTTCAGGTACTTCAGGATGTTCTTGACCGCTGTCCAGTGATCCACTCCTGGATTAATTTGGTACCTCCCTGCTAGACTTATAGCAAGGCACACATCAGGTCTGATACACAGCATTGCATACATGATAGAGCCTATGGCTGACGCATAGGGAACATCTTTCATTTTCTCTCTATCTTCTGCAGTGGTCGGGCATTGAGTTTGACTCAACTTCACACCTTGTAACACAGGCAAGAACCCTTTCTTTGCTTGATCTATTTTGAATTTCTTCAAAATCTTGTCAAGGTATGTGCTTTGTGAAAGTCCAATTAAGCGTCTTGATCTATCTCTATAGATCTTTATGCCTAATATGTAAGCAGCTTCACCGAGGTCTTTCATTGAAAAACTCTTATTCAAGTATCCCTTTATGCCATCCAGAAATTCTATATCATTTCCAATCAGTAATATGTCATCCACATATAATATCAGAAATGCTATAGAGCTCCCACTCACTTTCTTGTAAATACAAGCTTCTCCAAAGGTCTGTATAAAACCAAATGCTTTGATCACACTATCAAAGCGTTTATTCCAACTCCGAGAGGCTTGCACCAGTCCATAAATGGATCGCTGGAGCTTGCACACTTTGTTAGCTCCCTTTGGATCGACAAAACCTTCCGGTTGCATCATATACAACTCTTCTTCCAGAAATCCATTCAGGAATGCAGTTTTGACATCCATCTGCCAAATTTCATAATCATAAAAACGCGGCAATTGCTAACATGATTCGGACAGACTTAAGCATCGCTACGGGTGAGAAGGTCTCATCATAGTCAACCCCTTGAACTTGTCGAAAACCTTTTGCGACAAGTCGAGCTTTGTAGACAGTAATATTACCGTCAGCGTCAGTCTTCTTCTTGAAGATCCATTTATTCTCAATTGCTTGCCGATCATCGGGCAAGTCAACCAAAGTCCATAATTTGTTCTCATACATGGATCCCATCTCAGATTTCATGGCTTCAAGCCATTTTTCGGAATCTGGGCTCACCATCGCTTCTTCATAGTTCGTAGGTTCATCATGATCTAGTAGCATGACTTCCAGAACAGGATTACCATACCACTCTGGTGCGGATCTTACTCTGGTTGATCTACGAGGTTCAGTAGTATCTTGTTCTGAAGTTTCATGATCATTATCATTAGCTTCCTCACTAATTGGTGTAGGTGTTGCAGAAACAGGTTTCTGTGATGTACTACTTTCCAATAAGGGAGCAGGTACAGTTACCTCGTCAAGTTCTACTTTCCTCCCACTCACTTCTTTCGAGAGAAACTCCTTCTCTAGAAAGGATCCATTCTTAGCAACGAATGTCTTGCCTTCGGATCTGTGATAGAAGGTGTACCCAACAGTCTCCTTTGGGTATCCTATGAAGACACATTTCTCCGATTTGGGTTCAAGCTTATCAGGTTGAAGCTTTTTCACATAAGCATCGCAGCCCCAAACTTTAAGAAACGACAACTTTGGTTTCTTGCCAAACCATAGTTCATAAGGTGTCGTCTCAACGGATTTTGATGGTGCCCTATTTAACGTGAATGCGGCCGTCTCTAAAGCATAACCCCAAAATGATAGCGTTAAATTTGTAAGAGACATCATAGATCGCACCATATCAAGTAAAGTACGATTACGACGTTCGGACACACCATTACGCTGAGGTGTTCCGGGTGGCGTGAGTTGCGGAACTATTCCGCATTGTTTCAGATGTAGACCAAACTCGTAACTCAAATATTCTCCTCCACGATCGGATCGCAGAAACTTTATTTTCTTGTTACGATGATTTTCAACTTCACTCTGAAATTCTTTGAACTTTTCAAATGTTTCAGACTTATGCTTCATTAAGTAGATATACCCATATCTGCTTAAATCATCTGTGAAGGTGAGAAAATAACGATATCCGCCACGAGCCTCAACATTCATCGGACCACATACATCTGTATGTATGATTTCCAACAAATCTGTTGCTCTCTCCATTGTACCGGAGAACGGTGTTTTAGTCATCTTGCCCATAAGGCACGGTTCACAAGTACCAAGTGATTCATAATCAAGAGGTTCCAAAAGTCTATCGGTATGGAGTTTCTTCATGCGCTTTACACCGATATGACCTAAACAGCAGTGCCACAAATAAGTTGCACTATCATTATCAACTCCGCATCTTTTGGCTTCAACATTATGAATATGTGTGTTACTACTATCGAGATTCATCAAAAATAGACCACTCTTCAACGGTGCATGACCATAAAAGATATTACTCATATAAATAGAACAACCATTATTCTCTGATTTAAATGAATAACCGTCTCGCATTAAACAAGATCCAGATATAATGTTCATGCTCAACGCTGGCACCAAATAACAATTATTTAGGTCTAATATTAATCCCGAAGGTAGATGTAGAGGTAGCGTGCCGACCGCGATCACATCAACTTTGGAGCCGTTTCCCACGCGCATCGTCACCTCGTCCTTTGCCAGTGCCCGTTTATTCCGTAGTCCCTGTTTCGAGTTGCAAATATTAGCAACAGAACCAGTATCAAATACCCAGGTGCTACTGCGAGCTCTAGTAAGGTACACATCAATAACATGTATATCACATATACCTTTGTTCACCTTGCCATCCTTCTTATCCGCCAAATACTTGGGGCAGTTCCGCTTCCAGTGACCAGTCTGCTTGCAGTAGAAGCACTCAGTTTCAGGCTTAGGTCCAGACTTGGGTTTCTTCTCCTGATCAGCAACTTCCTTGCTTTTCTTCTTGAAGTTCCCCTTCTTCTTCCCTTTGCCCTTTTTCTTGAAACTAGTGGTCTTGTTGACCATCAACACTTGATGCTCCTTCTTGATTTCTACCTCCGCAGCTTTCAGCATTGCGAAGAGCTCGGGAATAGTCTTATTCATCCCTTGCATATTATAGTTCATCACAAAGCTCTTGTAGCTTGGTGGCAGTGATTGGAGAATTCTGTTAATGACACAATCATTTGGAAGATTAACTCCCATCTGAATCAAGTGATTATTATACCCAGACATTTTGAGTATATGCTCACTGACAGAACTGTTCTCCTCCATCTTGCAGCTATAGAACTTATTGGAGACTTCATATCTCTCAATCCGGGCATTTGCTTGAAATATTAACTTCAACTCCTGGAACATCTCATATGCTCCATGACGTTCAAAACGTCGTTGAAGTCCCGATTCTAAGCCGTAAAGTATGGCACACTGAACTATCGAGTAGTCATCAGCTTTGCTCTGCCAGACATTCATAACATCTGGTGTTGCTCCAGCAGCAGGCCTGGCACCCAGCGGTGCTTCCAGGACGTAATTCTTCTGTGCAGCAATGAGGATAATCCTCAAGTTACGGACCCAGTCCGTGTAATTGCTACCATCATCTTTCAACTTTGCTTTCTCAAGGAACGCATTAAAATTTAACGGAACAACAGCACATGCCATTTATCTACAATTAACATAAACAAGCAAGATACTATCAGGGACTAAGTTCATGATAAATTTAAGTTCAATTAATCATATTACTCAAGAACTCCCACTTAGATAGACATCCCTCTAATCATCTAAGTGATCACGTGATCCGAATCAACTAAACCATAACCGATCATCTCGTGAAATGGAGTAGTTTTCAATGGTGAACATCGCTATGTTGATCATATCTACTATATGATTCACGCTCGATCTTTCGATCTCAGTGTTTCGATGCCATATCTGCATATGCTAGGCTCGTCAAGTTTAACCTGAGTATTCTGCGTGTGCAAAACTGGCTTGCACCCGTTGTAGATGGACGTAGAGCTTATCACACCCGATCATCACGTGGTGTCTGGGCACGACGAACTTTGGCAATGGTGCATACTTAGGGAGAACACTTTTATCTTGAAATTTAGTGAGAGATCATCTTATAATGCTACCGTCAATCAAAGCAAGATAAGATGCATAAAAGATAAACATCACATGCAATCAATATAAGTGATATGATATGGCCATCATCATCTTGTGCTTGTGATCTCCATCCTTGAAGCACCATCGTGATCACCATCGTCACCAGCGCGACACCTTGATCTCCATCGTAGCATCGTTGTCGTCTCGCCAATATTATGCTTCTACGACTATCGCTACCGCTTAGTGATAAAGTAAAGCATTATAGGGCGATTGCATTGCATACAATAAAGTGACAACCATATGGCTCCTGCCAATTGCCGATAACTCGGTTACAAAACATGATCATCTCATACAATAAAATTTAGCATCATGTCTTGACCATATCACATCACAACATGCCCTGCAAAAACAAGTTAGACGTCCTCTACTTTGTTGTTGCAAGTTTTACGTGGCTGCTACGGGCTTAAGCAAGAACCAATCTTACCTACGCATCAAAACCACAACGATAGTTTGTCAAGTTGGTGCTGTTTTAACGTTCGCAAGGACCGGGCGTAGCCACACTCGGTTCAACTAAAGTTGGAGAAACTGTCACCCACAAGCCACCTATGTGCAAATCACGTCGGGAGAACCGGTCTCGCGTAAGCGTACGCGTAATGTCGGTCCGGGCCGCTTCGTCCAACAATACCGCCGAAACAAAGTATGACATGCTGGTAAGCAGTATGACTTATATCGCCCACAACTCACTTGTGTTCTACTCGTGCATATAACATCAACATATAAAACCTAGGCTCGGATGCCACTTTGGGTTTCGTAGTAATTTCAAAAAAATTCCTACGCACACGCAAGATCATGGTGATGCATAGCAACGAGAGGGGAGAGTGTGATCTACATACCCTTGTAGATCGCAACGGAAGCGTTTGGTTGATGTAGTCGTACGTCTCCACGGCCCGACCGATCAAGCACCGAAACTATGGCACCTCCGAGTTCTAGCACACGTTCAGCTCGATGACGATCCCTGGACTCCGATCCAGCAAAGTGTCGGGGAAGAGTTTCATCAGCACGACGGCGTGGTGACGATCTTGATGTACTACCGTCGCAGGGCTTCGCCTAAGCACCGCTACAATATTATCGAGGACTATGGTGGAAGGGGGCACCGCACACGGCTAAGAATATGATCACGTGGATCAACTTGTGTGTCTAGGGGTGCCCCCTGCCCCCGTATATCAAGGAGCAAGGGGAGGAGGCCGGCCGGCCCTATAGGCGCGCCAAGGAGGAGTCCTCCTCCTAGTAGGAGTAGGACTCCTGCTAGGAGGGGGAAAGAAGTGGGGAGGGAGAGGGAACGGGGGGGGGGGCGCCCCCCTCTCCTAGTACAATTCGGACCAGGGGGAGGAGGCGCGTGGCCCACCTTTGGCTGCCCCTCTCTCTCTCCACTAAGGCCCATATGGCCCATTACTTCTCCCGGGGGGGGGGGGGTTCTGGTAACCCTCCGGCTCTCCGGTTTTCTCCGGAATCACCCGGAACACTTCCGGTGTTCGAATATAGCCGTCCAATATATCAATCTTTATGTCTCGACCATTTCGAGACTCCTCATCATGTCCGTGATTCGGCGGCATTGTGGGATGAAGCGGCCCGGACCAACCTTACACGTACGCTTACGTGAGACCGGTTCCACCGACTGACATGCACTAGTTGCATAAGGTGGCTGGCGGGTGTCTATCTCTCCCACTTTAGTCGGCTCGGATTCGATGAACAGGGTCCTTATGAAGGGTAAATAGAAATTGGCAATTCACGTTGTGGTTTAGGCGTAGGTAAGAAACGTTCTTGCTAGAATCCTATAGCAGCCACATAAAAACTTGCAACAACAATTAGAGGACGTCTAACTTGTTTTTGCAGCAAGTGTTTTGTGATGTGATATGGCCAAAGGATGTGATGAATGATATATGTGATGTATGAGATGATCATGTTCTTGTAATAGGAATCACGACTTGCATGTCGATGAGTATGACAACCGGCAGGAGCCATAGGAGTTGTCTTTATTTATTTATGACCTGCGTGTCAACATAAACGTCATGTAATTTACTTTATTGCTAAAGCGTTAGCCATAGTAGTAGAAGTAATAGATGACGAGACAACTTCAAGAAGACACGATGATGGAGATCATGATGATGGAGATCATGGTGTCATGCCGGTGACAACGATGATCATGGAGCCCCGAAGATGGAGATCAGAAGGAGCAAATGATAATGGCCATATCATGTCACTATTTGATTGCATGTGATGTTTATCATGTTTTACATCTTATTTGCTTAGAACGACGGTAGCTTAAATAAGATGATCCCTCGTAATAATTTCAAGAAAGTGTTCCCCCTAACTGTGCACCGTTGCGAAGGTTCGTTGTTTCGAAGCACCACGTGATGATCGGGTGTGATAGATTCTAACGTTCGAATACAACGGGTGTAAGCCAGATTTACACACGCAATACACTTAGGTTGACTTGACGAGCCTAGCATGTACAGACATGGCCTCGGAACACAGAAGACCGAAAGGTCGAGCATGAGTCGTATAGAAGATACTATCAACTTGAAGATGTTCACCGATGTTGACTAGTTCGTCTCACGTGATGATCGGACACGGCCTAGTTAACTCGGATCATGTTATACTTAGATGACTGGAGGGATGTCTATCTGAGTGGGAGTTCATTGAATAATTTCATTAGATGAACTTAATTATCATGAACTTAGTCTAAATCTTTACAATATGTCTTGTAGATCAAATGGCCCACGTTGTCCTCAACTTCAACGCGTTCCTAGAGAAAACCAAGCTGAAAGACGATGGCAGAAACTATACGGACTGGGTCCGGAACCTGAGGATCATCCTCATAGCTGCCAAGAAAGATTATGTCCTAGAAGCACCGCTAGGTGACGCACCCGTCCCACATAACCAAGACGTTATGAACGCTTGGCAGACACGTGCTGATGATTACTCCCTCGTTCAGTGCGGCATGCTTTACAGCTTAGAAACGGGGCTCCAAAAGCGTTTTGAGAGACACGGAGCATATGAGATGTTCGAAGAGCTGAAAATGGTTTTTCAAGCTCATGCCCAGGTCGAGAGATATGAAGTGTCTGACAAGTTCTTCAGCTGTAAGATGGAGGAAAATAGTTCTGTCAGTGAGCACATACTCAAAATGTCTGGGTTGCATAACCGCTTGACTCAGCTAGGAGTTAATCGCCCGGATGACACGGTCATTGATAGAATCCTTCAGTCGCTTCCACCGAGCTACAAGAGCTTTGTGATGAACTTCAATATGCAGGGGATGGAAAAGACCATTCCTGAGGTATATTCAATGCTGAAATCAGCAGAGGTAGAAGTCAAAAAGGAACATCAAGTGTTGATGGTGAATAAAACCACTAAGTTCAAGAAAGGCAAGAGTAAGAAGAACTTCAAGAAGGACGTCAAGGGAGTTGCCGCGCCCGGTAAGCAAGCTGCCGGGAAGAAGCCAAAGAATGGACCCAAGCCCGAGACTGAGTGTTTTTATTGCAAGGGAAGTGGTCACTGGAAGTGGAACTGCCCCAAATACTTAGCTGACAAGAAGGCCGGCAACACGAAATGTATATGTGATATACATGTAATTGATGTGTACCTTACTAGTACTCGTAGTAGCTCCTGGGTATTTGATACCGGTGCGGTTGCTCACATTTGTAACTCAAAGCAGGAGCTGCGGAATAAACGGAGACTGACGAAGGACGAGGTGATGATGCGCGTCGGGAATGGTTCCAAGGTCGATGTGATCGCCGTCGGCACGCTACCTCTACATTTACCTATGGGATTAGTTTTAAACCTCAATAATTGTTATTTAGTGCCAGCTTTGAGCATGAACGTTGTATCAGGATCTCGTGTAATTCAAGATGGCTACTCATTTAAATCCGAGAATAATGGTTGTTCTATTTATATGACAGATATGTTTTATGGTCATGCTCTGATGGTGAATGGTTTATTCTTAATGAATCTCGAGCGTAATGCTACACATATTCATAGTGTGAATACCAAAACATGTAAGGTTGATAATGATAGTCCCACATACTTGTGGCACTGCCGCCTTGGTCACATAGGTGTCAAACGCATGAAGAAGCTCCATGCAGATGGACTTTTAGAGTCTCTTGATTACGAATCATTTGACACGTGCGAACCATGCCTCATTGGTAAAATGACCAAGACTCCGTTCTCAGGAACAATGGAGCGAGCAACCAAGTTATTGGAAATCATACATACTGATGTGTGGGGTCCAATGAGTGTTGAGGCTCGTGGTGGCTATCGTTATGTTCTCACCCTCACTGATGACTTGAGTAGATATGGGTATGTCTACTTAATGAAACACAAGTCTGAGACCTTTGAAAAGTTCAAGGAATTTCAGAGTGAGGTTGAGAATCAACGTGACAGGAAAATCAAGTTCTTGCGATCAGATCGTGGGGGAGAATACCTGAGTCACGAATTTGGCACACACTTAAGAAAATATGGAATAGTTTCACAACTCACGCCGCCTGGAACACCTCAGCGTAATGGTGTGTCTGAACGTCGTAATCACACTCTATTAGATATGGTGCGATCTATGATGTCTCTTACCGATTTACCGCTGTCATTTTGGGGCTATGCTTTAGAGACTGCCACATTCACTTTAAATAGGGCTCCGTCGAAATCCGTTGAGACGACACCGTATGAATTATGGTTTGGGAAGAAACCTAAGCTGTCGTTTCTAAAAGTTTGGGGATGCGATGCTTATGTCAAGAAACTTCAACCTGAAAAGCTCGAACCCAAATCGGAAAAATGCGTCTTCATAGGATACCCTAAAGAAACTATTGGGTATACCTTCTACCTTAGATCCGAAGGCAAGATCTTTGTTGCCAAGAATGGGTCCTTTCTAGAGAAAGAGTTTCTCTCGAAAGAAATAAGTGGGAGGAAAGTAGAACTTGATGAAGTATTGCCTCTTGAACCGGTAAGTGGCGCAGCTCAAGAAAATGTTCCTGAGGTGCCTGCACCGACTAGAGAGGAAGTTAATGATGATGATCATGAAACTTCAGATCAAGTTGCTACTGAACTTCGTAGGTCCACAAGGACACGTTCCGCACCAGAGTGGTACGGCAACCCTGTCTTGGAAATCATGTTGTTAGACAATGGTGAACCTTCGAACTATGAAGAAGCGATGGTGGGCCCGGATTCCGACAAATGGCTGGAAGCCATGAAATCCAAGATAGGATCCATGTATGAAAATGAAGTCTGGACTTTGACTGACTTGCCCGATGATCGGCGAGCCATAGAAAATAAATGGATCTTTAAGAAGAAGACAGACGCGGATGGTAATGTGACCATCTATAAAGATTGACTTGTCGCTAAGGGTTATCGACAAGTTCAAGGGGTTGACTACAATGAGACTTTCTCACCCGTAGCGAAGCTGAAGTCCGTCCGAATCATGTTAGCAATTGCCGCATTCTATGATTATGAGATATGGCAAATGGATGTCAAAACGGCATTCCTTAATGGTTTCCTTAAGGAAGAATTGTATATGATGCAGCCGGAAGGTTTTGTCGATCCTAAGAATGCTGACAAGGTGTGCAAGCTCCAACGCTCGATTTATGGGCTGGTGCAAGCATCTCGGAGTTGGAACATTCGTTTTGATGAGATGATCAAAGCGTTTGGGTTTATGCAGACTTATGGAGAAGCCTGCATTTACAAGAAAGTGAGTGGGAGCTCTGTAGCATTTCTCATATTGTATGTGGATGACATACCGTTGATGGGAAATGATATAGAATTCTTGGAAAGCATAAAGGCCTACTTGAACAAGTGTTTTTCAATGAAGGACCTTGGAGAAGCTGCTTATATATTAGGCATCAAGATCTATAGAGATAGATCGAGACGCCTCATTGGTCTTTCATAGAGTACGTACCTTGACAAGATATTGAAGAAGTTCAAAATGGATCAGTCAAAGAAGGGGTTCTTTCCTGTATTGCAAGGTACGATATTGAGCACGGCTCAATGCCCGACCACGGCAGAATATAGAAAAAAGATGAGTGTCGTCCCCTATGCCTCAGCCATAGGGTCTATCATGTATGCTGTGCTGTGTACCAGACCTGATGTAAACCTTGCCGTAAGTTTGGTAGGAAGGTACCAAAGTAATCCCGGCATGGAACACTGGACAACGGTCAAGAATATCCTGAAGTACCTGAAAAGGACCAAGGAAATGTTTCTCGTTTATGGAGGTGACGAAGAGCTCGTCATAAAGGGTTACATCGATGCTAGCTTCGACACAGATCTGTATACTTCTAAGTCACAAACCGGATACGTGTATATTTTGAATGGTGGGGCAGTAAGCTGGTGCAGTTGCAAGCAAAGCATTGTGGCGGGATCTACATGTGAAGCGGAGTACATGGCAGCCTCGGAGGCAGCACAAGAAGCAGTGTGGGTGAAGGAGTTCATTACCGACCTAGGAGTCATACCCAATGCGTCGGGCCCGATGACTCTCTTCTATGACAACACTGGAGCTATTGCCCTTGCCAAGGAGCCCAGGTTTCACAGGAAGACCAGGCATATCAAGCGTCGCTTCAACTCCATTCGTGAAAGTGTTCAAAATGGAGACATAGAGATTTTTAAAGTACATACGGACCTGAATGTAGCAGATCTGTTGACTAAACCTCTCCCTAGAGCAAAACATGATCAACACCAGAACTGCATGGGTGTTCAATTCATCACAATGTAACTAGAATATTGACTCTAGTGCAAGGGGGAGACTGTTGGAAATATGCCCTAGAGGCAATAATAAAATGGTTATTATTATATTTCTTTGTTCATGATAATTGTCTATTGTTCATGCTATAATTGTGTTATCCGGAAATCGTAATACATGTGTGAATACATAGACCACAACACATCCCTAGTGAGCCTCTAGTTGACTAGCTCGTTGATCAAAAGATAGTCATGGTTTCCTGACTATGGACATTGGATGTCATTGATAACGGGATCACATCATTAGGAGAATGATGTCATGGACAAGACCCAATCCTAAGTATAGCTCAAAGATCGTGTAGTTCGTTTGCTGTAGCTTTTCTGAATGTCAAGTATCATTTCCTTAGACCATGACATTGTGCAACTCCCGGACACCGTAGGAGTGCCTTGGGTGTGCCAAACATCACAACGTAACTAGGTGACTATAAAGGTACATTACAGGTATCTCCGAAAGTGTCTGTTGGGTTGGCACGAATCGAGACTGGGATTTGTCACTCCGTATGACGGAGAGGTATCTCTGGGCCCACTTAGTAATGCATCATCATAATGAGCTCAATGTGATCAAGTGGTTGATCATGGGATCATGCATTACGGTACGAGTAAAGTGACTTTCCGGTAACGAGACTGAACAAGGTATTGGGATACCGACGATCGAGTCTCGGGCAAGTAACGTACCGATTGACAAAGGGAATTGTATACGGATTGATTGAATCCTCGACATCGTGGTTCATCCGATGAGATCATCGTGGAGCATGTGGGAGCCAACATGGGTATCCAGATCCCGCTATTGGTTATTGACCGGAGAGTCGTCTCGGTCATGTCTGCATGTCTCCCGAACCCGTAGGGTCTACACACTTAAGGTTCGGTGACGCTAGGTTGTTAGGAAGACTTGTATGTGATTACCGAATGTTGTTCGGAGTCCCGGATGAGATCCCGGACGTCACGAGGAGTTCCGGAATGGTCCGGAGGTGAAGATTTATATGTAGGAAGTTGTCATACGGTCACCGGAAAGGTTCGAGGGCATATCGGTATTGTATCGGGGCCACCGGAGGGGTTCCGGGGGTCCACCGGGAGGGGCCACCTCTTCCGGAGGGCCTTATGGGCTGTATGGAGAAGGGAACCAGCCCAAGTGGGCTGGGGCGCCATACCCCCCTAGGGCCCATGCGCCTAGGGTTTGGGGGAAACCCTAAGGGGGGGCGCCCCCTTGCTTGGGGGGCAAGCCCCCCTCCCCTTGGCCGCCGCCCCCTCTAGATCTTATCTAGAGGGGGCCGGGCCCCTTCCCACTTCCCCTATAAATAGAGGGGTGAGGGGAGGGCTGCATACAACATCCAAGGCGCAGCCCCTCCCCTCCTCAACACCTCTCCTCCTCCATAAGAGCTTGGCGAAGCCCTGCCGGAGTACTGCAGCTTCACCACCACCACGCCGTCGTGCTGCTGTTGGAGCCCTCTTCCTCAACCTCTCCCTCCTCCTTGCTGTATCAAGGCGCGGGAGACGTCCTCGCTCCATACGTGTGTTGAATGCGGAGGTGCTGTCCGTTCGGCGCTAGGATCTTCGGTGATTTGGATCACGACGAGTACGACTCCATCAACCCGTTCTCTTGAACGCTTCCGCTCGTGATCTACAAGGGTATGTAGATGCACTCCTCTCTCCCTCGTTGCTAGATGACTCCATAGATTGATCTTGGTGATGCGTAGAAAATTTTAAAATTCTGCTACGTTCCCTAACAGCTGCACCCCTCACCGGTGTGGTCACTCGGGCTCGGACTGGGACACTCCATCCTAGCACGCGCTACACGTCTGACGAGTACGCGTGTGCTGCCTCTACCTCGGCACCGTCGCCACTCCCCACCTCCGCTTGCGCAGCCCTTCGGGATCCGAACTGGCTTGCTACGATGCGTGAGGAGTTTGACGCCCTGCAGCGCAACCGTACGTGGCAGCTTGTCCCGCGGCCTCCCCGTGCCAATGTGATCACTGGCAAGTGGGTCTTCCACCACAAGACTCGCCCCGACGGCTCTCTTGAGCGCTACAAGGCACGTTGGGTGGTGCGCGACTTTTGCCAGCGTGCTGACATGGACTTCACCGACACCTTCACCCCGGTTGTCAAACCGGGCACGATTCGCGCTGTCCTCCAGCTTGTTGTTTCTCGCGCCTGGCCAGTTCACCAGCTAGATGTGTCTAATGCTTTTTTGCATGGCCATCTCGACGAGCATGTGTTTTGTCAGCAGCCTACTAGTTTCATCGACACTGACTATCTGGACCACATGTGCTTGCTCTCCCGTTCTCTCTATGGGTTGAAGCAGGCGCCTCGGGCCTGGTACCAGCGGATTGCGACCTTCCTTCAACAGCAGGGGTTCCGGTCCACACGGTCCGATGTCTCCCTGTTTGTTTATCACTAGGGTCCCGCCATCACGTACCTCCTCCTGTACATCGACGACATCATCCTGACTGCCTCCTCGCCAGCGCTCCTTCAGCAGATCACAGCTCGCCTCGGCACTGAGTTCGCACTCAAGGACTTGGGGGCTCTCCAGTACTTCCTCGGCATCGAGGTTGTGCACCGGGCCACTGGCTTCTTCCTGCTTTAGCAGAAGTACGCCTACGAGCTTCTGGAGCGATTAGGCATGCTTAACTGCAAGCCTGCTCCTACGCCTATCGACACGAAGGCTAAGGTGTCCGCCGTCGATGGATCTCTGATACATCTCTGTCGTATCTACTTTTCCAAACACTTTTGCCCTTGTTTTGGACTCTAACTTGCATGATTTGAATGGAACTAACCCGGACTAACGTTGTTTTCAGCAGAATTACTATGGTGTTATTTATGTGCAGAAACAGAAGTTCTCGGAATGACCTGAAACTTCACGGAACAACTTTTCAGAAATAATAAAAAACCCTTGCAAAAGATGAAGGCAAGGGGGCCCACCACCTGTCCACGAGGGTGGGGGGCACGCCCCCTACCTCGTGGGCCCCCTAGAGCTCCTCCGACCTCAACTCCAACTCTATATATTTGGTTTTGGAGAGCAAAAAATCAGAGAGAAGAATTCATTGCGTTTTACGATATGGAGCCGCCGCCAAGCCCTAAAACCTCTCGGGAGGGCTGATCTGGAGTCCGTTCGGGGCTCCAGAGAGGGGAATCCGTCGCCATCATCATCATCAACCATCCTCCATCACCAATTTCATGATGCTCACCGCCGTGCATGAGTAATTCCATCATATGCTTGCTGGACGGTGATGGGTTGGATGGGATCTATCATGTAATAGAGTTAGTTTTGTTAGGGTTTGATCCCTAGTATCCACTATGTTCTGAGATTGATGTTGCTATGACTTTGCTATGCTTAATGCTTGTCACTAGGGCCCGAGTGCCATGATTTAAGATTTGAACCTATTATGTTCTCATCAATATATGAGAGTTCTTGATCCTATCTTGCAACTCTATAGTCACCTATTATGTGTTATGATCCGTTAACCCCGAAGTGACAATAATCGGGATACTTACCGGTGATGACCGTAGTTTGAGGAGTTCATGTATTCACTATGTGTTAATGCTTTGGTCCGGTACTCTATTAAAAGGAGGCCTTAATATCCCTTACTTTCCATTAGGACCCCGCTGCCACGGGAGGGTAGGATAAAAGATGTCATGCAAGTTCTTTTCCATAAGCACGTATGACTATATTCGGAATACATGCCTACATTACATTGATGAATTGGAGCTAGTTCTATGTCACCCTAGGTTATGACTGTTACATGATGAACCGCATCCGACATAATTCTCTATCACCGATCCATTGCCTACGAGCTTTCCATATATTGTTCTTCGCTTATTTACTTTTCCGTTGCTATTGCTATCATCACTACAAAATACCAAAAACATTACTTTTGCTACCGTTACCACTACTATCATATTACTTTGCTACTAAATACTTTGCAGCAGATATTAAGTTTCCAGGTGTGGTTGAATTGACACCTCAGCTGCTAATACTTGAGAATATTTTTTGGCTCCCCTTGTGTTGAATCAATAAATTTGGGTTGAATACTCTACCCTCGAAAACTGTTGCGATCCCCTATACTTGTGGGTTATCAAGACTATTTTCTGACGCCGTTGCCGCGGAGCATAGCTCTATTCTTTGAGTCACTTGGGATTTATATCTGCTTATCATTATGAAGAACTCGAGAGATCCAAAAACCAAGATTTATCCCTCAACTACGAGGGGAGGTAAGGAACTGCCATCTAGCTCTGCACTTGATTCACCTTCTGTTTTGAGTAAGCTTACGACACCTAAACCTGCTTCTACTATTCGTTCTGATATGTCGCATGTTATTGATGATGCCACTTCTGCTATGCATGATACTTATGATGAAACTACTTCTATGCTTGATACTACTGTGCCACTTGGTGAATTTCTTGATGAACAACTTGTTAGGGTTAGAGAGAGTGAAAATATTGAATCTGATAATATTGATGAAAGTGATGATGAAGACCCTCCCTCTAATGAATATGAATCACCTGTTATTCCTGAGGGTTATGTTTTTGAAAAAGAAGCTACTTTAGCTATTTTAGCTTGCAAAGATAGATACGAACTCAAGAGGTTATTAGCTAAATGGAAGCAGCAATCTCTTAATGCTAGAATGAAACCTGACCCTGCTTTTGCTACTTCACCTATCTTTGTTACTGATAAGGATTATGAATTCTCTGTTGATCCTGATATAATTACTTTGGTTGAATCTGATCCTTTTCATGGCTATGAATCTGAAACTGTCGTGGCACATCTTACTAAATTAAATGATATAGCCACCATGTTCACTAATGATGAGAGAACTCGTTACTTTTATATCCTTAAAATATTTCCGTTCTCATTAAAGGGGGATGCTAAGATATGGTTTACTTCTCTTGATCCTGGTTGTGTGCGTAGTCCCCAGGATATGATTTATTACTTCTCTGCTAAATATTTCCCTGCTCATAAGAAACAAGCTGCTTTAAGGGATATATATAATTTTGTGCAAATTAAAGAAGAGAGTCTCCCACAAGCTTGGGGGAGGCTTCTCAAGTTACTTAATGCTTTGCCTGATCATTGTGACGCCCCGAGACCGATGCGCCAGGTGTCTTCCAGTTGTTCGTTGTCGTTTCCATGTCTTCTGCTTGCGTGTTGCATTTCATCATGTCATCATGCGCATTTGCATCATCATGTTTTCAAAACTTGCATCCGTTCGGGTCCTCCCAGCTCTCTCTGTTGTCCGTTCTGAGCCCAGACACACTCGCACGCGCCCGCGGCACCTCCGAAATATTACTTTATAAGTGGCCGGAAAATGTTCTCGGAATGGGATGAAAGTTGGCGTGCGGTCTTATTATAGTGTAGGTAGGCCGCCTGCCAAGTTTCATCGCATTCGGAGTTCGTTTGCTGCCCCAACGGATATTTATAGCGACATTATAGTCGGTCAGACGTCGGACGTTTTCGGTCTCCGAGAATTGTCGTCGGGCTTTCCCTCTCTTTTCTCCCTAAAACCGTCTACATAGTCCACTACCTACCACCAGGCCCATCCTAACCTCTCTCGTCAGCCCGCGGCCCTCCTCGCGCGCACGTCCGAAAAGCTGTCCCGGACCCGACCCGGACAGTCGTCACCGTTGGGTCCGGATCATCCCCAAACATCTATACAACATCACCGTTTTCTTATTTGGACTCCCTAGCCTATTTTTCCGGACCGTCCGATTTTGATCGGAGGGACGAGATAGCCCCTAACCTAACCAACTTGCTATATATAGATCAACCACTAGCCTATTTTGCCAAACCCTAAATTCTAGGACTTTTGTCCCTGCCGCCGCCGCCACGCTCATCTCCCACCTCGGGATCCTCCCCAATCCAAAACCCCCTTGTTTTCAACACCAGACCAACCCACGCTCTCCATCTCGCGCCTGAGGCCTCCCTACCGCCCTCGGGACCCTGCAGCCGTGCGCCTCCTGCCTCGAGCGCCTCCTCGTCGCTGCTTGCTCCTCGTCGCATCCACCAGGACAAGGCCGTCCCCACGCCGCACCCTGCCTCTCCTTCTCTTTTCTTCTTCCCCTGCTTTTTCTCTCTCCCTCACCCTGCGGTCTCTTTCTCTTTCTTCAGGGAGAACTGGAGCATGCCCGCCATGGCCGTCTCGTCCCGGAGCAAGATCGTCGGCCTCCTCCTCATCCTAGCGCCGTCCGCGACCGAGTCTGGCCGAATCCAGGCGGAATCGAGCTTCGCCGCCCTGGATCCAGCCACCTCTAGCCTCCCAGTGCCGCCAACCCCCTGCCTCGCCTCGGAGTTCTCCTAGGATGCCGATCCGCGCCTCCCTCCGTTCCCTGCACTGCTTCGTCGCCGGAGTAGAAGCTCCATCCGCCGCGCTGCCGTTCCTCGCCCATAGCTCCGCCCAGCTGCCGCCGTCCTGGTTCTTCCCAGAGAACGCCTCGCCTCTACTTCGAGGACGAGCCAGGCACGCCCTGTGTTGACCCTTTGAAGCGACCGTGCCAGCGCGTGGGTCGTGCCCAGCTCCGCTGCTGAGCCGGCCTAGCAACCGGCCTGCCCAGCTCCACCACCGGCCCAAGGCCTATAAGTGAGCCTCAGCCCAGCCACTGTTTCCCTCTATGCACTGTTAGGCCAGTTCAGTTTCAGCCTGTGAACGTTTTTCTTCCTTGGACGTTTTTGCTTTTTCCTGGCCTTTGCATATTTACAGAAACTGCCATTATATTGATATGCTCATAACTAATTAACCGTGCATCGGTTTAAAACAAACTTTATATGAAACATGCTTAGAATTTTGTCTAGTTTCTTAATATCCAACTTTCATCCATGTTAAAAATGTTTAAAATGATGTTTGCTTATAATTTACCTAATGCCATGCTAAAATGATTTATTTCATAACTGATTAACCGGAGCTCGGTTTTAAATAAACTTTATATGTAAATGGGGTAGAAAGATGCCTAGTTTAACATGGTATACTTGCTTTGCATGTTTAGCAACTTTAAAATATGGTTTAGGGCAGAACAGTACCAAACCTTAAAATATGCACATGAGGAGTTTCCGGACTTGTAGTTTGTTGTTCCGGCCTCATTTAAACTTGCCTAGATAGGTAGTTTTACTTTGCTTCACCTCTTGCCATGCTAAACAACATTTAATATTATTGCGTACATAAACGAGAGAGAACTAAATAAGTCACGTGGTGTTTTGTCAATATGCAATGAAGTTGCATATTGAGCTCCACTTAATTTGTAGGATTGTTTGTGCACTTTGCCATGCCATGCCTCTTTAAACCGGACATGCATCATACTTGGTTGTGCATCATGCCATGTTTATGTGATGGTTGTTTACTATGTTGCTTGCTTCTTTCCGGGTAGCTGCTCTCGTTAGCTTCGGTTCTATTCCGGAGTTGTGAGGATTTGTTCGACTACGTCCGCTTGTCTTCTTCATGGACTTGTTCTTCGTCCTTGCGGGATTTCAGGCAAGATGACCATACCCTCGAAATCACTTCTATCTTTCCTTGTTAATTGCTCGCTCTATTGCTATGCCGCGATACCTACCACTTGCTATATCATGCCTCCCATATTGCCATGACAAGCCTCTAACCCACCTTTCCCAGCAAACCGTTGTTTGGCTATGTTACCGCTTTGCTCAGCCCCCCTTATAGCGTTGCTAGTTGTAGGTCAAGATGAAGTTTGTTCCATGTTGGAACATGGTTATTGTTGGGATATCACAATATCTCTTATTTAATTAATGCATCTATATACTTGGTAAAGGGTGGAAGGCTCGTCCTTATGCCTGGTGTTTTGTTCCACTCTTGCCGCCCTAGTTTTCGTCATACCGGTGTTATGTTCCTTGATTTTGCGTTCCTTACGCGGTTGGGTGTTATGGTGACCCCTTGACACTTCGCTTTGAATAAAACTCCTCTAGCAAGGCCCAACCTTGGTTTTACATTTGTACTAACAACCTATCACCTTCCCTTGGGTTTCGCAGACTCAAGGGTCATCTTTATTTTAACCCCCCGGGCCAGTGCTTCTGTAAGTGCTGGTTCAACCTGAGCGACGTCCGGTGCCCCCTGGGCAACCAGGGTCTATGCCAACCCGACGTCTGGCTCATCCGGTGTGCCCTGAGAACGAGATATGTGCAGCTCCTATCGGGATTTGTCGGCACATCCAGGCGGCTTTGCTGGTCTCGTTTTACCATTGTCGAAATGTCTTGTAACCGGGATTCTGAGTCTGACCGGGTCTTCCTGGGAGAAGGAATATCCTTCATTGACCGTGAGAGCTTGTGATGGGCTAAGTTGGGACACCCCTGCAGGGTTTTGAACTTTCGAAAGTTATGCCCGCGGTTATGGGCAGATGGGAATTTGTTAATGTCCGGTTGTAGAGAACTTGACACTTAACTTAATTAAAATGCATCAACCGCGTGTGTAGCCGTGATGGTCTGTTTCCGGCGGAGTCCGGGAAGTGAACATGGTTCTTGTGTTATGCTTGAACGTAAGTAGTTTTCAGGATCACTTCTTGATCATTATAGCTTCTCGACCGTGCTTTGCTTCTCTTCTCGCTCTCATTTGTGTAGTTAGCCACCATATATGCTAGTGCCTGCTGCAGCTCCACCTCACTACCTTTTCCTACCCATAAGCTTAAATAGTCTTGATCGCGAGGGTGTGAGATTGCTGAGTCCCCGTGACTCACAGATTACTTACAAAACCAGTTGCAGGTGCCGTTGATACCAGTGCAGATGACGCAACCCAGCTCAAGTGGGAGCTCGATGAAGATCGTGTTCGTCGTGTTGTTTCTTTTCCAGTTGATCAGTAGTGGAGCCCAGTCAGGGCGATCGGGGATCTATGCATTAGGGGTTGTCTTTCTTTATTTGGTTCCGTAGTCGGACCTTGATTGTATTCTGGATGATGTAATGCTATATTTATGTATTGTGTGAAGTGGCAATTGTAAGCCAACTCTTTATCCCTTTCTTATTCAGTACATGGGATGTGTAAAGATTACCCCTCTTACGACATGCCTACAATGCGGTTATGCCTCTAAGTCGTGCTTCGACACGTGGGAGGTATAGCCGCATCGCGGGTGAGGGAGTCCTGGATTAGGGGGTGTTCGGGTAGCCGGACTATACCTTCAGCAGGACTCCTGGACTATGAAGATACAAGATTGAAGACTTCGTCCCGTGTCCGGATGGGACTTTCCTTGGCGTGGAAGGCAAGCTTGGCGATGCGGATATTCAAGATCTCCTACCATTGTAACCGACTTTATGTAACCCTAACCCTATCCGGTGTCTATATAAACCGGAGGGTTGTAGTCCGTAGGCAATCAACTCCATACACAACAATCATACCATAGGCTAGCTTCTAGGGTTTAGCCTCCTTGATCTCGTGGTAGATCTACTCTTGTACTACCCATATCATCAATATTAATCAAGCAGGAGTAGGGTATTACCTCCATCGAGAGGGCCCGATCCTGGGTAAAAAACATCGTGTCCCTTGTCTCCTGTTACCATCCGGCCTAGACGCACAGTTCGGGACCCCCTACCCGAGATCCGCCGGTTTTGACACCAACATTGGTGCTTTCATTGAGAGTTCCTCTGTGTCGTCGCCTTTAGGCCCGATGGCTCCTTTGATCATCAACAACGATACGGTCCAGGGTGAGACTTTTCTCCCCGGACAGATCTTCGTCTTCGGCGGCTTCGCTCTGCGGGCCAATCCACTCAGCCACCTGGAGCAGATCGGAAGCTACGCCCCTGGCCATCAAGTCAGGTTTGGAAGCTTAAACTACACGGCTGACATCCGCGGAGACTTGATCTTCGACAGGCTTGAGCCACAGCCAAGCGCGCCGCACTATCTCAAGGGGCATGATCTAGCTCTGCCCCCGGACAGTATCCTGGAGGCCGCACACGCATCGGTTCCGATCCCTAACGCGGAGCCTATTGCGCCAATTGAGGATGAGCGGTTGGACGTCACCTCGGGGGCTGCGATCCCGAAAGCGATCGAGCCGAATGCTAGCCCCGCACTCTGCACAACCCGTGACTCCGAGGATCCGGACTCCTCCCCGGACTCCGAACCCCCCGCGCCCCTGCCAATCGAATCCGATTGGGCGCCAATAATGGAGTTCACCGCCGCAGACATCTTTCAGCACTCGCCTTGTGGTGATATCCAGAACTCTCTCAAGTCTCTCTCCTTATCAGGAGAGCCCTGGCTGAACTACGGTCAGCGAGGATGGGATACGGACGATGAAGAAATTCAAAGCCCACCCACCACCCACTTGGTAGCCACTGTCGACAATTTAAACGACGTGCTCAACTTCGACTCTGGAGACATCGACAGCATGGATGACGATGCAGGAGATGCCGACGAACCAATGCCCATAGGGCATTGGACAGCCACCTCATCTCACGATGTGTACATGGTGGATACCCCTAAAGGAAGCGACCACGAGGAAAAAGGGGATGGGACAGGAGATCGACCCCCCGAAAAGCAATCAAAGCGTCGGCGTAAACGCCGACCGAAGCCCCGCCTCGAGAAAAACCCAGCCATAGAGTAGGACGAGCCGGTAGACGACGAGCAGGACTTAGAGCAACCGTCCGAACAGGGCAACACGGATGGAGAAACCGAACATCCCTCCTCCGACGAAAACGGCATTCCAGACGACCTCACGCCGAATAAACCTATGGAGCAAAAGAATCTCCATGAGAGGCTCGTTGCAACTGCACGCAGCCTAAAAAAGCAGAAGCGGAAGCTAAAAACAGCGGAATATGCACTCCGGATTAGATGGAGCAAAGTAATCAACAACACAGATAAGTACGGCGACAGTCGCCGCACTAAAAGCTATCCAAAAAGAAAGCTACTGCCTGAATTCGACGAAGAGGCCCTAGAGCCCTCGCATTCAAAAAATGAAAAAGCCACACGGTCGGATAGACGACCCCATAAAGCGGCAAGCGGCGCCGCACCTAAATCGGCATGCGACCCACTTAAGGATTCGCATCATGGCCCAGTCAGGTCCATTTATGGGCCAAGAAAGCAAGCTCTCGTAAGCAACGCTATGAAGCCATCATCAGAATCCGGCACACCCAAATACAGGGGCGCCTCACACCCCCTATGTTTCACCGATGAGGTCCTGGACTATGAATTCCCAAAGGGATTCAAACCCGTAAACATAGAGGCATATGACGGAACAACAGACCCTGGAGTCTGGATCGAGGATTATATCCTCCACATACACATGGCTAGAGGAGATGATCTCCACGCCATAAAATATCTACCCCTTAAGCTTAAAGGGCTAGCCCGGCATTGGCTTAAAAGCCTTCCCGAAAACACAATTGGAAGCTGGGAAGAGCTCGAGGATGCTTTCCGAGCAAACTTTCAAGGGACCTATGTCCGCCCTCCGGATGCAGACGATCTTAGTCACATAACTCAACAACCCGGAGAATCAGCTCGGCAGTTCTAGGATAGATTCCTCACTAAAAAGAATCAGATAGTCGACTGCCCGGACGCCGAAGCCTTAGCAGCTTTCCGGCATAACGTCCGAGACGAATGGCTCGCCAAACACCTCGGCCAAGAAAAGCCAAGAACAATGGCCGCACTAACAAGCCTCATGACCCGCTTTTGTGCAGGGGAGGACAGCTGGTTGGCAAGGTGCAGCCCCAGCGACCCAAGTACATCCGAAACTAGGGATGGAAACGGAAAACCGCGACGCAACAAGGACCGTCGCTGGAATAAGGACAAAAATCCGAAGAGCACGGTAGTAAATGCCGGATTCAAAGGCTCACGACGAAATCAGGAAAAATCGCCCCCAGGATAACAGGGACGATCCATCCAACCTAAATAAAATCCTGGACAGGATATGTCAGATACACAGTACTCCCGGGAAGCCTGCTAACCATACCCACAGAGACTGTTGGGTTTTCAAACAATCCGGCAGACTCAATGCCGAACACAAGGGGCTCGACACACCAAGCGAAGACGAGGACGAACCCCAAAAGCAGAGCACCAGGAAACAAAAGAACTTCCCACAAGAAGTAAAAACAGTGAACTCACTTCACATAACAAAACGTGCAGCGCCCGTAAAGGTACGCACCACACGGGCCAAAGGGTCCTGCCACTGGTTGTCAAAACCGATCATCTTCGATCAGCTAGATTATTCTAGGAATATCAAGAATGTAGGCTGGACTGCCTTGATACTCGATCCAATAATTGGCGGACTCCAGTTTTCAAATGTCCTTATGGACGGTGGCAGTGGACTAAACCTGATATATCAGGATACAATCCAGCACATGGGGATAAACCCAGCAAGAATCCACCGCAGCAAAACCTCCTTTCAAGGGGTAATACCTGGTCCGGACACCCATTGTACGGGTTTTCTCCAGCTCACAGTCACATTCGGCTCTGCCGATAACCTCCGCCGCGAAAAGCTGACCTTCCATATCGTCCCGTTCTCAAGTCGCTATCAAGCACTATTGGGACGCGAAGCTTTCGCTCGCTTTAACGCAATACCGCATTATGCATCTCTTACGCTTAAGATGCCCGGTCCACGAGGCATCATCTCTTTGAAGGGGAAGCACTAAAGTGCGCCTCCCCAAGCGGAGGACTGTGTGGCCGCTTTGACAGCCCCATAGCAAAATGGCCTCACCGGCCAAAAAAAACTTCGAAATAGGTCATTCAAGACCACGAACGCGGATAGACGAGTTCGGTGCAAAATCATCATTAATGCAGGCCTAGAAGCCATATACCCCCGAACTAGGGGCTCCACGCATATACGATAAGAGACAATAAAGCTCAATCTTATATATCTTACTTTATACTTTGCTTATTTTAAACTTTTTTCGGCACGACCCGTTTTCAACTTAGTTCCTCTATTTTACAGATGAACGTCGTGTGGCGCCCGTCCAGGATACGGCACAACGGAGACACAGGCTCAGACGTGCAGTAGGGACCCGTCCTAAAGGATTCTTTTTAGATTAAGACCCTGCGTAAACCTTTTTTACTGTCTCTTGTTTCTACACATCCCCTGGTTTTCTCTTTCTGATATAACCAAGGAGGAGGCTGGCATCTTGGCATGTGGCCACGTCAGAATTTTTGCACGTACCTGGACACTAGGGGCTTTTGTAATAAAGAGTGTTGTTTCGCGCGCACTCATAAAGACCGAACACCTTAGGGAGTGTTCGGCGTCGCGAGTTTTGGCATTATATGCATCAGCTCCGAATCATGTCTTTGGTCAAATGTTGGGTTGCCCGGCTCCTGAGTTCGGCTACCTTATGTTCCGCTCTATCGGCTAAGGTAGCACCAGGAGAACTACTGCGATTGTGCCCCCGGTTCGGCCGGGCGAGCACCTCAGTAGAGAAAGCCAAAAACTGACTGTCATGATGTAGCGTGAGACTGGTCAGCCACTCGATGACCTATCGGAATCTATCGGATTCCTCCGCTTTAATGAAGGGCCGCTTCCCGGTCAGGCACATACGCGCCCCGAACTCGGACGAGCGCAGTTGCCACCAAGGAGCTACCTAAATAGTCTCACTGTCAAACACCTATGGCTAAGTGAAAGTGTTAAAGCATTATAGTCCGGTTGCCTAGCCCGCTGCGCTATCACCTCCTTTGTAGGACCAAGACATTGGGTTAAGTGTGAAAATGCGTCTTCTGCGAGCACCCCCGCACTATGTGCGTGGGGGCTGAAGCCAACGACTGCCATCTTTCAGATTCTATATATATATACATATATATCTTAAAACGGCGCATAGAAGGTGTTCCCAATACTTGGAGGCACAAGTATAAAAAAGGCCACTACAGTTTATCAAAATAATTACATATGCTATCATAACATGGCATCTTTCGGGCACTGCGTCTCTATTACACGAGCGCCTTCAAGAACTTCCTGAAAATAGTGCTCGGAGGGTACTCGGCTTTTGTCCGAATCTCTGGACGCAACAACGGTGGTCTCCATCTCTGCCCAATATGTCTTAACACGGGCAAGAGCCATCCTAGCGCCCTCTATGCATGCTGACCTCTTCATTGCATTTATACATGGCACCGCGTCAAGGAATTGCTGCACTAAGCTGAAATAACTCTTCGGCTAAGGTCTCCCCGGCCACAGGTGACCCATGACGCACTTCATGGCGAGTCCAAACAACCTATTCAGTTCGGCCCATTGAGCCAAACGATCATCCACTGCCAGTGGACGCTCTGGATTGTGAAACTGCGACCAGAAAAGCTTTTCCA
Organism: Triticum urartu; assembly: GCF_056163025.1. Classification (NCBI taxonomy): domain Eukaryota; kingdom Viridiplantae; phylum Streptophyta; class Magnoliopsida; order Poales; family Poaceae; genus Triticum; species Triticum urartu. Next base: position 158,151,956 of record NC_141878.1, on the reverse strand, counting down.
CTTCGCGATCTTTCTGATCTTGAAAGTGTTTGGTCGCATCAGCTGCACTCGCTGCCAAGTCCAGATAGGTATCCTCCACACTCCACATCCGGTCCAACGGAGCAAACTTTGGATCACAAAATTTCCTCCGTAGCATAAAGGGCTTTCCAGCCGCAATCTGTTCGGCCTGACGCAGCTCCTCCCTCGTAGCTCTCATCGCAGAGCGAGCATCCTTGGCATCGGCAACGGCCTTCTCTAAGTCCGTCTGTCTCGCCCGGTCTTCTTTCTCAAGAAGTTTGCAACGGTCTGCAGCGCTCTTTAACTTCTCGGCCATCTCGGCCATCTCTTCTTTGCTTCGGCAGTGAGCAGCCTGTTCGGCTCTCAACTCTTCAAGGGCCTTCCCGGCAGCCGCATCACTTTTTCTGGCTTGCTCTTTAGCTCGGGCAAGTTCTGCCCTAAGATTCTCCACGGCGGCCGTACCATCTGCGTCAAGACATGCACATTGTAAGACACTGGCATGAAGCTCCTCTTACCTGATGCCCCCCGAAGAATTACATACCTTGAGCCTCATCAAGCCGCTTGTTGACAAGCGTGATGTCGGCATCTGCCACGTCCAGTTGCTACTTTAGTTCGGCCACATCATCAGTTCGGCTTGACTCCGGACACCTCGCCACCTACATTCAAAGGCGACATCTTAGACCTGGGATTATGATCCTCTGTGTGCTGTCATTTCTTGACAACGCGCAGAGTCTCAGGGGCTACTATCTACACAGGGCGCATCTTACGTATGCGCAACTGACAAAAGTGTACATTATCTAACGTACCTCAAAACCCGTCAGTAAACTTTTGACGGCCTCATGCAATCCGCTTTCTGCGGATGAAATCCTTTCAATCACCGTGCCCATCAATGCACGGTGCTCCTCTGAGACAGAAGCTCGCCCCAGCAGAATCTTTAGCTCCTCCGGCCAAGCACCAGACGGTGCCGGACTTGTCCTATGGCCTCTTTCGAAGGCCGGACGCGGAGAGCCTTGGGGGGCCACATAGCTATCTTTCGCCCCTGCCGGATTCAGAGAAACCCTCTGCGAGGACACCTCAGGGTCGCCCGCCTCGCTAGGCGGTACGGCAGGGGGAGGCGTCCCGCTCTCCATCATCTCCGAAAGAAGATCCCCCGAAGACGAGCTCTGCTGAGAAGGGCTGAGGTCCGAGCTACAAGGTAAAATTTTGGTTAAATCTTCTCAGATATAAATCAAGGATTTCTCGCATCCCTCTAAAGGAAAATCTTTCTCTACTTACGTCTCGCTGGAGGGCTGATCCCTTTGGGGGCGTAGTTCGGCCGAGGATCTCCCCGGCGCCGGACCCTCTGACGAGAACTTCTTCCCCCACTTTGAGGCCATGGTCTCCGGGTCGTCAGAGGCTGCCCTCTTCTTCCCCCTAGGAGAGGAATTGTCGGTTCCTCCCTTCGGAGCAGCCTCCTTCGAGGAGGCCACAGTTTCCTTGTCCTCCCCCTCACTTCCCTCCAAAGGCACGATCTTCAACATCCTGGCTAGCACGGGATCCGGCCTGGTTTCAGGAAGGGGAGCCGGACACCCGATCAGCTTTGCCTTCGCTATCCACTCCTGTTTAAAAGGACGACTCTTTTAGGGGCAAGTTTATGACAATTATACGGATAGAAGGTCCGGGCACAAGGTTGCTTACTTGAGTATCCGGGCGATTGCAGCTTAGGTCTGCGTCCTCGGTTAAATCCGGACACATCTCTTGTGATCCGAAGAACAGTTTATACATCTCCGCGGGCGTTGCGCCCATGAAATTCTGGAGAGCCTGCGGTCCCTCTGGGTTAAACTCCCATAAGCGAAGGGGGCGATGTTTGCCGGGCAATATTCGGCGAATCAGCATGACCTGTGTCACCTTGACCAGGCTGAGGTCTCCTTCCAGGAGATCCTTAATGTGGCCCTGTAACAAGGGCACGTCTTTGGGCAAACCCCAATTTAACCCTCTGTTGACCCATGACGCTAGCCGTGATGGGGGACCTGAGCGAAAGGCAGGAGGCGCCGCCCACTTGGCGCTCCGGGGAGTGGTGATATAACACTACTCTCGTTGCCACAAGCCCAGCTCCTTTTGAAAAGAGCCCTCGGGCCATGGAGCATCAGCATTTTTGCTTATAACAGCGCCTCCGCACTCTGCGTGCCGTCCCTTGATCATCTTCGGCTCCACTTTGAAAGTCTTGAGCCATAATCCGAAGTGAGGGGTAACACGGAGGAACGCTTCGCATACAACGATAAATGAGGAGATATGGAGGATGGACTCCGGAGCTAAGTCGTGGAATTCCAGCCCGTAATAAAACAGCAGTCCCCTCACAAAGGGATCCATCAGGATGCCTAACCCCCGAAGGAAGTGAGACACGAACACTACGCTCTCGCCGGGCTGGGGACTGGGGATAGCCTGCCTTTGAGCAGGCAACCTATGCGGAATTTCGGCGGTCAAGAACTTAGCCTCTCTCAACTTTAGCACGTCCTCCTCCGTGACGGAGGAGGGCATCCATCGGCCTTGAAGGTCGGAACCGGACATTGTCAAAGGTCTGGGGCGCCTGGAATCTGGAGCCTAGGGTGTTGGAACTCGAGGCGACGGGCAAACTCGTTTTGGGAATGGAGAAAAGGAGTAAGGCCCTGGTCTCTTTATAAGAGGTTGAATACCAGGAGCCCTCCCCGTAACCGTTTGGGACTTTCCTTTAATCGAGAAAACATGCTAACGGGCACGACTGGGTTACCCACGTCCGTATTGATGAGAATCCCGTAGAAGGGGGGCACACGATCTCTGCTTTGACAAGACGTGCCAAGGAAACTGCCTCGCAAAACACGCTGAGGTGGAAAAGTGAAAATGATTCGAGTAAAGGACTTGGCCGTAGTGTGATGACGCACTGTGGAATACGTCGGCAGATTTGATTTGTGTCAATATTATTCTCTCTATGGCAATATGTGGAAACTTATTTTGCAGAGCCGGACACTACTCTTAGTGTTTACAATCTTCTATGAAGGACTTGGAGGAGGAACCCGCCTTGCAATGCCGAAGACAATTTGCGCGCCGGACTCGTCGTCATTGAAGCCTGGTTCAGGGGCTACTGAGGGAGTCCTGGATTAGGGGGTGTTCGGGTAGCCGGACTATACCTTCAGCCGGACTCCTGGACTATGAAGATACAAGATTGAAGACTTCGTCCCGTGTCCGGATGGGACTTTCCTTGGCGTGGAAGGCAAGCTTGGCGATGCGGATATTCAAGATCTCCTACCATTGTAACCGACTTTATGTAACCCTAACCCTATCCGGTGTCTATATAAACCAGAGGGTTGTAGTCCGTAGGCAATCAACTCCATACACAACAATCATAGCATAGGCTAGCTTCTAGGGTTTAGCCTCTTTGATCTCGTGGTAGATCTACTCTTGTACTACCCATATCATCAATATTAATCAAGCAGGAGTAGGGTATTACCTCCATCGAGAGGGCCCGAACCTGGGTAAAAAACATCGTGTCCCTTGTCTCCTATTACCATCCGGCCTTGACGCACAGTTCGGGACCCCCTACCCGAGATCCTCCGGTTTTGACACCGACAGTGGGTGTTACAATCATCCTCTTAAGAAAAATGAAATACTTGATATCTTTTATAATGGACTAACCGATGCCTCCAGAGATTACCTGGATAGTTGTGCTGGTTTTGTTTTCAGGGAAAGAACACCGGATGAAGCTGAAATTCCATTGAATAATATGTTGACAAATGAAAATAATTGGACACTTCCTGAGCCTATTCCTAAACCAACTCCAAAGAAGAGAGGTGTTCTATTTCTCAGTCCTGACGATATGCAAGAGGCAAAGAAATCTATGAAAAAAAAAGGTATTAAAGCCGAAGATGTTAAGAATTTACCTGCTATTGAAGAAATCCACGGTCTTAATTTACCGTCTGTTGAAGAAACACATGATCTTGATCCATTACCTATTGAAGAAACTCGTGGTCTTGATAACCCGACACAGGTAGTAAAGGTAAATTCTCTCTATAGATATGATAAAGCTGAAATCCCATTTACTAAGTTTGCTAGCCCATGCTTAGATGAGTTTGATAAATTTATGGTTAAGCAAGAAGACTTCAGTGCTTATTTTGGTAGACAATTGAAATACAATTCAAATATGCTTGAACACTTGGGTGATTATATGGCTAATGTCAAAGGTGAACTTAAACTTATTAGTAAACATGCTTCTATGGTTACCACTCAAGTAGAGCAAGTACTTAAAGCTCAAAATGATTTGCTCAATGATTGAATAGTAAGAATAATGATTATGCTGTTAGAGTGGCTACTAGAACTGGTAGAATGACTCAGGAACCTCTGTATCCTGAAGGCCATCCTAAGAGAATTGAGAAAGATTCTCAGAGAAATAATATATATGCACCTAGTCCTTCTAAAAGGAAGAAAAAGAAAAATGATAGGACTTTGCATGCTTCTAGTGAACCAATTGCTGATACACATGAGAATCCAAATGATATTTCTATTTCTGATGCTGAAACACAATCTGGTAATGAACCTGAAACTAATGATAATGTTCATGATGATGCTCAACCTAGTAATGATAATGATATAGAAATTGAACCTGCTGTTGATCTTGATAACCCACAATCAAAGAATCAACGTTATGATAAGAAAGACTTTGTTGCTAGGAAACATGGTGAAGAAAGAGAACCATGGGTTCAGAAACCCATGCCTTTTCCTCCCAAACCATCCAAGAAAAAGGATGATGAGGATTTTGAGCGCTTTGCTGAAATGATTAGACCTATCTTTTTGCGTATGCGATTAACTGATATGCTTAAAATGAATCCTTATGCTAAGTATATGAAAGAAATTGTTACAAATAAGAGAAAGATACCAGAAGCTGAAATTTCCACCAAATTATACTTTTAAGGGTGGAATACCAAAGAAACTTGGAGATCGAGGAGTACCCACTATACCATGCTCCATTAAAAGAAACTATGTTAAAACTGCTTTATGTGATCTTGGAGCCGGTGTTAGTGTTATGCCTCTCTCTTTATATCGTAGACTTGACTTGAATAAGTTGGCACCTACTGAAATATCTTTGCAAATGGCTGATAAATCAACTGCTATACCTGTCGGTATTTGTGAGGATGTGCCTATTGTAGTTGCAAACGTTACTATTTTAACGGACTTTGTTATTCTTGATATTCCCGAGGACGATAGTATGTCTATTATTCTTGGAAGACCCTTTTTGAATGCTGCAGGGGCTGTTATTGATTGCACTAAAGGCAATGCCACTTTTCATGTTAATGGTAATGAGCATACGGTACACTTTCCGAGGAAACAACCTCAAGTTCATAGTATCAACTCTATTGGAAAAATTCCATCGATTATATTTGGAGGTTTTGAATTTCCTCTTCCTACTGTCAAGAAGAAATATGATATTCTTATTATTGGGGATGTGCATATACCCGTTGAGGTAACATAGTGTTATTCGAAATTTCTCCGGTTCCATGTTATTCGGAATGAGTTCGTTAACAAGACTTGATCAACCTTGTTAGTGGATCCCTTTTAATGAGCATGAGATGGATGAAACTAGAAGGCACAACCTTCTGTACCCTCTTTCTACTTTCTGTTATTTATATTAAATAAAATAAAAATAAATATTTTCCGTCTGTTATCTGAATTATCCGTGCAATATAAAAATACCTCGAAAATAAAAGTTATCCAAATGCCCTGAAATTTAAATATGATTTTTTCTGGAATATTTGAGAATATTTGGCACCAAGAACACAACACGGGGGGCATCCACCTGGCCACGAGGGTGGAGGGCGCGCCCTACCCCCCTGGGCGCGCCCCCTGCCTCGTGGGCCCACGGTGGCCCTCCTCCACTTATTCCTGCACCCACACACTCCTTTTTCCTCCCACAAACACGAATATCCAGCTCAAACCTCCTGACATTGCTTTCGATCTCTTCTAACCTTTTAAGGTGAAGATCACCAAATTTAGGTAGAGCCATAGTGGCAAGCAAGCAAACTAACATACAAGCAAACAAAAATCAAGCGGGCAAAAAGAGGCAAATAGAGAAAGAGAGGGAGGATAGAGAGAGACGGCGAATAAAACGGCAAGGGTGAAGTGGGGGAGAGGAAAACAAGAGGCAAATGGCAAATAATGTAATGCGGGAGATAAGGGTATGTGATGGGTACTTGGTATATTGACTTTTGCTAGACCTCCCCGGCAACGGCGCCAGAAATCCTTCTTGCTACCTCTTGAGCACTGCGTTGGTTTTCCCCGAAGAGGAAGGGATGATGCAGCAAAGTAGCGTAAGTATTTCCCTCGATTTTTGAGAACCAAGGTATCAATCCAGTAGGAGGCTACGCACCAGTCCCTCGTACCTGCACAAAACAAATAAATCCTCGCAACCAACGCGATAAGGGGTTGGCAATCCCTACACTGCCACTTACGAGAGTGAGATCTGATAGATATGATAAGATAATATTTTTGGTATTTTTATGATAAAGATGCAAAGTAAAATAAAAGCAAAGTAAAAGCAAAGTAAAAGCAAAGGAAATAACTAAGTATTGGGAGATTAATATGATGAAGATAGACCTGGGGGCTATAGGTTTCACTAGTGGCTTCTCTCGAGAGCATAAGTATTCTACAGTGGGTGAACAAATTACTGTTGAGCAATTGACAGAATTGAGCATAGTTATGAGAATATCTAGGTATGATCATGTATATAGGTATCACGTCCGAGACAAGTAGACCGACTCCTGCCTGCATCTACTACTATTACTCCACTCATCGACCGCTATCCAGCATGCATCTAGAGTATTAAGTTAATGAAAACAGAGTAACGCCTTAAGCAAGATGACATGATGTAGAGGGATAAACTCATGCAATATGATGAAAACCCCATCTTGTTATCCCCGATGGCAACAATACAATACGTGCCTTGCTGCCCCTACTGTGACTGGGAAAGGACACCGCAAGATTGAACCCAAAGCTAAGCACTTCTCCCATTGCAAGAAAGATCAATCTAGTAGGCCAAACCAAACTGATAATTCGAAGAGACTTGCAAAGATAACCAATCGTACATAAAAGAATTCAGAGAAGATTCAAATATTGTTCATAGATAGACTTGATCATAAACCCACAATTCATCGGTCTCAACAAACACACCACAAAAAGAAGATTACATCGAATAGTTCTCCACAAGAGTGGGGGAGTGCCGGTGTCAAAACCGGCGGATCTCGGGTAGGGGGTCCCGAACTGTGCGTCTAGGTCGGATGGTAACAGGAGGCAAGGGACACGAAGTTTTACCCAGGTTCGGGCCCTCTTGATGGAGGTAAAACCCTACGTCCTGCTTGATTAATATTGATGATATGGGTAGTACAAGAGTAGATCTACCACGAGATCGGAGAGGCTAAACCATAGAAGCTAGCCTATGGTATGATTGTTGTTCTGTATGTTGTCCTACGGACTAAAACCCTCCGGTTTATATAGACACCGGAGAGGGTTAGGGTTACACAAAGTCGGTTACAATGGTAGGAGATCTGCATATCCGTATCGCCAAGCTTGCCTTCCACGCCAAGTAAAGTCCCTTCCGGACACGGGACGAAGTCTTCAATCTTGTATCTTCATAGTCCAGGAGTCCGGCTGAAGGTATAGTCCGGCCATCCGGATACCCCCTAATCCAGGACTCCCTCAGTAGCCCCTGAACCAGGCTTCAATGACGACGAGTCCGACGCGCAGATTGTCTTCGGCATTGCAAGGCGGGTTCCTCCTCCAAGTACTTCATAGAAGATTTTGAACACAAAGATAGTGTCCGGCTCTGCAAAATAAGTTTCCACATATTGCCATAGAGAGAATAATATTTACACAAATCTAATCTGCTGACGTATTCCGTAGTGTGATGCACCACGACCAAGCCTTTATTCGAATCGTTTTATTGTCCCACCTCAGCGTGTCATGCGAGGCGGTTTCCTTGGCACGTCTTGTTAAAGCAGAGATCGTGTCCCCTTATTCCGGGATTCTCATCAATACAGGCGTGGGTAACCCAACCGCTTCTAGGACTCCTAGACTATAGGCATGTCCAAACGGCCACAGAGAGGACGCTTGATATTCACCCTCTTTATAAAGGGACAAGGCTTTTACTTTTTTTCCTCCCGTGCTCAATCGAATCCTTCCCCTACCTCAAGCTCAAACACACAAAGTTCAGGTCAGGTGCTCCGAACCTTTAATCATGTCCGGATCTAGCCTTCAAGGCCGATGGGTGCCTTCCTCCGTCACGGAAGAAGACATCAAAAAGTTGAGGGAGGCCAGATATCTGACCGCCGAGGTTGTGCATCGGCTGCCTGCCCGAGGGCAGGCCGTCCCCTCCACCAAACCCAACGAGAGCGTCATGTTCGTCTCCCACTTCCTCCGAGGTCTAGGCCTTGCTCTGGATCCTTTCGTCAGGGGTTTGATGTTTTATTATGGGCTAGATTTCCATGATCTAGCTCCGGACTCCTTTCTTCATATCACGACATTTATTGTCGTGTGTGAGGCCTTCCTCCGGGTTACCCCTCACTTTGGCCTGTGGCTCAAGACCTTTGAAGTAAAGCCGAAGATGATCGAGGGGCAACATGCAGCGTGCGGAGGTGCCTCAATACGCAAGATGACGGGAGCTCCATGGCCCAAAGGTTCCATTCCAGAGGTGTCTGAATTGTGGCAACAGGAGTGGTTCTACATCAGGCTCCTACAAGTGCCAAGTGGGCGGCCGCCCCTGTTTTCCGCTCGGGCCCTCCACCACAACTGATGTCATGGATCAGCAGAGGTCTGAGCTGGGGTCCAGCCAAGGACGTGCCTATACTGCAAAGCCGCATTCGAGATCTCTTTAATGGAGATTTTAGTTTGGTTGTGGTAATACAAGTTATGCTGGTTCGTCAAGTCCAGCCTTGCAAACGCCGGCCCCTTCGCTTGTGGGAGTTCAATCCCGAGGGACCGCGTGTCATTCAAAATTTCCTCGGCCTGACGCACGAGGAGATGTACAAGTCATTCTTCGGACATCAGGTAGAGTGTCCGGAAATCACCGAGGACATGGGCCTGAGCAGTAACCGCGCCGCCGAACAGGTAAGGAATCTTCCGGCCGAACATACTATCTCTCATTTGTTACGAAGTTATTTCTGAGAGTTCGCTTTTTGACCAGGACTGGCTAACAAAGGCGAAGTTGATTCGGTGTTCGGCCCCCTCCCTGAGGGTTTGGACAATCGGTATTGGAAAAGATGCTCCAGGTCGCACCTTGCCCGGAGCCCTTGAAGGAAGATACTGGGAAGGATAATACGGGCGGACGTGGGCCCCCAACGCTGCCCATTCTAACCGAGGGAGCGAGCGTCTCCATGAAGGAAGACGACCGGAGGAGGAAAAGGACTGCGCCCGGGGATTCAGACACCGAAGCTTCCAAACGGGAGAAGAAGTCTCCCACAGAGGGTCCTACCTTGGGGGGTGCTTTTGCCGCACAAAGTCCGTGGGGGGATCAATTCTCCATCGAGTCATAAGTGACCTGAAATACTTTAATAGTACAGGTATGCCATCATTTTCTTCTGAGAAAATAACCACCGCATATATCTTTGCAGTTCAGGCCTTAGCCCCTCTCAAATGAGCTCGTCTTCGGGGGATCTTCTTCCAGAGATGAGGGAGAGCGAAACGCCCCCTCCGGACTCCTCCGCTCCGGAAGCGGGCGACCCCGAAGTGTTGTCGCGGAGGGCCTCTCCGGGTCCGGTGAGGCCAGAAGATGATCCCATTAACCCCCGAAGCTCCCAGTGTCCAGCTCCCGAAGAGAGCGGAAAAAGAGTCCGGCACCGTCAGGTGTGCGATTGGATGTTCTGAGGGAGTTGGTGGGGCGAGCGGCCATCTCAGATGAACACCATGTGCTGATGAATACGGTGATGGAGAGAATCTTGTCCGCCGAAAGCGGATTGCATGAAGCTTTTATGAGTCTACTGACAGGCTTTGAGGTACGTAAAATAACGTATGATAGTCCTGCACATGCTAGGTGTGCCCTGTGTAGATAGTAGCCCCTGAGACTCTGGTTGTCATCGGAAACGATGACGAACAGAGGATCATATTCCTAGGTAATAACCATACTGCCTCTATGTGCAGGTGATGGAAGCTCCGGTGGCTAGCCGGACTAGCGAGTTTGCCCATTTAAAACGGCAGTTGGATGCGGCAGACGCCGACATCGAGCTTGTTAACAAAAGGCTTGACGAGGCACAGGGTAAGTGTCATTATCTGGTAAACGCCACATAATAAGAGCAGCATGATGCCAGTATCTTTAATATGTTGTGACTGCAGATGGAGCTGCCACTGTTGAAGCCTTGCGGGCAGAACTTGCCCGAGCCAAGGAACAAGCGAGGTTTAGTAATGCGGCTGCTTTGAAGGCGGCCGAAGAGTTGAAAACCGAGAAGGCCGCGCATGGCGAGAGCCGAGATAAGATGTCCAAAATGGCCATAGAATTAAAAGCCGCCGCCGACCGTGGCCGGGTTCTTGAAAAGGAAAACCTAGCGAAGGCATCGGACCTTGAGAAGGTTGCTGCGATGAGAAAAGACATCCGCTCTGCTATGAGGGCGAAGAAGGAGGAGCTGCGGGAAGCCGGGGATATTGTAGCTGGGAAATCCTTTATGTTGCGGTGGAAGTTCGAAGATCCACGGTATGCCTCTTTGGATCGGCTGTGGAGTTCGGAGGATGTGTATATGGATTTGGCGGCGAGCGCTGCCGATGCGGCCAAGTACTTCCAGGGTCAGATGGACCGTGAAGTGGACCAACTGTTTTGGACACAATTCCATTCTCCCGAGCGTCCGCTTTCATTGACTGACCAATTAGCCGAATGGGCCGAACTGAATAGGTTGTCCGGACTCGCCATGAGGTCTGTTGTGGATCAGCTATGGCCGGAAAGGCCAAAATACAACTATTTCAGCTTGGTGCATCAGCTCCTTGACGTGGTGCCGCACATTAATGCGATGAAGAGGTCGGCATGCATAGAGGGCTCACGGATGGCCTTTGCCCATGTTAAAGCATACTGGGCGGAGATGGATGCTACCACTGTTGCAGCGCGGGATTCGGCCATAGGTCGAATGGCTGTTGAGCACTACTTTGAAGAAGTTCTTGAGGGTGCTCGTTTGATAGAGACCCAGTGCTCAAAAAATATTATGTTTGAGTGATATGTAATCTCATTGTAAGCGAAATGCTTTTATAAATTTTTATGAGGCTATTTTTATACTTTTTCCTGAAAGTAATATGATGCCTCCTGGGCGGCCGTTTATGTATACATGTGTATAACCTGAAAGATTGCAGCCGTTGGCTTCAACCCCCACGCATATAATGCGGAGGTGCTCGCAAAAAACATGTGTTCACACTTAACCCAACGTCTTGGTCCTATTAAGGAGGTGATAGCGGAGCGAGCGAGGCAACCGGACTATAATGCTTTAGCACTTTCACTTAGCCATAGGAGTTTGACAGTGGGGCTACTAGATAGCCCCTGGTGGCTCCGCACTCTCCCGATCCCGGGGTGCGTACATGCCTGGCCGAAAAACGGCCCTTCATTAAGGCGGAGGAATTCTAACATTCCAACAGGTCATCGAGTGGTTGACCAGTCTCACGCTATATCATGACAGTCAGTTTTCGGCTTTCTCTACCGAGGTGCTCGTCCGGATGAACCAGGGCACAATCACAGTAGTTCTCCTGTTGCTACCTTAGCCGGTAAAGTGGAACGTAAGGCACCAAAACACAGGAGCCGGGCAAACCCAACATTTGACCAAAGACAGTGATTCGGAGCTGATGCATATAAGGCCAAACTCGCGACGCCGAACACTCCCTAAGGTATTCGGTCTTTGTGGTATAAACCGGGCCTAAAAATGGCCTTTGTAAGAAGCCCCTTATGTCCAGGTACGTGCATTGTTCTGGCGTGGCCACATGCCAAGACGTCAGCATCCTTCGCAATGGTGGATATGTATCAACAAGAGATAGTAAAAAAGGTTTACGCAGGGTCTTAATCTAAAAAGAATCCTTGGAGCGGGTCCCTGCTGCACGTCTGCGCCTGTGTCTCCGTTGTGCCGTATCCTGGACGGGTGTAGCACGATGATCGTTTGTCTGCGCGCGTTGAGCCCCTTGTATTGAAAAATAGGGGTGTGACCATTTATTCGGTATAGATAGCGGCGCCGGACTCGATTAGTTGTGTCTGAGGTCTTGACGACCTATTGGATGCTTTTGCTGGTCCGGGCGCCTTTAGTGTGCGGCTGCCAAGGCAGCCACACTCTCTTCGGCGCGCAGAGATCGCTTGATATTTCCTTTTACTGAAATGATGCCACGTGGACCGGGCATCTTGAGTGTGAGGGAGGCGTAGTATGGTATTGCGTTGAAGCGAGCAAAAGCTTCGTGTCCGAGCAGTGCTTGATAGCCACTTTGGAATGGAGCGATGTGGAAGGTTAAATGCTCGCGACGGAAGTTATCGGGGGAGGGGGGGGCGAATATAACTTGTAGTAGGAGGGAGCCCGTACAACGAGCCCCTGGGCCTGGCGTTACTCCTTTAAAGGTAGTATTGCTATGGCGAATTTTTGTTGGGTCTAACCCCATCCCGCGGATTGTATCCTGATATATTAGGTTTAGACTGCTGCCACCATTCATCAAGACTCGTGTGAAGTGATGTCCGCCAATTATCGCGTCTAATACCAGGGCGGCCCATCCTGCGTGTCAGATACTTGCTGAGTAATCGCGATGGTCGAAAGTGATCGGTTGAGACGACCTGTGGCAGGACTTCGCGGTGACAGGCACTTGGGTATATTTTCCTGGGAGTGCCGCGTTGTTTTTTCCCTTGATCACGTGTAACACGTTTACTGTTTTGACTTCTGGTGGAAATTTCTTTTGTTCCCCAGTGTCTTGCTTGGGAGGCTCGTCCTTGTCTTCACTTGGTGTATCCTCCCCCTTGTGTACGGTGTTGAGCTTGCCGGACTGCTTGAAGACCCAACATTCTCTGTGGGTATGATTAGCAGGTTTACCAGGGGTACTATGGATCTGACATACTTGGTCCAGAATTTTGTTGAGGCTGGACAGTTCATCCCTGGTGCCTTTAGGGGGCGGCTTTTGCTGACCTGGCCGAGAGCTTTTGAATCCGGCGTTTACTGCCGTGCCCTTCGTGCTGTCTTCTTTATTCCGGCGTTTGTTATTGCTGTTGCACCGTGATTTCCCATTTCCATCTCTAACTTCAGATGTACTGGGGTTGTTGGTGCTGCATCTGGCTAGCCAGTTGTCCTCACCCGCGCAAAAAGCGGGTCATGAGGTTTGTTAATGCGGCCATCGTTCTTGGCTTATTTTGGCCGAGGTGTCTGGCGAGCCATTCGTCACGGACGCTATGCTTAAAAGCTGCCAAGGCTTCGGTGTCCGGACAGTCGACAATCTGGTTCTTTTTAGTAAGAAACCTATTCCAAAGCTTTCGGGCTGACTCTCCGGGCTGTTGAGTTATATGACTCAAATCGTCCGCATCCGGGGGTCGGACATAAGTCCCTTGAAAATTTGCCCGAATGGCGTCTTCGAGCTCTTCCCAACTTCCAATGGAGCTTTCGGGGAGGCCTTTAAGCCAGTGATGAGCTGGCCCTTTGAGCTTGAGGGGTAAGTACTTGATGGCGTGGAGATCATCTCCTCGAGCCATATGGATATGAAGGATGTAGTCCTCAATCCAGACCCCAGGGTCTGTTGTTCCGTCGTATGCCTGTATGTTTACGGGTTTGAATCCCTCTGGAAATTCATGGTCTAGCACCTCATCGGTGAAACATAGGGGGTGTGCGGCACCCCTGTAGATGGGTGTACCGCGTTGTTCGGATGTTTGTTGTGTTGCATTGTATGCTGGGGCGCGCTTGCGTGGTCCATAGATGGATCTTGTTGCGCCGTCCTTTGGGTGCGAGCCCTCGCATGGGTCGCGTGTTGTATTGTGAGTGGCGTTGTATGCCGCTCTGTGTTGGTAGAGGGGTCGTCTATCCGGCCAGGTGGCTGCTTTGATATTTGGTTGTGGGGGGTCTGAGGCCTCCTCATCGAATTCAGGTAGCAGCTTCCGCTTTGGGTAGCTCTTGGAGGGGCGATTGTCGCCGTACCTCACTGCTGTGTTGAGTATTTTACTCCATCTGATTTGGAGTGTGTCTTGCACAGCCTTGAGCCTTTGCTTCTGATTTTTAAGACTTCTCGCAGTGGCAACAAGCCTTTTACGGGCATTCTGCTGCTCCGGGTGCCTCTCCGGCGTTATGTCATCGGGACTATTATCCTTGATAGAATTTGTTTGTTCGGTTTGATTATCCGGATTGCCGTTGTCCGGCAGCGGTTCGCCCTGCTCCAGCACTGGGTCTGTGTGATCGTTATTTCTGTCGAGGCGGGATTTGGGGCGGTGCTTGCGTCGCCGCTTTGACTGCTTCTCGAGGGAACAAGCCTTCGGTGCGTCCTTCCGCTCCTCGTCGTCATCTTTTGGTGCGTCCACCATGTATATGTCATATGGTGAGGTGGGCGGTGGTTCTTCTTCGCCTCCCGCATCGTCTTCCATACCGTTGATGTTTTCAGAGTCGAAGAGCATGTCGGTTAAATCGTCGACAGTGGCTACAAAGTGGGTGGTGGGTGGGCTTTGAATTTCTTCATCGTCCGTATCCCAACCTTGCTGACCGTAGTCCGGCCAGGGCTCTCCTGATAAAGAGAGAGACTTTAGTGTCTTCAGAATATCGCCGAAAGGCAAGTAATGAAAGACGTCCGCGGCGGTAAACTCCATGATCGGCGCCCAATCGGATTCGATCGGCAGGGGCGCGGAGGGTTCGGAGTCCGGGGAGGAGTCCGGCTCCTTGGAGTCATGAGTCTCGCGGAGTCTGGGGCTGGTGTTTGGCTCGATCGCCATTGGGATCGTAGCCCCCGAGGCGGCGTCCAACCACCCATCCTCGATCAGTGCAGTTGGCTCCGAATTAAGGGTCGAAGCCGATGCGGGTGCAGCCTCCAGGGCACTGTTCGGCGGTAGAGCTAGATCATGCTCGTCGTGACAGTGCGGCGCGCTCGGCAGTGGCTCGAATCCGTCGAAGATCAAGTCCTCGCGGATGTTAGCCGTGTAGTCTAAACTTCCAAATCTGACCTGACGGCCAGGGGCATAGCTTTCGATCTGCTCCAGATGGCCAAGTGAATTGGCCTGCAGTGCGAAGCCGCCGAAGACGAAGATCTGTCCGGGGAGGAAGGTCTCACCCTGGACTGCATCGCTATTGATGATCGTAGGAGCCATCAAGCCTAACGGCGACGACACAGAGGAACTCTCAATGAAAGCACCAATGTCAGTGTCAAAACCGGCGGATCTCGGGTAGGGGGTCCCGAACTGTGTGTCTAGGCCGGATGGTAACATGAGGCAAGGGACACGAAGTTTTACCCAGGTTCGGGCCCTCTTGATGGAGGTAAAACCCTATGTCCTGCTTGATTAATATTGATGATATGGGTAGTACAAGAGTAGATCTACCATGAGATCGAAGAGGCTAAACCCTAGAAGCTAGCCTATGGTATGATTGTTGTTCTATATGTTGTCCTACGGACTAAAACCCTCCGGTTTATATAGACACCGGAGAGGGTTAGTGTTGGTGTCAAAACCGGCGGATCTCGGGTAGGGGGTCCCGAACTGTGCGTCTAGGCCGGATGGTAACAGGAGACAAGGGACACGATGTTTTTTACCCAGGTTCGGGCCCTCTTGATGGAGGTAATACCCTACTCCTGCTTGATTAATATTGATGATATGGGTAGTACAAGAGTAGATCTACCACGAGATCAAGGAGGCTAAACCCTAGAAGCTAGCCTATGGTATGATTGTTGTGTATGGAGTTGATTGCCTACGGACTAGAACCCTCTGGTTTATATAGACACCAGATAGGGTTAGGGTTACATAAAGTCGGTTACAATGGTAGGAGATCTTGAATATCCGCATCGCCAAGCTTGCCTTCCACGCCAAGGAAAGTCCCATCCGGACACGGGACGAAGTCTTCAATCTTGTATCTTCATAGTCCAGGAGTCCGGCTGAAGGTATAGTCCGGCTACCCGAACACCCCCTAATCCAGGACTCCCTCAGTAGCCCCTGAACCAGGCTTCAATGACGACGAGTCCGACACGCAAATTGTCTTCGGCATTGCAAGGCGGGTTCCTCCTCCAAGTCCTTCATAGAAGATTGTAAACACTAAGAGTAGTGTCCGGCTCTACAAAATAAGTTTCCACATATTGCCATAGAGAGAATAATATTGACACAAATCAAATCTGCCAACGTATTCCGCAGTGCGTCATCACACTACGGCCAAGTCCTTTACTCGAATCGTTTTCACTTTTCCACCTCAACGTGTTTTGCGAGGCAGTTTCCTTGGCACGTCTTGTCAAAGCAGAGATCGTGTGCCCCCCTTCTACGGGATTCTCATCAATACAGACGTGGGTAACCCAGTCGTGCCCGTTAGCATGTTTTCTCGATTAAAGGTGAGTCCCAAACGATTACGGGGAGGGCTCCTGGTATTCAACCTCTTATAAAGAGACCAGGGCCTTACTCCTTTTCTCCAATCCCAAAACGAGTTCGCCCGTCGCCTCGAGTTCCAACACCCTAGGCTCCAGATTCCGGGCGCCCCAGACCTTCGACAATGTCCGGTTCCGACCTTCAAGGCCAATGGATGCCATGGAGGAGGACGTGCTAAAGTTGAGAGAGGCTAAGTTCTTGACCGCCGAAATTCCGCATAGGTTGCCTGCTCAAAGGCAGGCTATCCCCAGTCCCTAGCCCGGCGAGAGCGTAGTGTTCGTGTCTCACTTCCTTCGGGGTTTAGGCTTCCCGATGGATCCCTTTGTGAGGGGACTGCCGTTTTATTACGGGCTGGAATTCCACGACTTAGCTCCGGAGTCCATCCTCCATATCTCCTCGTTTATCGTTGTATGCGAAGCGTTCCTCCGTGTTACCCCTCACTTCGGATTATGGCTCAAGACTTTCAAAGTGGAGCCGAAGATGATCAAGGGACGGCACGCAGAGTGCGAAGGCGCTGTTATAAGCAAAAATGCCGATGCTCCATGGCCCGAGGACTCTTTTCAAAAGGAGCTGGACTTGTGGCAACGAGAGTGGTTTTATATCACCGCTCCCCGGAGCGCCAAGTGGGCGACGCCTCCTGCCTTTCGCTCGGGTCCCCCATCACGGCTAGCGTCATGGGTCAACAGTGGGTTAGATTGGGGTTTGCCCAAAGACGTGCCCTTGTTACAAGGCCACATTAAGGATCTCCTGGAAGGAGACCTCAGCCTGGTCAAGGTGACGCAGGTCATGCTGATTCGCCGAATATTGCGCGGCAAACGTCGCCCCTTTCGCCTGTGGGAGTTTAACCCAGAGGGACCGTGAGCTCTCCAGAATTTCATGGGCGCAACGCCCGCGGAGATGTATAAACTGTTCTTTGGATCACAAGAGATGTGTCCGGATTTAACCGAGGACGCAGGCCTAAGCTGCAATCGCCCGGATACTCAAGTAAGCAACCTTGTGCCCGGACCTTCTATCCGTATAATTGTCATAAACTTGCCCCTAAAAGAGTCGTCCTTTTAAACAGGAGTGGATAGCGAAGGCAAAGCTGATCAGGTGTCCGGCTCCCCTTCCTGAAACCAGGCCGGATCCTGTGCTAGCCAGGATGTTGAAGATCGTGCCTTTGGAGGGAAGTGAGGGGGAGGACAAGGAAACTATGGCCTCCTCGAAGGAGGTCACTCCGAAGGGAGGAACCGACAATTCCTCTCCTAGGGGGAAGAAGAGGGCCGCCTCTGACGACCCGGACACCATGGCCTCAAAGTGGGGGAAGAAGTTCTCGTCAGAGGGTCCGGCGCCGGGGAGATCCGCGGCCGAACTACGCCCCCAAAGGGATCAGCCCTCCAGCGAGCCGTAAGTAGAGAAAGATTTTCCTTTAGAGGGATGAGAGAAATCCTTGATTTATATCTGAGAAGATTTAACCGAAATTTTACCTTGTAGCTCGGACCTCAGCCCTTCTCAGCAGAGCTCGTCTTCGGGGGATCTTCTTCCGGAGATGATGCAGAGTGGGACGCCTCCCCCTGCCGTACCGCCTAGCGAGGCGGGCGACCCTAAGGTGTCGTCACGTAGGGTTTCTCTGAATACGGCAGGGGCAGAAGATAGCTATGTGGCCCCCCAAGGCTCTCCGCGTCCGGCCTTCGAAAGAGGCCATAGGACAAGTCTGGCACCGTCTGGTGCTCGGCCGGAGGAGCTAAAGATTCTGCTGGGGTGAGCTTCTGTCTCAGAGGAGCACCGTGCATTGATGGGCACGGTGATTGAAAGGATTTCATCCGCAGAAAGCGGATTGCATGAGGCCGTCAAAAGTTTACTGACGGGTTTTGAGGTACGTTAGATAATGTACACTTTTGTCAGTTGCGCATACGTAAGATGTGCCCTGTGTAGATAGTAGCCCCTGAGACTCTGCGCGTTGTCAAGAAATGACAGCACGCAGAGGATCATAATCCCAGGTCTAAGATGTCGCCTTTGAATGTAGGTGGCGAGGTGTCCGGAGTCAAGCCGAACTGATGATGTGGCTGAACTAAAGAGGCAACTGGACATGGCAGATGCCGACATCACGCTTGTCAACAAGCGGCTTGATGAGGCTCAAGGTATGTAATTCTTCAGGCGGCATCAGGTAAGAGGAGCTTCATGCCAGTGTCTTACAATGTGTGTGTCTTGATGCAGATGGTACGGCCACCGTGGAGAATCTTAGGGAAGAACTTGCCGGAGCTAAAGAGCAAGCCAGAAAAAGCGATGCGGCTGCCGAGAAGGCCCTTGAAGAGCTGAGAGCCGAACAGGCTGCTCACTGTCGAAGCAAAGAAGAGATGGCCGAGATGGCCGAGAAGTTAAAGAGCGCTGCAGATCGTTGCAAACTTCTTGAGAAAGAAGACCGGGCGAGACAGACGGACTTAGAGAAGGCCGTTGCCGATGCCAAGGATGCTCGCTCTGCGATGAGAGCTGCGAGGGAGGAGCTGCGTCAGGCCGAACAGATTGCGGCTGGAAAGCCCTTTATGCTGCGGAGGAAATTTTGTGATCCGAAGTTTGCTCCGTTGGACCGGAGGTGGAGTGTGGAGGATACCTATCTGGACTTGGCAGCGAGTGCTGCTGATGCGACCGAACACTTTCAAGATCAAAAAGACCATGAAGTGGAAAAGCTTTTCTGGTCGCAGTTTCACAATCCAGAGCGTCCACTGGCAGTGGATGATCGTTTGGCTCAATGGGCCGAACTGAATAGGTTGTCTGGACTCGCCATGAAGTACGTCATGGGTCACCTGTGGCCGGGGAGACCGGAGCCGAAGAGTTATTTCAGCTTAGTGCAGCAATTCCTTGACGCGGTGCCGTGTATAAATGCAATGAAGAGGTCAGCATGCATAGAGGGCGCTAGGATGGCTCTTGCCCATGTTAAGACATACTGGGCAGAGATGGAGACCACCGTTGTCGCGTCCCGAGAATCGGACAAAAGCCGAGTACCCTCCGAGCACTATTTTCAGGAAGTTCTTGAAGGCGCTTGTGTAATAGAGACGCAGTGCCCGAAAGATGCTATGTTATGATAGCATATGTAATTATTTTGATAAACTGTAGTGGCCTTTTTTATACTTGTGCCTCCAAGTATTGGGAACACCTTCTATGCGGCCGTTTTAAGATATATATGTATATATATATAGAATTTGAAAGATGGTAGTCGTTGGCTTCATCCCCCATGCACATAGTGTGGGGGTGCTCGTAGAAGACGCATTTTCACACTTAACCCAACGTCTTGGTCCTACAAAGGAGGTGATAGCGCAGCGGGCCAGGCAACCGGACTATAATGCTTTAACACTTTCACTTAGCCATAGGTGTTTGACAGTGAGACTATTTAGGTAGCTCCTTGGTGGCAACTGCGCTCGTCCGAGTTCGGGGCGTGTATGTGCCTGACCGGGAAGCGGCCCTTCGTTAAAGCGGAGGAATCCGATAGATTCCGATAGGTCATCGAGTGGCTGACCAGTCTCACGCTACATCATGATAGTCAGTTTTCGGCTTTCTCTACTGAGGTGCTCGCCCGCCCGAACCGGGGGCACAATCGCAGTAGTTCTCCTGGTGCTACCTTAGCCGATAGAGCGGAACGTAAGGTAGCCGAACTCAGGAGCCGGGCAACCCAACATTTGACCAAAGACATGATTCGGAGATGATGCATATAATGCCAAAACTCACGACGCCGAACACTCCCTAAGGTGTTCGGTCTTTATGAGTGCGGGCGAAACAACACTCTTTATTACAAAAGCCCCTAGTGTCCAGGTACGTGCAAAAATTCTGACGTGGCCACATGCCAAGACGCCAGCCTCCTCCTTGGTTATATCAGAAAGAAAAAACCAGGGGATGTGTAGCAACAAGAGACAGTAAAAAAGGTTTACGCAGGGTCTTAATCTAAAAAGAATCCTTTAGGACGGGTCCCTACTGCACGTCTGCGCCTGTGTCTCCGTTGTGCCGTATCCTGGACGGGCGCCGCACGACGTTCATCTGTAAAAGAGAGG
This sequence comes from Triticum urartu, assembly GCF_056163025.1. Classification (NCBI taxonomy): domain Eukaryota; kingdom Viridiplantae; phylum Streptophyta; class Magnoliopsida; order Poales; family Poaceae; genus Triticum; species Triticum urartu. Next base: position 158,131,415 of record NC_141878.1, on the reverse strand, counting down.
AACTGAGTTGAAAACGGGTCATGCCGAAAAAAGTTTAAAATAAGCAAAGTATAAAGTAAGATATATAAGATTGAGCTTTATTGTCTCTTATCGTATATGCGTGGAGCCCCTAGTGTGGGGGTATATGGCTTCTAGGCCTGCATTAATGATGATTTTGCACCGAACTCGTCTATCCGCGTTCGTGGTCTTGAATGACCTATTTCGATGTTTTTTTTGGCCGGTGAGGCCATTTTGCTGTGGGGTTGTCAAAGCGGCCGCATAGTCCTCCGCTTGGGGAGGCGCACTTTAGTGCTTCCCCTTCAAAGAGATGATGCCTCATGGACCGGGCAATTTAAGCATAAGAGATGCATAATGCGGTATTGCGTTAAAGCGAGCGAAAGCTTCGCGTCCCAGTAGTGCTTGATAGCGACTTGAGAACGGGACGATATGGAAGGTTAGCTTTTCGCGGCGGAGGTTATCGGCAGAGCCGAATGTGACTGTGAGCCGGAGAAAACCTGTACAATGGGTATCCGGACCAGGTATTACCCCTTGAAGGGAGGTTTTGCTGCGGTGGATTCTTGCTGGGTTTATCCCCATGTGCTGGATTGTATCCTGATATATCAGGTTTAGTCCACTACCGCCATCCATAAGGACATTTGAAAACTGGAGTCCGCCAATTATTGGATCGAGTATCAAGGCAGTCCAGCCTACATTCTTGATATTCCTAGAATTATCTAGCTGATCGAAGATGATCGGTTTTGACAACCAGTGGCAGGACCCTTTGGGCCGTGTGGTGCGTACCTTTACGGGCGCCGCACGTTTTGTTATGTGAAGTGAGTTCACTGTTTTTACTTCTTGTGGGAAGTTCTTTTGTTTCCTGGTGCTCCGCTTTTGGGGTTCATCCTCGTCTTCGCTTGGTGTGTCGAGCCCCTTGTGTTCGGCATTGAGTCTGCCGGATTGTTAGAAAACCCAACAGTCTCTGTGGGTATGGTTAGCAGGCTTCCTGGGAGTACTGTGTATCTGACATATCCTGTCCAGGATTTTATTTAGGTTGGATGGATCGTCCCTGTTATCCTGGGGGGCGATTTTTCCTGATTTCGTCGTGAGCCTTTGAATCCGGCATTGACTGCCGTGCTCTTCGGATTTTTGTCCTTAGTCCAGCGACGGTCCTTGTTGCGTCGCGGTTTTCCGTTTCCATCCCTAGTTTCGGATGTACTTGGGTCGCTGGGGCTGCACCTTGCCAACCAGCTGTCCTCCCCTGCACAAAAGCGGGTCATGAGGCTTGTTAGTGCGGCCATTGTTCTTGGCTTTTCTTGGCCGAGGTGTCTGGCGAGCCATTCGTCTCGAACGTTATGCCGGAAAGTTGCTAAGGCTTCGGCGTCCGGACAGTCGACTATCTGATTCTTTTTAGTGAGGAATCTATCCTAGAACTGCCGAGCTGATTCTCCGGGTTGTTGAGTTATGTGACTAAGATCGTCTGCATCCGGAGGGCGGACATAGGTCCCTTGAAAGTTTGCTCGGAAAGCATCCTCGAGCTCTTCCCAGCTTCCAATTGTGTTTTCAGGAAGGCTTTTAAGCCAATGCCGGGCTAGCCCTTTAAGCTTAAGGGGTAGATATTTTATGGCATGGAGATCATCTCCTCTAGCCATGTGTATGTGGAGGATATAATCCTCGATCCAGACTCCAGGGTCTGTTGTTCCGTCATATGACTCTATGTTTACGGGTTTGAATCCCTCTGGGAATTCATAGTCCAGGACATCATCGGTGAAACATAGGGGGTGTGCGGCGCCCCTATATTTGGGTGTGCCGGATTCTGATGATGGCTTCATAGCGTTGCTTACGAGAGCTTGCTTTCTTGGCCCATAAATGGACCTGACTAGGCCATGATGCGAATCCTTAAGTGGGTCGCATGCCGATTTAGGTGCGGCGCCGCTTGCCGCTTTATGGGGTCGTCTATCCGACCGTGTGGCTTTTTCATTTTTTGAATGCGAGGGCTCTAGGGCCTCTTCGTCGAATTCAGGCAGTAGCTTTCTTTTTGGATAGCTTTTAGTGCGGCGACTGTCGCCGTACTTATCTGTGTTGTTGATTACTTTGCTCCATCTAATCCAGAGTGCATCTTCCGCTGTTTTTAGCTTCCGCTTCTTCTTTTTTAGGCTGTGTGCAGTTGCAACGAGCCTCTCGTGGAGATTCTTCTGCTCCATAGGTTTATTCGGCGTGAGGTCGTCTGGAATGCCGTTTTCGCCGGAGGAGGATGTTCGGTTTCTCCATCCGTGTTGCCGTGTTCGAACGGTTGCTCTAAGGCCTGCTCGTCATCTACCGGCTCGTCCTGCTCTATGGCTGGGGTTTTGCCGAGGCGGGGCTTGGGTCGGCGTTTACGCCGACGCTTTGATTGCTTTTCGGGGGGTCGATCTCCCGTCCCATCCCCTTTTTCCTCGTTGTCGCTTCCTTTAGGGGTATCCACCATGTACACATCGTGAGATGAGGTGGCTGTCCAATGCCCTATGGGCGTTGGTTCGTCAGCATCTCCTGCATCGTCATCCATGTTGTCGATGTCTCCGGAGTCGAAGTTGAGCACGTCGTTTAAATTGTCGACAGTGGCTACCAAGTGGGTGGTGGGTGGGCTTTGAATTTCTTCATCGTCCGTATCCCATCCTCGCTGACCGTAGTTCGGCCAGGGCTCTCCTCATAAGGAGAGAGACTTGAGAGAGTTCAGGATATCGCCACAAGGCGAGTGCTGAAAGATGTCTGCAGCGGTGAACTCCATTATCGGCGCCCAATCGGATTCGATTGGCAGGGGCGCGGGGGGTTCGGAGTCCGGATCCTCGGAGTCAAGGGTCGTGCAGAGTGCGGGGCTAGCGTTCGGCTCGATCGCTTTCGGGATCGCAGCCCCCGAGGTGACGTCCAACCGCTCATCCTCAATTGGCGCAATAGGCTCCGCGTTAGGGATCGAAACCGATGCGTGTGCGGCCTCCAGGATACTGTCCGGGGGCAGAGCTAGATCATGCCCCTCGAGATAGTGCGGCGCGCTTGGCCGTGGCTCGAGCCCGTCGAAGATCAAGTCTCCGCGGATGTCAGCCGTGTAGTTTAAGCTTCCAAACCTGACTTGATGGCCAGGGGCGTAGCTTCCGATCTGCTCCAGGTGGCCGAGTGGATTGGCCCGCAGAGCGAAGCCGCCGAAGACGAAGATCTGTCCGGGGAGAAAAGTCTCACCCTGGACCATATCGTTGTTGATGATCAAAGGAGCCATCGGGCCTAAAGGCGATGACACAGAGGAACTCTCAATGAAAGCACCAATGTCGGTGTCAAAACCGGCGGATCTCGGGTAGGGGGTCCCGAACTGTGCGTCTAGGCCGGATGGTAACAGGAGACAAGGGACACGATGTTTTTTACCCAGGTTTGGGCCCTCTCGATGGAGGTAATACCCTACTCCTGCTTGATTAATATTGATGATATGGGTAGTACAAGAGTAGATCTACCACGAGATCAAGGAGGCTAAACCCTAGAAGCTAGCCTATGGTATGATTGTTGTGTATGGAGTTGATTGCCTACGGACTACAACCCTCCGGTTTATATAGACACCGATAGGGTTAGGGTTACATAAAGTCGGTTACAATGGTAGGAGATCTTGAATATCCGCATCGCCAAGCTTGCCTTCCACGCCAAGGAAAGTCCCATCCGGACACGGGACGAAGTCTTCAATCTTGTATCTTCATAGTCCAGGAGTCCGGCTGAAGGTATAGTCCGGCTACCCGAACACCCCCTAATCCAGGACTCCCTCAGTTAGGGTTACACAAAGTCGGTTACAATGTTAGGAGATCTGCATATCCGTATCGCCAAGCTTGCCTTCCACGCCAAGGAAAGTCCCTTTCGGACACGGGACGAAGTCTTCAATCTTGTATCTTCATAGTCCAGGAGTCCGGCTGAAGGTATAGTCCGGCCATCCGGACACCCCCTAATCCAGGACACCCTCAGGGAGAACATTGTATTGAGATCCAAAAAGAGAGAAGAATCCATCTAGCTACTAACTATGGACCCGTAGGTCTGAGGTGAACTACTCACACTTCATCGGAGGGGCTATGGTGTTGATGTAGAAGCCCTCCGTGATCGATGCCCCCTCCGGCGGAGCTCTGGAACAGGCCCCAAGATGGGATCTCGTGGATACAAAAAGTTACGGCAGTGGAATTAGGGTTTTGGCTCCGTATCTAATCATTTGGGGGTACGTAGGTATATATAGGAGGAAGGAGTATGTCAGTGGAGCAACAGGGGGCCCACAAGGGTGGAGGGCGCGCCTGGGGGGTAGGCGCGCCCCCTACCTCGTGGCCTCCTCTTTTCTGTCTTGACGTAGGGTCCAAGTCTCCTGGGTCTTGTTCGTTGAGAAAATCACGTTCCCGAAGGTTTCATTCCGTTTGGACTCCGTTTGATATTCCTTTACTTCGAAACCCTAAAACAGGCAAAAAACAACAATTCTGGGCTGGGCCTCTGGTTAATAGGTTAGTCCCAAAAATAATATAAAAGTGGATAATAAAGCCCAATAATGTCCAAAACAGTAGAGAATATGGCATGGAGCAATAAAAAATTATAGATACATTGGAGACGTATCAACCATCCCCAAGCTTAATTCCTGCTCGTCCTGGAGTAGGTAAATGATAAAAACAGAATTTTTGATGCGGAGTGCTACTTGGCTTAATTTTAATGTAATTCTTCTTAATTGTGGTATGAATATTCAGATCCAAAAGATTCAAGACAAAAGTTCATATTGACATAAAAATAATAATACTTCAAGCATACTAACTAAGCAATTATGTCTTCTCAAAATAACATGGCCAAAGAAAGTTCATCCCTACAAAATCATATAGTTTAGTCATGCTCCATTTTTGTCACACAAGAATGCTCTCATCATGCACAACCCCGATGACAAGCCAAGCAATTGTTTCATACTTTAGTAATCTCAAACCTATAAACTTTCACGCAATATATGAGCGTGAGCTATGGACATAGCACTTTTTGTGGAATAGAATATAATGAGGGGGGTTATGTGGAGAGGACAAAAAGGAGAAAGTCTCACATCAATGAGGCTAATCAATGGGCTATGGAGATTTCCATCGATTGATGTTAATGCAAGGAGTAGGGATTGCCATGCAACGGATGCACTAGAGCTATAAATGTATGAAAGCTCAACAAAAGAAACTAAGTGGGTGTGCATCCAACTTGCTTTCTCACGAAGACCTAGGGCACTTGAGGAGGCCCATTGTTGGAATATACAAGCCAAGTTCTATAATGAAAATTTCCCACTAGTATATTAAAGTGACAAAACAAGAGACTCTCTATCATGAAGATTACGGTGCTACTTTGAAGCACAAGTGTGGCAAAGGATAGTAACATTGTCCCTTCTCTCTTTTTCTCTCATTTTTTTGGGACTTCTTTTTTTATGGCCTTTCTCTTTCTTTTTTTGGGCCTTCTCTCTCTTTTTATGGCCTTTCTCTTTCTTTTTTTATAATTCCTCACTCGGGACAATGCTCTAGAAAATGATGATCATCACACTTCTATTTATTTACAACTCAATGATTACAACTCGATACTAGAACAAAAGATGACTCTATATGAATGCCTCCAGCGGTGTATCGGGATATGCAATGGGCCAAGAGTGACATGTATAAAAGAATTATGAACGGTGGCTTTGCCACAAATACTATGTCGACTACATGATCATGCTAAGCAATATGATAATAATGAATGTGTCATGATAAACGGAATGGTGGAAAGTTGCATGGAAATATATCTCGGAATGGCTATGGAAATGCCATATAGGTAGGTATGGTGGCTGTTTTGAGGAAGATATAAGGAGGTTTATGTGTGAAAGAGCGTATCATATCACAGGGTTTGGATGCATCGGTGAAGTTTGCGCCAACTCTCAATGTGAGAAAGGGCAATGCACGGTACCAAAGAGGCTAGCAAGGATGGAAGGGTGAGAGTGCGTATAATCCATGGACTCAACATTAGTCATAAAGAACTCACATACTTATTGCAAAAATCTACAATTCATCAAAAACCTCTGCACTACGTGCATGCTCCTAGGGGGATAGATTGGTAGGAAAAGACCATCGCTTGTCCCCGACCGCCACTCATAAGGAGGACAATCAAATAACACCTCATGTTTCAAATTTTTTACATAATGTTTACCATACGTGCATGCTACGAGACTTGCAAACTTCAACACAAGCATTTCTCAATTTCACAACTACTCAACTAGCACGACTTTGATATTATTACCTCCATATCTCAAAACAATCATCAAGCATCAAACTTCTCTTAGTATTCAAAACACTCATAAGAAAATTTTACTAATCTTGAATACCTAGCATATTAGGATTTTAAGCAAATTACCATGCTATTTAAGACTCTAAAAATAATCTAAGTGAAGCATGAGAGATCAATAGTTTCTATAAAACAAATCCACCACTGTGCTCTAAAAGATATAAGTGAAGTACTAGAGCAAAACTATATAACTCAAAAGATATAAGCGAAGCACATAGAGTATTCTAGCAAATTCCAAATCATGCATGGCTCTCTCAAAAGGTGTGTACAGTAAGGATGATTGTGGTAAACTAAAAAGTAAAGACTCAAATCATACAAGACGCTCCAAGCAAAACACATATCATGTGGCGAATAAAAATATAGCTCCAAGTAAAGTTACCGATAGAAGTAGACGAAAGAGGGGATGCCTTCCGGGGCATCCCCAAGCTTTGGCTTTTAGGTGTCCTTAGATTATCTTGGGGGTGCCATGGGAATCCCCAAGCTTAGGCTCTTGCCACTCCTTGTTCCATAATCCATCAAATCTTTACCCAAAACTTGAAAACTTCACAACACAAAACTCAAAGTAGAAAATCTCGTGAGCTCCGTTAGCGAAAGAAAACAAAAGACCACTTCAAGGTACTGTAATGAACTCATTATTTATTTATATTGGAGTTAAACCTACTGTATTCCAACTTCTCTATGGTTTATAAACTATTTTACTATCCATAGATTCATCAAAATAAGCAAACAACACACGAAAAACAGAATCTGTCAAAAACAGAACAGTCTGTAGTAATATGTAGCTAGCGCAAGATCTGGAATCCCAAAAATTCTAAACTAAATTTTTGTACTTGAGTAATTTATCAATTAATCATCTTCAAAAAGAATTAACTAAATAGAACTTTCCAAATAAAAATAGCAGCAGTTCTCGTGAGCGCTAAAGTTTCTGTTTTTACAGCAAGTGTAACAAGACTTTCCCCAAGTCTTCCCAACGGTTCTACTTGGCACAAACACTAATTAAACACAGAAAACACAACCAAAACAGAGGATATATAAATTATTTATTACTAAACATGAGGAAAAGGCAAGGAATAAAAATAAAATTGGGTTTCCTCCCAACAAGCGCTATCGTTTAACGCCCCTAGCTAGGCATAACGAGCAATGATAGATCTAGGTATTGCCATCTTTGGTAGGCAATCCATAAGTGGCTCTCATAATAGATTCATAATGTAATTTAATTTTCTTTCTAGGAAAGTGTTCCATGCCTTTCCTTAATGGAAATTGGAATCTAATATTTCCTTCCTTCATATCAATAATTGCACCAATCGTTCTAAGGAAAGGTCTACCAAGAATAATAGGACATGAAGGATTGCAATCTATGTCAAGAACAATAAAATCTACGGGATATAATTCCTATTTGCAACAATAAGAACATCATTAATTCTTCCCATAGGTTTCTTAATAGTGGAATCCGCAAGGTGCAGGTTTAGAGAGCAATCATCAAAATCACGGAAACCTAACAAATCACACAAAGTCTTTGGAATCATGGAAACACTAGCACCCAAATCACATAAAGCATAGCATTCATGATCTTTAATTTTAATTTTAATAGTTGGTTCCCACTCATCATATAGTTTTCTAGGGATAGAAACTTCCAATTCAAGTTTTTCCTCATAAGATTGCATCAAGGCATCAACGATATGTTTAGTAAACGCTTTATTTTGACTATAAGCATAAGGAGAATTTATCATGGATTGTAACAAGGAAATACAATCAATCAAAGAGTAATTCTCATAGTTAAATTCCTTGAAATACATAATAGTGGGTTTATCAACATCTAGGGTTTTAATTTCTTCAATCCCACTTTTATCAATTTTAGCATCAAGATCAAAAAATTCCGAATCCTTGGAACACCTTCTAGGTAAAGGTGGATCATATTCAGTCCCATCATTATCAAGATTCATATTGCAAAACAAATATTTAATAGGGGACACATCAATAACTTTTAGATCTTCATTTTCATAGCAATCCGGTTTAGCGGCCATCCTATTAACTAAGGTAGCCTGCCTATCCAAAATTTCAGTAGTCAGTTTCTCAAGACGAGCAATCTGGGATCTTAAACCATCGAATTCTTTAGACATACCATCAAGCTATTTATGCATAAAACTCATAAAAATTTTCTGTTCCTTAAGCTCGTTTATGAAGAAACTATTATGTTCAAATTGCAAAACCATAAAACTCCTGACATTGCTTTCGATCTCTTCTAACCTTTTAAGGTGAAGATCAGCAAATTTAGGTAGAGCCATAGTGGCAAGCAAGCAAACTAACACACAAGCAAACAAAAAGCAAGCGGGCAAAAAGAGGCAAATAGAGAAAAAGAGGGAGGATAGAGAGAGAGGGCGAATAAAACGGCAAGGGTGAAGTGGGGGAGAGGAAAATGAGAGGCAAATGGCAAATAATGTAATGCGGGAGATAAGGGTATGTGATGGGTACTTGGTATATTGACTTTTGCGTAGACCTCCCCGGCAACGGCGCCAGAAATCCTTCTTGCTACCTCTTGTGCACTGCGTTGGTTTTCCCCGAAGAGGAAGGGATGATGCAGCAAAGTAGCGTAAGTATTTCCCTCGGTTTTTGAGAACCAAGGTATCAGTCCAGTAGGAGGCTACGCGCCAGTTCCTCGTACCTGCACAAAACAAATAAATCCTCACAACCAACGCGATAAGGGGTTGTCAATCCCTAAACGGCCACTTACGAGAGTGAGATCTGATAGATATGATAAGATAATATTTTTGGTATTTTTATGATAAAGATGCAAAGTAAAATAAAATCAAAGTAAAAGCAAAGGAAATAACTAAGTATTGGGAGATTAATATGATGAAGATAGACCCGGGGGCCATAGGTTTCACTAGTGGCTTCTCTCGAGAGCATAAGTATTCTACGGTGGGTGAACAAATTACTGTTGAGCAATTGACAGAATTGAGCATAGTTATGAGAATATCTAGGTATGATCATGTATATAGGCATCACGTCCGAGACAAGTAGACCGACTCCTGCCTGCATCTACTACTATTTCTCCACTCATCGACCGCTATCCAGCATGCATCTAGAGTATTAAGTTAATGAAAACAGAGTAACGCCTTAAGAAAGATGACAAGATGTAGAGGGATAAACTCATGCAATATGATGAAAACCCCATCTTGTTTTCCTCGATGGCAACAATACAATACGTGTCTTGCTGCCCCTACTGTCACTGGGAAAGGACACCGCAAGATTGAACCCAATGCTAAGCACTTCTCCCATTGCAAGAAAGATCAATCTAGTAGGCCAAACCAAACTGATAATTCGAACAGACTTGCAAAGATAACCAATCATACATAAAAGAATTCAGAGAAGATTCAAATATTGTTCTTAGATAGAATTGATCATAAACCCACAATTCATCGGTCTCAATAAACACACCGCAAAAAGAAGATTACATCGAATAGTTCTCCACAATAGAGGGGGAGAACATTGTATTGAGATCCAAAAAGAGAGAAGAAGCCATCTAGCTACTAACTATGGACCTGTAGGTCTGAGGTGAACTACTCACACTTCATCGGATGGTCTATGGTGTTGATGTAGAAGCCCTCCGTGATCGATGCCCCCTTCGGCCGAGCTCCGGAACAGGCCCCAAGATGGGATCTCATGGATACAGAAAGTTACGGCAATGGAATTAGGGTTTTGGCTCCGTATCTGATTGTTTGGGGGTACGTAGGTATATATAGGAGGAAGGAGTACGTCGGTGGAGCAACAGGGGGCCTACGAGGGTGGAGGGCGCGTCTGGGGGGGTGGGGGGGGGGTAGGCGCGCCCCCCTACCTCGTGGCCTCCTCTTTTGTGTCTTGACATAGGGTCCAAGTCTCGTGGGTCTTGTTCGTTGAGAAAATCACGTTCCCGAGGTTTCATTCCGTTTGGACTCCGTTTGATATTCCTTTTCTTCGAAACCCTAAAACAGGCAAAAAACAACAATTCTGGGCTGGGCCTCCGGTTAATAGGTTAGTCCCAAAAATAATATAAAAGTGGATAATAAAGCCCAATAATGTCCAAAATAGTAGATAATATGGCATGGAGCAATCAAAAATTATAGATACGTTGGAGACGTATCAAAACCCGAGTCCAAGCTCATTTTGCTGCCATTTTCGATCTCCTTGCTCAAAGCACCTCTCACAAAATTGCTTGGGGAGATTGTTCCTTGGTATGTGACTCCTCCATGGGTCCAATTAGTTTTTGTTCTAGTGCTTTATTCATTGCAAATTTGTGCTGCCTAGGTGACCATGTTCTTGAGCTTGCATGTCAAATTTATATGGTCAAAAGTAGTTCTAATGCATGATATAGGCTCTAGGCACTTGTAGGAGTTGTTGCTATCAATTTTATTGAGCTTGGTTCACTTTTGTTTGAAGTTACTAAAAATTTCAGAATTTTTCAGAGAATAATGACGAGATTTTTGAGGGTCTCATCGAGCCGAAGCTCGAAGGAAAGCAAAATGAAGAAGCAAAGAAGCCCAAATATAATCTGCCTCGCACCGTGGAGGTTACGCCGTGTGAATGGCCCTCCGATGATTTCTTGAGAGCAGCCGGGATTTATGATGAATTTTATGAATTGGCTGAGAATGCAGGCCTCACTGCCTTCCTCCACGACCAACGCGACCAGTATCTCTTACTCACCAATATCTTTGTGCAAAACTTTCATTTCCATTCTAGGAGCTCACCACCTACGGTGGAGTTTTATTTATATGATGATCATAAGGAGATGTCATTTTATGATTTTTGTCGGGTTTGTTTGGTCCCTTTCGAGGGCACAACAGAGGAACCACATCGTGGCGATGTGGATGGGTTTATTGATACCATCACTGTAGGGGAAACGAGGAAGGTTTCCGATGCACGAATCACTAGCATATATTTTCCTGTTTTACGCTACTTTGCAATATTTGCTAGTCGTTGCTTAATTGGTCGTGGAAACTATGGAAACCTTAGTGTTCCTGATATTATTATGTTGTTCCATGGTTTATTCAGTGATAACTCTGTTAGTATGGGCGGTATTATTGCTAAACGGTTAAGTCTGAACCGTACAAAGGGCCCATCTTTGAAGGCATCTATGCTTCACGCCTAGCTGCACATTTTAACACACCTATTAGGCATTATGAGAAGGAAGAAAAATTGCTACCTCGTGTTTATTTAGATTATAAGAGTATGGTGGCACACGATTTTATTGTTAACAATAGGGAAGGGGAGCTTAAATACAAAATGTTCTTTCATAAACATCATCCTGAGACTATTACCCTGCCTGCTCCTTCCTTGTTTGATTTATCTTCAAGCCAGTACCATATTTCGTTAGAGGCTATTCACGCCTACCGGAACCCTACACATCAGCCACAGAGCCAGAGTTGGAATCACAAGTTGATCCTCCACGACAGTCTAATTACCATTGGGATCCGGAGATGATTGCCAACCAGTGGCAATCAGAGTCTTCTTCATCGCAGTACGACCCCAACCATTACTATGGATATCCGCCAGGCCAGCCGTGGCCATAGACCAACTTAGGCCAAAATCCTAAGCTTGGGGGAGTATGTATTTTCCACCGACATTATATTCATGTTCACACACTCATTGCTAGATGTCGGTGCTTATACTTTTTCATTGTATCATCCATGCTAGTTTATTTTCCTTTTTATGCTTTCTTCTTGTGTGTTTAATAAACCTTAAGAAAAACAAAACAAAAATTAGTCGTAGCTTTTAATTAGTTACTTTCCATGCTTGTAGTAGTAATTAAAAAGAAAACCCAAAAAGATTTCCTGTTCTTCTTTTGCTTGTTGGGAGCTTCCCCATGTAAATAGTTTTATTTCTTTTCTTTTTTTTGGGGGTCGATAGGAGAAGACCATAATTAAATTGTTAAAGTGGCTCTTATATGCATTATTGTTGATCTAACAAAAGAGTCCACATTGCCTTGTCTTCTCCTGTTTTTTTGAATGCTCGCAGATTCCAGCTTAGTCCAATGCACGTGCACTGTTATTATTATTCACATAATTCGATCGTGCAAGTGAAAGGCAATTATGACGATATATGATGGACTGACTGAGATATGAAAAGCTGGTATGAACTCGACCTCTCTTGTTTTTGTAAATATGATTAGTTCATCGTTCCTGATTCAGCCTATTATGAATAAACATGTTGGCAATGACAACTAGAGATCATAGTTTCTTGTGCCATGCTTGATTAGCTAGGAGCTTATAATGGTTTACCTTGCGTGCCAACATGCTATTAAAATGGTTGTGATGTGGTATGATAGGGTGGTATCCTCCTCTGAATGATTTAAGTGACTTGACTTGGCACATGTTCACGCATGTAGTTGAAACAAAATCAACATAGCCTTCACGATTATATCCTACTCATGCTTGCATTCGGTGTTGATTAACTTTAATGCATGTTCATGACTGTTGTCGCTCTCTAGCTGGTCGCTTCCCAGTCTTTTGCTAGCCTTCACTTGTACTAAGCGGGAATACTGCTTGTGCATCCAACTCCATAAACCCCAAAGTTGTTCCATATGAGTCCACCATACCTACCTATATACGATATCTACCTACCGTTCCAAGTAAATTTGTATGTGCCAAACTCTAAACCTTCAAATAAATATCCTGTTTTGTATGCTCGAATAGCTCATGTATCAACTAGGGCTGTCCGTATCTTCCATGTTAGGCGGGTTATTCTCAAGAGGAGTGGACTCCGCTCCTCGCTCACGAGAAAATGGCTGGTCACCGGGATGCCCAGTCCCATGCTTTATGCAAACTAAATCAAAATAATTGCAAACAAAACTCCCCCTGGGACTATTGTTAGTTGGAGGCACTCGTTGTTTCGAGCAAGCCATGGATTGATGCTTGTTGGTGGAGGGGGAGTATAAACTTTACCATTCTGTTCGGGAACCGCCTATAATGTGTGTAGCATGGAAGATATCGCCATCTCTTGGTTGTTATGTTGACAATGAAAGTATACCGCTCAAAATATTATTCACCTCTATTTCAAAACCGAGCTCTGGCACCTCTACAAATCCCTGCTTCCCTCTGTGAAGGGCATATCTATTTACTTTTATGTTGAGTCATCATCCTCTAATTAAAAAGCACCAGTTAGAGAGCACTGCTGTCATTTGCATTCATTACTGTTAGTTTACATTGAGTATGACTTGACTGGATCTCTTTTACCATGAATTACAATGTCTAGTCAGTCATTGATCTTTAAAGGTGCTCTGCATTTATGTTTTGCGGTCTCAGAAAGGGCTAGCGAGATACCATCTTGTTATATCATATTATGATTGTTTTGAGAAAGTGTTGTCATCCGAGATTTATTATTATTGCTCGCTAGTTGATTATGCCATTGATATGAGTAAACATGAGACCTATGCGTTATTGTGAATATGGTTAGTTCATAATCTTTGCTGAAAACTGGAATGCTGGCTTTACATATTTACAACAACAAGAGCAAACAGAGTTTGTAAAAGTCTTTCTTTATCACTTTGAGTTTATCAACTGAATTGCTTGAGGACAAGCAAGGGTTTAAGCTTGGGGGAGTTGATACATCTCCATCGTATCTACTTTTCCAAACACTTTTGCCCTTGTTTCGGACTCTAACTTGCATGATTTGAATGGAACTAACCCGGACTGACGCTGTTTTCAGCAGAATTACCATGGTGTTATTTATGTGCAGAAACAAAAGTTCTCGGAATGACCTGAAACTTCACGGAACAACTTTTCGGAAATAATAAAAAATCCTTGCAAAAGATGAAGGCCAGGGGGGCCACCACCTGTCCACGAGGGTGGGGGGCGCGCCCCCTACCTCGTGGGCCCCTTGGAGCTCCTCCGACCTCAACTCCAACTCTATATATTTGGTTTCGGAGAGAAAAAAATCAGAGAGAAGAATTCATCACGTTTTACGATACGGAGCCACCGCCAAGCCCTAAAACCTCTCAGGAGGGCTGATCTGGAGTCCGTTCGGGGCTCCGGAGAGGGGAATCCGTCGCCATCGTCATCATCAACCATTCTCCATCACCAATTTCATGATGCTCACCGCCATGCGTGAGTAATTCCATTGTAGGCTTGCTGGACGGTGATGGGTTGGATGGGATCTATCATGTAATCGAGTTAGTTTTGTTAGGGTTTGATCCCTAGTATCCACTATCTTCTGAGATTGAGGTTGCTAGGACTTTGCTATGCTTAATGCTTGTCACTAGGGCCCGAGTGCCATGATTTAAGATTTGAACCTATTATGTTTTCATCAATATATGAGAGTTCTTGATCCTATCTTGCAACTCTATAGTCACCTATTATGTGTTATGATCCGTTAACCCCGAAGTGACAATAATCGGGATACTTACCGGTGATGACCGTAGTTTGAGGAGTTCATGTATTCACTATGTGTTAATGCTTTGGTCCGGTACTCTATTAAAAGGAGGCCTTAATATCCCTTACTTTCCATTAGGACCCCGCTGCCACGGGAGGGTAGGATAAAAGATGTCATGCAAGTTCTTTTCCATAAGCACGTATGACTATATTCGGAATACATGCCTACATTACATTGATGAATTGGAGCTAGTTCTATGTCACCCTAGGTTATGACTGTTACATGATGAACCGCATCCGACATAATTCTCTATCACCGATCCATTGCCTACGAGCTTTCCATATATTGTTCTTCGCTTATTTACTTTTCCGTTGCTATTGCTATCATCACTACAAAATACCAAAAATATTACTTTTGCTACCGTTACCACTACTATCATATTACTTTGCTACTAAATACTTTGCAGCAGATATTAAGTTTCCAGGTGTGGTTGAATTGACACCTCAGCTGCTAATACTTGAGAATATTCTTTGGCTCCCCTTGTGTTGAATCAATAAATTTGGGTTGAATACTCTACCCTCGAAAACTGTTGCGATCCCCTATACTTGTGGGTTATCAATCTCCGGTGTCCGACGCTCCCTTCTACCGCTCCATCGTCGGTGCGCTTCAGTACGTCACACCGACGCGTCCGGACATTCAGTACGCTGTCCAGCAGGTTTGTCTTCATATGCATGCTCCTCGTGATACTCATTGGGCTCAGGTGAAACGTATCCTTCGGTACATACGTGGCACCACAGCTATGGGTCTCACCCTGACGGCATCACCTGACACCAGCCTTGTCGCATACTCCGACGCCGACTGGGCTGGGTGTCCCGACACTCGACGCTCCACTTCCGGCTACTACATCTACCTTGGGCCCTCTCTGATTTCGTGGTTGTCTAAACGACAACCCATGGTCTCACGATCGAGCGCCTAGGCCGAGTACAGGGCCGTGGCCAACGCTGTGGCGGAGTGCTCTTGGCTACGACAGCTACTTCAGGAGTTGCTATGCGAGGTTACCCAGGCGACGCTTGTTTATTGCGACATCGTCTCCGTGGTGTATCTCGCTGGCAACCCTGTCCATCACCGATAGACGAAGCATATTGAGCTCGACATTCACTTCGTCAGGGAGCACGTCGCACTTGGTCGTGTTCGAGTTCTCCATGTGCCCACCGATCAGCAGTTCGCCGATGTCATGACAAAGGGACTACCCACCTCGACGTTTGAGGGCTTTCGGTCTAGTCTTTGCGTCACCGGTGACGCTTCGAATGCGGGGGGATGTTGAACATGTGTACATGTACGTAGGTCTGGGTTTTGTATGCCGCACCTGTAGTGTCTCTCTCCCTCTGTATTTACTTGTATCTTGGGAGACAAGACACTGGTCGCACCCCTTGTACCTATATATATGTGCCTAGTGCACAATCAATCAATTATCGATGCACCATATCATTCTCTACAAATATGTATGTGAACATATACCTGCGTGTTTTGTCGGTGGCTAGAATCAATCCAGCAGCTAGTCTGCACTTCGTGTTCCGTGAAATCACTCGACTGGCCGCCATACGCATGCACGCCGGCCAAGCACCTCAATCTCCAGCGCATCTCGAGTGCAGCTGGCGCTCCTTCCTGGAGCACACCTGCCTCGTAGGACACCCAAGGTCGCGCCCATCTTGTCGTCTACACGCCACAGACGTCCTCGTTATAGTGCCCGTGGGCGCCGCCCATGGCACACAGTCGCCCGCCTACGTGAGAGCACCTAGAGCTCGCCCTCATCATCCCACATATTAAAAAGCATTTCAATTTGCTAGCCAGAGCCAGCCCGCGCCCCAGAGCTCCTCGCCTACCTATTTCCGACGGAGAATCACCGCCATGACTGCACTCAAACCATCTCCGAACTTATGCCATGGTCGCGCGGACGAGCATAGGAGCAACCGCTGGTGCTCTCTCCCTCTGCCAGCGCGCGTCTGTTTTGTGCATGTGCATCTGTGTTGTGCGAGTGTGTGCGTGCTGGTGGGTGTGATGTGCTAGTTTGTTCGTGTGCTGGCATGTGCGCGTCACCGGCGCTCATCGCCGTGCCGCACCTTCCCGCCGCCTGCACCCAGTATGTGTGGGTGCGGCGCCGCAAGCTCCATGTTGACCTTCTTCTTCTGTTTCTTGTCGCGCGTCAGCTGCTCGACGAAATGCTCAACTGAGTAAAAAGATTGGAATAAAGAAGATTGCTACGTTGGCAACGCCGGGTCAAAACCATGCCAACTGAGCACGAAAACTACTTTTGTTGAGTAAAGGGACCAAATTAATCCGGTTTTCAAAGTTAAGGGACTAATGTTTGCCGGTTTTAGAGTTGAGGGACCATTTTATACTTTCGAGAGAGTTTTTTAGAGTTGAGGGACCATTTTTATACTTTCGAGAGAGTTTAGGGATAAAAAATATATTTATCCCAATTTATAAGGCCCTTCCCAGTGCTCCATGCGAACTCTTGAGCATGCGTTGGTTTTCCCTTGAAGAGGAAAGGGTGATGCAACAAAGCAGCGTAAGTATTTCCCTCAGTTTTTGAGAACCAATGTATCAATCCAGTAGGAGACCACGCGTGAGTCACCTCGTACCAACACAAACAAATAAGAACCTCGCAACCAACGCGTTAAAGGGGTTGTCAATCCCTTCACGACCACTTGCAAGAGTGAGATCTGATAGAGATAATAATAATAAGATAAATATTTTTGGTATTTTTATGATATAGATTAAAAGTAAAGATTGCAAAATAAAATAGATTGGAAACTTGTATGATGCAAACTAGACCCGGGGGCCATAGGTTTCACTAGTGACTTCTCTCAAGATAGCATGTATGATCATGTATATAGGCATCACGTCCGTGACAAGTAGACCGACTCCTGCCTGCATCTACTACTATTACTCCACATATCGACCGCTATCCAGCATGCATCTAGAGTATTAAGTTCATAAGAACAGAGTAAAGCTTTAAGCAAGACGACATGATGTAGAGGGATAAGCTCATGCAATATGATATAAACCCCATCTTTTTATCCTCGATGGCAACAATACAATACGTGTCATTTCCCTTTCTGTCACTGGGATCGAGCACCGCAAGATTGAACCCAAAGCTAAGCACTTCTCCCATTGCAAGAAAGATCAATCTAGTAGGCCAAACCAAACTGATAATTCGAAGAGACTTGCAAAGATAACCAATCATACATAAAAGAATTTAGAGAAGATTCAAATATTGTTCATAGATAATCTTGATCATAAACCCACAATTCATCGGATCTCGACAAACACACCGCAAAAGAAGATTACATCTAATAGATCTCCAAGAGAATCGAGGAGAACTTTGTATTGATATCCAAAGAGAGAGAAGAAGCCATCTAGCTAATAACTATGGACCCGAAGGTCTGAGGTAAACTACTCACACATCATCGGAGAGGCTATGGTGTTGATGTAGAAGCCCTCCGTGATCAATGCACCCTCCGGCGGAGTGCCGGAAAAGGCCCCAAGATGGGATCTCACGGGTACAGAAGTTGCGGCGGTGGAATTAGGTTTTCGTGGTGCCAACTGATGTTTTCAGGGTACGTATGTATATATAGGAGGAAGAAGTAGGTCGGTGGAGCCACGAGGGGGCCATGAGGGTGGAGGGCGCGCCCAGTGGGTAGGCGCGCCCCCTGCCTCGTGGCCTCCGCGTTGATTGTTTAACGTCCACTCCAAGTCCTCTGGATCACGTTTGTTCCAAAAATCACACTCCCGAAGGTTACATTCTGTTTGGACTCCGTTTGATATTCTTTTTATGCGAAACACTGAAATAGGCAAAAAACAACAATTTGGGCTGGGCCTCCGGTTAATAGGTTAGTCCCAAAAATAATATAAAAGTGTATAAATAAGCCCATTAAACATCCAAAACAGAATATATAATAACATGGAACAATCAAAAATTATAGATACGTTGGAGACGTATCAAGCATCCCCAAGCTTAATTCCCGCTCATCCTCGAGTAGGTAAATGATAAAAACAGAATTTTTGATGTGGAATGCTTCCTAAAATATTTCTCAATGTAATTTTCTTTATTGTGGCATGAATGTTCAGATCCGAAAGATTCAATATAAAAGTTTAATATTGACATAAACATAATAATACTTCAAGCATACTAACTAAGAAATCATGTCTTCTCAAAATAACATGGCCAAAGAAAGTTATCCCTACAAAATCATATAGTCTGGCTATGCTCTATCTTCATCACACAAAATATTAAATCATGCACAACCCCGATGACAAGCCAAGCAATTTTTTTATACTTTTGATGTTCTCAAACTTTTTCAACTTTCATGCAATACATGAGCGTGAGCCATGGACATAGCACTATAGGTGGAATAGAATGGTGGTTGTGGAGAAGACAAAAAGGAGAAGATAGCCTCACATCAACTAGGCGTATCAACGGGTTATGAAGATGCCCATCAATAGATATTAGTGTGAGTGAGTAGGGATTGCCATGCAAGAGATGCACTAGAGCTATAAGTGTATGAAAGCTCAACGAAAGGAACTAAGTGGGTGTGCATCCAACTTGCTTGCTCACGAAGACCTAGGGCAATTTGAGGAAGCCCATCATTGGAATATACAAGCCAAGTTCTATAATGTAAAATTCCCACTAGTTTATGAAAGTGACAACATAGGAGACTCTCTATCATGAAGATCATGGTGCTACTTTGAAGCACAAGTGTAGAAAAGGATAGTAACATTGTCCCTTCTTTCTTTTTCTCTCATTTTTTATTTGGGCCTTCTTTTTTTGGCCTCTTTTCTCCTTTTTTCGTCCGGAGTCTCATGCCAACTTGTGGGGGAATCATAGTCTCCATCATCCTTTCCTCACTGGGACAATGCTCTAATAATGATGATCATCACACTTCTTTTTACTTACAACTCAATACTTAGAACAAAATATGACTCTATGTGAATGCCTCCGGCGGTGTACCGAGATATGCAATGAATCAAGAGTGACATGTATGAAAAGATTATGAACGGTGGCTTTGCCACAAATACGATGTCAACTACATGATCATGCAAAGCAATATGACAATGATGAAGCGTGTCATAACAAACGGAATGGTGGAAAGTTGCATGGCAATATATCTCGGAATGGCTATGGAAATGCCATAATAGGTAGGTATGGTGGCTGTTTTGAGGAATGTAATGGTGGGTGTATGATACCGGCGAAAAGTGCACGGTAATAGAGAGGCTAGCAAATATGGAATGGTGAGAGTGCGTATAATCCATGGACTCAACATTAGTCATAAAGAATTCACATACTTATTGCAAAAATATATTAGTTATCGAAACAAAGTACTACGCGCATGCTCCTAGGGGGATAGATTGGTAGGAAAAGACCATCGCTCGTCCCCGACCGCCACTCATAAGGAAGGCAATCAATAAATAAATTATGCTCTGACTTCATCACATAACAGTTCACCATACGTGCATGCTACGGGAATCACAAACTTCAACACAATTATTTATCAAATTCACAACTACTCAACTAGCATGACTCTAATATCACCATTTCCATATCTCAAAACAATTATCAAGCATCAAACTTCTCATAGTATTCAACACACTTATATGAAAGTTTTTATTATGCCTAAAAGCAAATTACCACGCTGTTCTAAAGGACTCTCAAAATAATATAAGTGAAGCATGAGAGATCAATTATTTATATAAAATAAAACCACCACCGTGCTCTAAAAGATATAAGTGAAGCACTAGAGCAAAAACTATATAGCTCAAAAGATATAAGTGAAGCACATAGAGTATTCTAATAAATTCCGATTCATGTATGTCTCTCTCAAAAGGTGTGTACAGTAAGGATGATTGTGGTAAACTAAAAATCAAAAACTCAAATCATACAAGACGCTCCAAGCAAAACACATATCATGTGGTGAATAAAAATATAGCTCCAAGTAAAGTTACCGATGAACGAAGACAAAAGAGGGGATGCCTTCCAGGGCATCCCCAAGCTTAGGATTTTTGGTGTCCTTGGATTTTACCTTGGGGTGCCTTGGGCATACCCAATCTTAGGCTCTTGCCACTCCTTGTTCCATAATTCATCAAATCTTTACCCAAAACTTGAAAAGTTCACAACACAAAACTTAACAGAAAATCTTGTGAGCTCCGTTAGCGAAAGAAAAGAAAAAGCCACTTCAAGTTACTGTAATGAACTCATTATTTATTTATATTGGTGTTAAACCTACTGTATTCCAACTTTTCTATGGTTTATAAACTCCATTATTAGCCATAGATTCATCAAAATAAGCAAGCAATACACGAAAAACAGAATCTGTCAAAAACAGAACAGTCTGTAGTAATCTGTATCAAACGCATACTTCTGGAACCCTAAAAATTCTAAACTAAATTTATGGACGTGATGAATTTATATATTAATCATCTGCAAAAATAATTAACTAAATATCACTCTCCAATAAAAAATGGCAGCAATTCTCGTGATCGCTAAAGTTTCTGTTTTTTACAGCAAGATCAAAAAGACTTTCCCCAAGTCTTCTCAACGGTTCTACTTGGCACAAACACTAATTAAACACAAAAAACACAACCAAAACAGAGGCTAGATAAATTATTTATTACTAAACAGTAACAAAAACAAGGAATAAAAATAAAATTGGGTTGCCTCGCAACAAGCGCTATCGTATAACGCCCCTAGCTAGGCATAAAAGCGAGGATAGATCTAGGTATTGCCATCTTTGGTAGGCAATTCTTCAATAAGACACCTATAACTCCTAGGGGTTTCTTTCTTCTTATTAATTATCAAACTCCTAGGCACGAAATCAAGAAAATCATTTGTAGCAAAAGGTTCCTTAAGGATAGTGAGAAAGTTGGGGTGAACACTTATGGATTTGAGGTCCGCATTTCCCTTACTAGAAGTTCCTCCCTTATTTTTAGGAACATACATCACTTTGGCAATCTTAGCATTAGAAAGTGTGTTTTTCACGGAAGAAAAGGCAGACCCTAGGTTGGTAATAATATCCTCAATTTTATCAATTCTAGTGGAATCTTGATCTATCTTTTCATTAACCATAGGTCCATTTTCTTTAAAAAAAATTAAGAGCAACTCCTACCTTAGATCTGTATTGGGTAATTTGGTTATGAATCTTTATATCCAAATTTTCAATTAACTCTACGGTGGCAACTTTATTTTCAATAATTTCAAGCCGTTGCATAACATGTTCCAAAGTTAAAATAGTTTCATTAACCAAAAGAGGTGGTGGGCCAAACAAATCTATCATAGCATTATCAGAATCAAAAGTATGGCTACCCAAGAAATTTCCTCCATAATGGTATCAAGAATATATCTATTCCAAGGAGTGATGCCTACATAAAAATTGCGAAGAAGAACGGAAGTAGATTGCTTCCTAATAGATCTATTTTGCGCATTGCAAATTCTGAACCAAGCATCTTTTAGATTTTCTCCCTCCCTTTGTTTAAAATTAAGGACCTCATTCTCAGGAGACAAAGGAGTAGATAAAGGACTAGCCATAACGATGGAGCAAGTAAAAGAAAGGGCGAATAAAACGGTAAGGGTGAAGTTGGGGAGAGGAAAACGAGAGGCAAATGGCAAATAATGTAATGCGAAGGATAAGAGTTGTGATGGGTACTTGGTATGTCTTGAATCGGCGTAGATCTCCCCGACAACGGCGCCAGAAATCCTTCTTGCTACCTCTTGAGCATGCGTTGGTTTTCACTTGAAGAGGAAAGGGTGATGTAGCAAAGCAGCATAAGTATTTCCCTCAGTTCTTGAGAACCAAGGTATCAATCCAGTAGGAGACCACGCACGAGTCACCTCGTACCTACACAAACAAATAAGAACCTCGCAACCAACGCGTTAAAGGGGTTGTCAATCCCTTCACGGCCACTTGCAAGAGTGAGATCTGATAGAGATAATAATAATAAGATAAATATTTTTGGTATTTTTATGATATAGATTAAAAGCAAAGATTGCAAAATAAAATAGATTGGAAACTTGTATGATGGAAACTAGACCCGGGGGCCATAGGTTTCACTAGTGACTTCTCTCAATATAGCATAAGTATTACGGTGGGTGAACAAATTACGTCGAGCAATTAATAGAAAAAATGAATAATTATGAGAATATATAAGTATGATCATGTATATAGGCATCACGTCCATGACAAGTAGACCGACTCCTGCCTGCATCTACTACTATTACTCCACACATCGACCGCTATCCAGCATGCATCTAGAGTATTAAGTTCATAAGAACGGAGTAACGCTTTAAACAAGACGACATGATGTAGAGGGATAAACTCATGCAATATGATATAAACCCCATCTTTTTATCCTCGATGGCAACAATACAATACGTGTCGTTTCCCTTTCTGTCACTAGGATCGAGCACCGCAAGATTGAACCCAAAGCTAAGCACTTCTCCCATTGCAAGAAAGATCAGTCTAGTAGGCCAAACCAAACTCATAATTCGAAGAGACTTGCAAATATAATCAATCATAGATAAAAGAATTTAGAGAAGATTCAATATTGTTCATAGATAATCTCGATCATAAACCCACAATTCATCAGATCTCGACAAACACACCGCAAAAGAAGATTACATCGAATAGATCTCCAAGAGAATCAAGGAGAACTTTGTATTGAGATCCAAAGAGAGAGAAGAAGCCATCTAGCTAATAACTATGGACCTGAAGGTCTGAGGTAAACTACTCACACATCATCGGAGAGGCTATGGTGTTGATGTAGAAGCCCTCCGTGATCAATGCCCCCTCCGGCGGAGCGCCGGAAAAGGCCCCAAGATGGGATCTCACGGGTACAGAAGGTTGCGGCGGTGGAATTAGGTTTTCGTGGTGCCCTCTGATGTTTTCAAGGTACGTAGGTATATATAGGAGGAAGAAGTAGGTCGGTGGAGCCACGAGGGGCCCACGTGGGTGGAGGCGCGCCCAGGGGGGTAGGCGCGCCCCCCTGCCTTGTGGCCTCCTCGTTGATTGCTTGACGTCCACTCCAAGTCATCTGGATCACGTTTGTTCCAAAAATCATGCTCCCAAAGGTTTCATTCCGTTTTGACTCCATTTGATATTCTTTTTCTGCAAAATACTGAAATAGGCAAAAAAACAACAATTTGGGCTGGGCCTCCGGTTAATAGGTTAGTCCCAAAAATAATATAAAAGTGTATAAATAAGCCTATTAAACATCCAAAATAGAATATATAATAGCATGAAACAATAAAAAAAAATTATAGATACGTTGGAGACGTATCACTCCATGGTGGACAGGTGCTAAGCATGCCATATAAGCAAAAAATGACATGGCACAACATTTAATGATGGGAGAGAGCATTTTGGTAACCCAGGAAGAACCAATGCCAAGCGTGAGAACCTAGGCAAACCACTTAAATGAAATAACTTGACCAATGCATAAAAGACTTTAGGTGCTAACTAATTAAATAAAGTGTGCTTAGCAACAACAAGTTAAGCACCTATGCAATGGGAGATGAGTTGCTAAGGGCGTGTTTGGTTGCCCGCATCGAGCCCAACCAGGCCCGCGCGGGAAGGGAGAGGCCTGTTTGGTTGCCTGGTTTTCCTGTTGGGCCTGCATCGCACGCTCCTCAAAGCAGCCCAGAGCCTGGCTCGCTGGAAACGCTCGGATCGGCAGTTTCTCGCGAGCCAGGCTGAGTACGGCGCGAGGTCGCACAAGCGGGAGCGAGGCGAGGGCGAGGGGGGATGGCGGGAGATGGAAATCTGGAGCGCCGTCCCGGCGCCAAATTAGCCTCACCCCCTTTCACTCGCTCATCCATAGCCATTGCTGACGGTGTCTTGGACTAGGAGGTACTCACCACGCCGTGTCCCGACCAGGTGGGTCGGGCCGAGGACCCCATGGCAATTCACTAATGGGCCACTTTAGGCAGCCCATGCCGCATACAAGGAAGACTCCACAAGACTTGGCGCTCAAGCCAAGGGCTCTCCTAAACCCTAGGCCTACAATGCATAAATAAGCCGAGGCCAGGCTAGTCAATAGACAATCTCATATTCATTACTACAATCTCGTGGTAGATACCTGTAATATGTACTATCCTTATATCAATATAATCAAAAGCAGGACGTAGGGTATTATTTTCAAGAGAGCCCGAACCTGGGTAAAATCATGTGTTCATGTTACCATCGCTCTAAAATGCCTAGCTTAGGACCCTTACTACGAGATACGCAGGATATAGAACCGACATTGATGTTTTTATTGAGAGCCTGATGGGCGATCGTCGCGGATTGACGGGACAATCAGGTGATATTCTTTCAGTTAGATCTGTTTTATGTAAATCATCTTTTTTCGCAAATTGTTGCTGCCGAATTGGGCTACTTTGTTCGTAGTCAAACCAAGATCAGGAAATTTTTAACAATGATGGTCGTATCCGTCGCTGACAGTGTGTTAGATCCGGACACTGCTGCGGTTATAGAAAGCAATATTAATCATAAAGATTGCTACCCCACGCGTCATGGAAACTCCCGAAGAAACGTGTGCATGCAACAGCACCTTGGGGTTGCAGATACACTGCCTGGGTCAGTGCAAAAACAGCGGTGATCCAGCCGAGGAGCACATGGGCCGATCACACCTCACCTCGGTCGGGCATATCAGGGAAGATTCCTTTCCTTTTGTTTTTTATTCCAGCTCTTAGTTCGGCCGCCGGTCCTCCCCTACCTTTTGTTCAAAAGTGCATGAACCTGGGGCATTGCTTACATGGTTGGCTACTAGTTTTACAGTGCGGTACCCTAGATTTGATTGATAGATTTCTGGTAATTTGAGTGCTACTACTCCACGTATAAGATCAAAACCAATATATTCTAGATACTAGTTGATACTAGTTTTGTCCAGATTACTTTTGTTTTCTCACCTCGATCTGCTACGGTCATCGTAGTCGAGCGTGTTTATTTCTTCCTAACTATTCGGTCAGCATGTAAAATTATTACACGCATTGTCCGTTTGTACTGCATTATTTTCTACGGAGATATTTTACTAATGCATGTACAAACGCTTTCTGGCTACATCAATCGGGCGGGTCAACCTACGCGTCAGACCCTTCGTCAGACCAACCTTCACATTTAGATTGGCCGTTCTGCATATTGGTCGGCTCGATGGAGTCTTGAGATACTCCGGCAAGGGCAGCGGCCATCCAGGAAGTCCTTTCTATTTCTTTGTGTTCTTTCCGTTCTTTAATTCAGCACAATTGGTTGCTATCGTCCACTGGTAGTGGTTTTCTCTACCGTGTGTATAGACCAAAGTACTAATGCAAAAGTGCTAGTTTTTGCAACACGGTTTTCAATGTCTAATTAACAAACAGTGCAAACTAGCCTTGCACTAGCGCTTCATCATCACATGGATGTGGATTTTTTGTCCGCAGTCTGACGAACGTCGTATCTGCAACCGGATCTGCCCTATAAAAATACGTCGTCACTCCTCCGTCTTCATTGACCTAGACGCCAGACTATTTTTCTTTTATCTACTTTGCATAAACTTAATTATGCAAATAATCATTTTTTCTTTCAACTATTACTATTGTTGTTATTTCTTGCTTGCACTATTTTACGTGTGCAGGTAATCAACTTCGACTGCGTAACACGGTCAACTCTGTGGGCCGACGTTGTCGTCCTGCCTGCATCGATCAAGTTGTGGCGTCGCCTCAGTGCGCGACCCTGTGTTAACGACTTCGGCTGCATCATGCGCTCACCTCGGCGTGCCGACGTCATCATCACGCCTCGGCCGGACTAGGAGTTTCGCCTCGTCACATCGATCGTGCTATGCCACCACTTCGAAATGCCGAACTCCTCGCTCGACCATCTCGGGACTGGCTCGCGGGCTGGGATGTAGCGCCCCGGGACCGATGTGTCAGGTGTCCTCTAGTTATTCGCTATTGTTGCCTTGTCATTGCTTGCGTGTCATGCATCCCATTTCATGCCATCATGTGTATTTCATTTGCATACATGTTTGTCTCATGCATCCGAGCATTTTCCCCGTTGTCCGTTTTGCAATCCGGCGCTCCTATGCCATCCGGTGTCCCTTTCTACCTCTTTTCGTGTGCGGGTGTTAAACGTTTTCGGATTGGACCGAGACTTGTCATGCGGCCTTGGTTTACTACCGGTAGACCGCCTATCAAGTTTCGTGCCATTTGGACTTCGTTTGATACTCCAACGGTTAACCGAGGGACCAAAAAGGCCTCGTGTGTGTTGCAGCCCAACACCCCTCCAAAGTGGCCCAAAACCCACCTAAACCCCCTCCATCCTCTGGGTCGTTCGATCACGATCGCGTGGCCGAAAACCGCACCTCATTTGGAGCGTCCTAACTTCCTCTACCTATAAATGTGTGTCCCTCCCGGAATTTTCGTGCAAATAGAACCCTAAAACTCCTCCCCTCGCGCCGCCGAACGCGTCCTCACCGCATCGGACATGTCCGCCGGCCGCCGCCACGTCGCCCGACCAATCTCCCGCCACCACCTCAGCACCGCCGGCGCCCTCAACCACTCCCGCGATGCCACTTGGCACTGCCCTGGCCTCCCCGCGCCTCCTGAAGGAAATATGCCATAGAGGCAATAATAAAGTTATTATTTATTTCCTTATATCATGATAAAAGTTTATTATTCATGCTAGAATTGTATTAACCGGAAACATAATACATGTGTGAATACATAGACGAACAGAGTGTCACTAGTATGCCTCTACTTGACTAGCTCGTTAATCAAAGATGGTTATGTTTCCTAACCATGGACAAAGAGTTGTTATTTGATTAACGGGATCACATCATTAGTTGAATTATCTGATTGACATGACCCATTCCATTAGCTTATCACCCGATCGTTTAGTATGTTGCTATTGCTTTCTTCATGACTTATACATGTTCCTATGACTATGAGATTATGCAACTCTTGTTTGCCAGAGGAACACTTTGTGTGCTACCAAACGTCACAACGTAACTGGGTGATTATAAAGGAGCTCTACAGGTGTCTCCAAAGGTACATGTTGGGTTGGCGTATTTCGAGATTAGGATTTGTCACTCCGATTGTCGGAGAGGTATCTCTGGGCCCTCTCGGTAATGCACATCACTTAAGCCTTGCAAGCATTGCAACTAATGAGTTAGTTGCGGGATGATGTATTACAGAACGAGTAAAGAGACTTGCCAGTAACGAGATTGAACTAGGTATAGGATACCGACGATCGAATCTCGGGCAAGTAACATACCAATGACAAAGGGAACAACGTATGTTGTTATGCGGTCTGACCGATAAAAGATCTTCGTAGAATATGTAGGAGCCAATATGGGCATCCAGGTTCCGCTATTGGTTATTGACCGGAGACGTGTCTCGGTCATGTCTACATTGTTCTCGAACCCGTAGGGTCCGCACGCTTAAGGTTACGATGACAGTTATATTATGAGTTTATGCATTTTGATGTACCGAAGGTTGTTCGGAGTCTCGGATGTGATCACGGACATGACGAGGAGTCTCAAAATGGTCGAGACATAAAGATTGATATATTGGAAGCCTATGTTTGGATATCGGAAGTGTTCCGGGTGAAATCGGGATTTTACCGGAGTACCGGGAGGTTACCGGAACCCCCCGGGAGGTATATGGGCCTTAGTGGGCCATAGTGGAAGAGAGGAGACGTGGCCAGAGATGGGCCGCGCGCCCCTCCCCCCTTGGTCCGAATTGGACAAGGAGTGGGGGCCGGCCCCCCTTCCTCCTCTCTCTCCTCTTTTCCCCCCTCCACGAATCCTATTCCAACTAGGAAAGGGGGGAGTCCTACTCCCAGAAGGAGCAGGACTCCTCCTGGCGCGCCACACCTTGGCCGGCCGGCCCCCCTCCCTTGAACCTTTATATACGGAGGCAGGGGCACCCCTAGAGACACAAGTTGATCCACGTGATCATATTCTTAGCCGTGTGCGATGCCCCCTTCCACCATAGTCCTCGATAATATTGTAGCGGTGCTTAGGCGAAGCCCTGCGACAGTAGTACATCAAGATCGTCACCACGCCGTCGTGCTGACGGAACTCTTCCCCGACACTTTGCTGGATCGGAGTCAGGGGATCGTCATCGAGCTGAACGTGTGGTAGAACTCGGAGGTGCCGTAGTTTTGGTGCTTGATCGGTCGGGCCGTGGAGACATATGACTACATCAACCAAACGCTTCCGTTGTCGATCTACAAGGGTACGTAGATCACACTCTCCCCCTCTTGTTGCTATGCATCACCATGATCTTGCGTGAGCGTAGGAAATTTTTTGAAATTACTACGAAACCCATCACCTCCCAGCCGCGCGGCCCGCCCAGGCCCGGGGCGAGCCCGCGGGGCCCATCTCCGCCGCCGCCCGATCCCGCGACTGCCGCCCCGCGCCGCCTTGTCTTCTCCCACTCCGGTCGGCACGCCACCGCGACTGCCCCTGCCGGCAACCGCGCCGGGGATCTCCGACGGCCTTCTCCATCGCCGGCGCCGCCATGCGCCCCACCGTGATGCCGTCCTCCGCGCAGCACCGCGCCCCGCCGCCTCCTCCTCTTCCCGGCCAGATCCGGCGAGGGTCCGGCCGGATCTCGCCGCCCCGTCTTCTCCCACGTCTCCGGCGGTTCCTCTGGTGAAGTTTCAAACGAACATCGGAATGCGTGCGATCTGGATCCAGATCTGGAACCGACTCGGTTGACTTTTGCCTCCCTAACCCTAATTTTTATGCATTTTTCATCGCATTATAACTTCATCACCGTTGCTCCGATTCATGCGTGTAGCATATCAAAATATTCGTCTCGACGAGTACATCATTTCATCTCATTGCATCATTTTTATTTGAGCTCATCTTGGTGCCCGAAATGCTGTTGGAAGAGGGCTATGTGATGATTATTTCAGATCTGTTTCAGCAAATGGCCTTTTGTCATTTTTGCCATGATTAATGTGTGCATGCTATGATCCTGAGCTCTACATGTGTTTTGTAGAATGCCATGCCATCTTTGCAGGGGTGTATGCCATGTATTTTTGTGATCTATGTGGTGACTAGCACAAGCATGCAAAGTAGCTTACTCAATGATGCTGATTTCAGGGACTTAGAATTTTGCCAAGTCCTTGTCCTGTATTTGTTTTTATGCCATATGTTCATGTTGTTTCCTAGTGATTTGTGCCTCTTTTGAGGATGATCAGTGAGGATGTTTTGTTCATATTGTGGTGCTCTATCCATCCATGTCTTTGTTTGCATTTATGGAGCACCCTATCTTGAGTCAATCGAGCTCTACTTTTGCTATAAAATGTTCCTGGCAGATTGTTAACATGTTTAGCGATTTTTCCAAGCTTATTGTTGTTGATCCGTGCATGCTATGTTGTAGTTCTTGCCATGTCTAGCTTCTATGCCATGTCTTCCTGATGGGTGTATGCTTAGTTTGTCATGCAATGCCTCGTAGTGAGTGCATAGAGCTCGTAAACATGCCTACTTGTTAGTCTATTTTGCATGCTCCAGTTTTTCACTAAGTCTGAATCTGTTTATGTTTTTGCTATGTTCACATGCTTGCAATTGTAGTCTCTGATCCCTTTTGGCTCATGGTCACTAAGGGACTTTTGTTATGTGCTTTGAGTAGCTTCATACCATGCCTTGCTTTGCCATGATATGTTCCTGTAGCATGTAGTTATCATGCTCTAAACATTGCCTCCTGATGATAAATTCCTGACATGCTGTTATTTTCACCAAGTCTGTAACCTGTTATCATTTGCACTTTTGCCATGCTTGTTTGA
The DNA here is from genome assembly GCF_056163025.1 of Triticum urartu. Lineage (NCBI taxonomy): Eukaryota > Viridiplantae > Streptophyta > Magnoliopsida > Poales > Poaceae > Triticum > Triticum urartu. The sequence continues at coordinate 158,100,960 of NC_141878.1, read as the reverse complement.
ACCTGTTATTGAGTGAATTAGCCGTAGCTCAGTGTTCATATTTTGTCAAGCATCTTGAGTGGATCCCTGCCATGTATTTTGTTGCTATGTTTGAGTGTTGTAGCATATTTATCTTGATGCATTTAGATGGCTAGTTGCTGTTTATCGCAGACCGGTGCCATATTTGTTTTGCTTGCCATTTCCAAACCGTGCATCCGATTCCGGTGATCTTTATATCAATTTCGACCGAAATCAACTCCTCTTTCCAATGACACTCTTGGTTTTCCAAGTTGAGGCCAGGTTCAATCATTCCTTTCCAAATCATGCATATGCATCACATACCGCATCCCGCATATCTTGCCATGTTCATGTGTTGGTTGTTTACTATGTTGTGTGCTTCTTTCGGTGTTGCTTCTTCGGGTTGGTTCCGATAACGTCGCGTTTGTGAGGACCTGTTCGTCTACGTCCATTTTTCTTCTACGTGGACTCGTTCTTCTTCCTTGCGGGATTTCAGGCAAGATGACCATACCCTCGAAATCACTTCTATCTTTGCTTGCTAGTTGCTCGCTCTTTTACTATGCCTATGCTGCGATACCTACCACTTGCTTATCATGCCTCCCATATTGTTGAGCCAAGCCTCTAACCCACCTTGTCCTAGCAAATCATTGTTTGGCTATGTTACCGCTTTGCTCAGCCCCTCTTATAATGTTGTTAGTTGCAGGTGAAGATTGGAGTTTGTTCCTTGTTGGAACATGAATATTTTGTTGGGATATCACAATATATCTTATTTAATTAATGCATCTATATACTTGGTAAAGGGTGGAAGGCTCGGCCTTATGCCTAGTGTTTTGTTCCACTCTTGCCGCCCTAGTTTCCGTCATATCGGTGTTATGTTCTCGGATTTTGCGTTCCTTACACGGTTGGGTTATAATGGGAACCCCTTGACAGTTCGCTTTGAATAAAACTCCTCTAGCAAGGCCCAACATTGGTTTTACCATTCACCACCTAGCCTCGTTTTCCCTTGGGTTAGGCCAGCCCAAGGGTCATCTTTATTTTAAACCCCCGGGCCAGTGCTTGTCAAGTGTTGGTCCAACCCAAAGCACCGTGCGGGTCCGTCCCTTGGCAACTTGGGTTATGTTGGCTCCCGTACGCTTAGCTTATCCGGTGTGCCCTGAGAACGAGATATGTGCAGCTCCTATCGGGATTTGTCGGCACAGCGGGTGGTCTTGCTGGACTTGTTTTACCATTGTCGAGGATGTCTTGTAACCGGGATGCCGAGTCTGATCGGATTGTCTTGGGAGAAGGAATATCCTTCGTTGACAGTGAGAGCTTGTGATGGGCTAAGTTGGGACACCCCTGCAGGGATTTGAACTTTCGAAAGCCGTGCCCGTGGTTATGGGCAGATGGGAATTTGTTAATGTCCAGTTGTAGAAAACCTGAAGCTTAACTTAATTAAAATGCATCAACCGCGTGTGTTACCGTGATGGTATATTCTCGGCGGAGTCTGGGAAGTGAACATGGTGTTGGAGTTATGTTTGACGTAGGTTGTTCTAGGATCACTTCTTGATCATAGTTTCTTGACCGTGCTTTTGCCTTCTCTTCTCGCTCTCATTTGCGTATGTTAGCCACCATATATGCTAGTCGCTTGCTGCAGCTCCACCTCATACCTTTTACCTTACCTATAAGCTTAAATAGTCTTGATCGCGAGGGTGTGAGATTGCTGAGTCCCCGTGACTCACAGATACTTCTAAAACCAGTTTGCAGGTGCCGATGATACCGTGCAGATGATGCAACCAAGCTCAAGGAGGAGCTCGATGAAGATCTCGTTCATTGTGTTGTTTCGTTTCAGTTGATCAGTAGTGAAGCCCAGTTGGGGTCGATCGGGGATCTGTGTAGCATTTGGGGTAGTCTTCTTTTATTTTGGTTCTGTAGTCGGACCTTGAGTGTATCTGGATGATGTAATGCTTTATTCATGTATTGTGTGAAGTGGCGATTGTAAGCCAACTATGTAACTTTACCCTTTATTTATGTACATGGGTTGTTTGCGAAGATTACCTCACTTGCGACATTGCTTTCAATGCGGTTATGCCTCTAAGTCATGCTTTGACATGTCAGAGATATAGCCGCATCGAGGGCGTTACATGGGACCTCGTCCCGCTGCAATCTCGGCCTGCTTCATCAACTTCGAGCACATTAACCAGCTAAGTCACTTTCATGCTAAAAAAAACTTTCAGTTTTGAATTTTGTTCGGTTCGACCAAGCATTATACTTTTTTGGCAAAGAGTTGTTTGTGAAAATTTTCCTTGTCAAAACTTTGTTTGTGACACACAAATTCAAATACCCCATTTACTTGGGGGCTTCCTTTATGAAGTCTTTCCTCTTGCATATGATTATACTTGTACGACTTCATCCCTTGTTCGTGTATTACGCCATAATATGCACCATGTTGACTTAAGTGTTCTGCAAGCTGGGTTGCCTTGCTCCTGTGTTTACCCCTACGTTCCCAACTGTTCGGCTAGGGAGGAAAGGGAGCACCTCTGCGATTGTCACGATCGGGTCATCCGAGCTCGGACCTCAGACTGGGTGAAGCGGAAAGTTAGCGCTCTTATTGTTTTCAATCATGGTTGGCACACAACGGAACTCATAAGTACAAAAAATCTATTGCACAAGTCTCATAGTAACAATGATCAACCGAAGAAAGGTATCGGTGGGGGTACTATTTTCTTCGAAGATGCTTCTTACACTTCATCAGTAATATAGCATAATTCTCTGAGCGTGCTTTGTCTGTTACAGCCTTATGGCATGATTGCCTAGTTATCGGAAACACCGTCGATATTCTCGACATATGGAGTACATAGCACTTTTCGGCCCTTGACCAAAGAGGGAGAAGGCGACGGTCGGTTAAGACGCGTTTAAAGTTCGGGTGCAAATAGATATGATATAAATACTTTGGTACATACAATCATTATACATAAAATTATTTTACCCAAATCACTTGGGGGCTCTTAAATTTATGTGAGCTGCTTTATAATAAGTGTTCTTCTTCTTAGTCGTTGCAAAGTCTTTTTCTATCACTCCTTTTTTTGACACGAGTGTGTGGTCAATAGCCGAGGAGCCTAATTTCTCTCTCAAAGCAGCTAGAGTTTAGTTTACTAAACTGGCCTAATGAGAAGTACTCCGCCCTCGGGATAGGAGGTTGAAGCTGTAGTCTGATCCGCTTGAAGTCTTGAGATAGGATGTGTCATGTTAAAGCACGACAGAAGCACAATTTTTTTAAGACCAATTTTCGGATTGGCACCAAACACTTGATCTTGTTTGGATGTCAAGTTTTTACTGATGTTTTTTGGTTTTCTAGGCCTATGGCACTTCTAAACTATTTGTGTGTTTCCAGCATAAGTCTTGCAGTGCAACGCCGGATACCTTTAGAGATTCGGCAAAAACATTCTCGGATATTCCTATATATGCATCGGTTTCGAATTGTGTCTTCGGTCAATAGTTGGGTTGCCCGGCTCCTGTGCTTGCCTCCTGATACGTCCATTTTGCATCATGTTTTTATATCGATATTTATTGCATTATGGGCTGTTATTACACATTATGTCACAGTACTTATGCATATTCTCTATTATTTTACAAGGTTTACATAAAGAGAGAGAATGTCGGCAGCTGGGATTCTGGGCTAGAAAAGGAGCAAATATTAGAGACCTATTCTGCACAGCTCCAAAAGTCCTGAAACTTCACGGAAGACGTTTTCAGAATATATAAAAAATACTCAGCAGAAGAGATTCACCGGGGGGCCACACCCTGCCCACGAGGGTGGGGGCGCGCCCTACCCCCTGGGCGCGGCCCCCTACCTCGTGGGCCCCCTGGTGGCCCTTCGATGGCCATCTTCTGCTATATGAAGTCTTTTGATGGGAAAAATAAGAAGCCATCTTCTCGGACGAAACTCCGCGGCCACGAGGCGGAACCTTGGCGGAACCAATCTAGGGCTCCGGCAGAGCTGTTCTGCCGTGGAAACTTCCCTCCGTGAGGGGGAAATCATCGCCATCATCATCACCAACGCTCCTCTCATCGGGAGAGGGCAATCTCCATCAACATCTTCATCAGCACCATCTCCTCTCAAAACCCTAGTTCATCTCTTGTATCCAATTCTTGTCTCCAAGTCCGGATTGGTGCTAGTAGGTTGCTAGTAGTGTTAATTACTCCCTGTAGTTGATGCTAGTTGGTTTAATTGGTGGAAGATTATATGTTCAGATCCTATATGCATATTAATACCCCTCTGATTATGAACATGTTTATGCTTTGTGAGTAGTTACGTTTGTTCCTGAGGACATGGGAGAAGTCTTGCTATTAGTAGTCATGTGAATTTGGTATTCGTTCGATATTTTGATAAGATGTATGTTGTCTCTCCTCTAGTGGTGTTATGTGAACGTCGACTACATGACACTTCACCATTATTTGGGCCTAGAGGAAGGCATTGGGAAGTAATAAGTAGATGATGGGTTGCTAGAGTGACAGAAGCTTAAACCCTAGTTTATGCGTTGCTTCGTAAGGGGCTGATTTGGATCCATATGTTTCATGCTATGGTTAGGTTTACCTTAATACTTTTGTTTTAGTTGCGGATGCTTGCAATAGAGGTTAATCATAAGTGGGATGCTTGTCCAAGTAAGGACAGTACCCAAGCACTAGTCCACCCACATACCAAATTATCAAAGTACCGAACGCGAATCATATGAACGTGATGAAAACTAGCTTGATGATATTCCCATGTGTCCTCGGGAGCGCTTTTGTCTATATAAGAGTTTGTCCAGGCTTGTCCTTTGCTACAAAAAGGATTGGGCCACCTTGCTGCACTTTATTTACTTTTGTTACTTGTTGCTCCTTACAAATTATCCTATCACAAAACTATTTTTTACCACTTATTTCAGTACTTGCAGAGAATACCTTGCTGGAAACCGCTTATCATTTCCTTCTGCTCCTCGTTGGGTTCAACACTCTTACTTATCGAAAGGACTATGATAGATCCCCTATACTTGGGGGTCATCAAGACTCTTTTCTGGCGCCATTGCCGGGGAGTGAAGCGCCTCTGGTAGGTGGAATTTGGTAAGGAAAAATTTATATAGTGTGCTGAAATTTACTGTCACTTGTTACTATGGAAAGTAATTCTCTGAGGGGCTTGTTTGGGGTATCTTCACCCCAACCAGTAGAGCAAAGAGTTGCTCCTCAACCTACTCAACCTACTAAAAATGAAAATGTGTGCTTTGAAATTCCTTCGGGTATGATAGAAAAACTGCTAGCTAATCCTTTTTTAGGAGATGGAACAAAACATCCTGATGAGCATCTGATATATGTGGATGAAGTTTGTGGATTATTTAAGCTTGCAGGTGTACCCAGAGATGTTGTTAAGAAGAAGGTCTTCCCTTTATCTTTGAAGGGAGATGCATCGACATGGTATATGCTATGTGATGATATGGGATCTTCGAATTACAAACGATTGAAATTGGAATTTCATCAGAAGTTTTATCCTATGCATCTTGTTCATCGTGATCGCAATTATATATATAATTTTTGGCCTCGCGAAGGAGAAAGCATCGCTCAAGCTTGGGGGAGGCTTAAATCAATGTTATATTCATGCCCCAATCATGAGCTCTCAAGAGAAATGATTATTCAATTTTTTTATGCTCGGCTTTCTGATAACAATCGCACCATGCTTGATACTTCTTGTGCTGGCTCTTTTATGATGAAGACTATTGAATTCAAATGGGATTTATTGGAAAGAATTAAACGCAACTCTGAAGATTGGGACCTCGACAAAGGCAAGGAGTCAGGTATGACACCTAGGTTCGATTGTGTTAAATCTTTTATGGATACCGATGTTTTCCGTAAATTTAGCACTAAATATGGACTTGACTATGAGATAGTAGCTTCTTTCTGTGAATCTTTTGCTACTTATGTTGATCTCCCCAAGGAGAAGTGGTTTAAATATCATCCTCCCATAGAAGTAAAAGTAGTTGCACCTATTAAAGTTGAACAAAAGACTATCAGTTATAATGATCCTATTGTTCCTACTTCTTATGTTGAGAGACCACCTTTTCCTGTTAGGATAAAGGATCATGCTAAAGCTTCAACTGTGGTTCGTAAAAGCAATATTAAAACTTATACACCTCATGAGCAAGTTAAAGTTGAACCTAATATTGCTATTGTTAAAGATCTCTTGTCTGATAATATTGATGGGCATGTTATTTATTTCTATGATGAAACTGTTAGAATTGCTAAACCTTGTGCTAAAGATAAACCTAGACCTGTGGTAAGCATGCCTGTTATTTTTGTTAAAATAGGAGATCATTGTTATCATGGCTTATGTGATATGGGTGCCAGTGCTAGTGCAATACCTATTAGCCTATATAGAGAAATTATGCATGATATTGCACCTGTTGAGTTAGAAGATATTGATGTCACAATCAAACTTGCCAATAGAGATACTATTTCACCAATGGGAATTGTTAGAGATGTTGAAGTCTTGTGTGGGAAAACTAAATATCCTGCTGATTTTCTTGTTCTTGGTTCCCCACAAGATAGCTTTTGTCCCATTATATTTGGTAGACCCTTCTTAAATACTGTTAATGCTACCATAGATTGCAAAAGGGATGTTGTTACTATCGGTTTATATGATATGAATTACCTAGTAAGGATGAAATTATTGGTCTTGCTTCTATTGCCGTACCTCCTAGTGATCCTTTAGAACAATATTTGCTAGACCATGAAAATGATATGTTTATGAATGAAAGAAGGGAAATAGATGAAGTATTCTTTAAACAGGAACCTATTCTGAAACACAACTTGCCTGTTGAAATCCTAGGGGATCCTCCTCCACCCAAGGGCGATCCCGTGTTTGAGCTTAAACCGTTGCCTGATACTCTTAAATATGCTTATCTTGATGAGAAAAAGATATACCCTGTTATTATTAGTGCTAACCTTTCAGAGCATGAGGAAGAGAGATTATTGAAAACTCTGAAGAAGCACCGTGCTGCTATTGGGTATACTCTTGATGATTTTAAGGGCATTAGTCCCACTCTATGTCAACATAAAATTAATTTGGAAGAAGATGCTAAACCAGTTTGTGATCATCAATGACAACTGAACCCTAAAATGAAAGAAGTGGTAAGAAAGGAGATACTAAAGCTCCTTGAGGCAGGTATAATCTATCCCGTTGCTGATAGTTAGTGGGTAAGTCCTGTCCATTGTGTCCCTAAGAAGGGAGGTATTACTGTTGTTCCTAATGATAAAAATGAATTGATTCCTCAAAGAATTATTACAGGTTATAGGATGGTAATTGATTTCCGCAAATTAAATAAGGCCACTAAAAAGGATCATTACCCCTTACCTTTTATCGATCAAATGCTAGAAAGATTATCCAAACATACACATTTTTGCTTTCTAGATGGTTATTCTGGTTTCTCTCAAATACCTGTGTCAGCTAAGGATCAATCAAAGACTACTTTTACTTGCCCTTTTGGTACTTTTGCTTATAGACGTATGCCTTTTGGTTTATGCAATGCACCTGCTACCTTTCAAAGATGCATGATGGCTATATTCTCTGACTTTTGTGAAAAGATTTGTGAGGTTTTCATGGATGATTTCTCCGTCTATGGATCTTCTTTTGATGATTGCTTAAGCAACATTGATCGAGTTTTGCAGAGATGTGAAGAAACTAATCTTGTCTTGAATTGGGAAAAGTGCCACTTTATGGTTAATGAAGTCATTGTCTTGGGGCACAAAGTTTCTGAAAGAAGTATTGAAGTTGATAAAGCCAAGGTTGATGCTATTGAAAAGATGCCATGTCCCAATGACATCAAAGGTATAAGAAGTTTCCTTAGTCACGCCGGTTTTTATAGGAGGTTCATTAAGGACTTCTCAAAAATTTCTCGGCCTCTGACTAATTTATTACAAAAAGATATACCATTTGTCTTTGATGATGATTGTGTAGAAGCATTTGAAATACTTAAGAAAGCATTGATCTCTGCACCTATTGTTCAGCCACCTGATTGGAATTTACCCTTTGAAATTATGTGTGATGCTAGTGATTATGCTGTAGGTGCTGTTCTAGGGCAAAGAGTTGATAAGAAACTAAATGTTATTCAATATGCTACTAAAACTCTAGACAATGCTCAGAGAAATTATGCTACTACTGAAAAAGAATTCTTAGCAGTTGTATTTGCTTGTGATAAGTTCAGACCTTATATTGTTGATTCTAAAGTAACTATTCACACTGATCATGCTGCTATTAAATATCTTATGGAAAAGAAAGATGCTAAACCTATACTTATTAGATGGGTTCTCTTGCTACAAGAATTTGACTTACATATTGTTGATAGAAAGGGAGCTGAGAACCCCGTTGCAGACAACTTGTCTAGGTTAGAAAATGTGCTTGATGACCCACTACCTATTGATGATAGCTTTCCTGATGAGCAATTAAATGTTATAAATGCTTCTCATACTGCTCCATGGTATGCTGATTATGCTAATTACATTGTTGCTAAGTTTATACCACCTAGTTTCACATACTAGCAAAAGAAAAAGTTCTTCTATGATTTGAGGCATTACTTTTGGGATGACCCACATCTTTATAAAGAAGGAGTAGATGGTATTATTAGACGTTGTGTACCTGAGCATGAACAGGAACATATCCTACGCAAGTGTCACTTCGAAGCTTATGGAGGACACCATGCTGGAGATAGGACTGCACATAAGGTATTGCAATCTGGTTTTTATTGGCCTACTCTCTTCAAGGATGCCCATAAGTTTGTCTTATCTTGTGATGAATGTCAAAGAATTGGTAATATTAGTAGACGTCAAGAAATGCCCATGAAATATTCACTCGTTATTGAACCATTTGATGTTTGGGGCTTTGACTATATGGGACCCTTTCCTTCCTCTAATGGTTATACACATATTCTAGTTGTTGTTGATTACGTTACTAAGTGAGTAGAAGCTATTCCAACTAGTAGTGCTGATCATAACACTTCTATTAAAATGCTTAAAGAAGTTATTTTTCCAAGATTTGGAGTCCCTAGATATTTAATGACTGATGGTGGTTCACACTTTATTCATGGCGCGTTCCGTAAAATGCTTGCTAAATATGATGTTAATCATAGAATTGCATCTCCTTATCACCCACAGTCTAGTGGTCAAGTAGAATTGAGTAATAGAGAGCTCAAATTAATTTTGCAAAAGACTGGCAATAGGTCTAGAAAGAATTGGTCCAAGAAACTTGATGATGCATTATGGGCCTATAGAATTGCATATAAAAATCCTATGTGTATGTCTCCGTATAAAATGGTTTATGGAAAAGCATGTCACTTACCTCTCGAACTAGAACACAAGGCATATTGGGCTATTAAAGAGCTCAATTGTGATTTGAAACTTGCCAGTGAGAAGAGGTTATTTGATATTAGCTCACTCGATGAATGGAGAACCCAAGCCTACGAAAATGCCAAGTTGTTTAAAGAAAAAGTTAAAAGATGGCATGATAAAAGGATACAAAAGCGTGAGTTTAATGTAGGTGATTATGTATTTCTATACAACTCTCGTTTAAGATTTTTTGCAGGAAAACTTCTCTCTAAATGGGAAGGTCCTTACGTTATCAAGGAGGTCTATCGTTCTGGTGCCATAAAAATCAACAATTTTGAAGGCACAAATCCGAAGGTGGTGAACGGTCAAAGAATCAAACATTATATCTCGGGTAATCCCATAAATGTTGAAACCAATATTATTGAAACCGTAACCCCGAAGGAATACATAAGGGACACTTTCCGGAACGCTTCAGACTCCGAAAAGGAATAGGTATGTGGTACGGTAAGTAAACCGACTCCAAAACAGTTTTTAAGGAAATATTTCTCCATTTTGGAATATTTAGAAAAAATAGAAAAATAAGAAGTAGTCCGGGAAGGACATGAGGGCGGAGGGCGCGCCCTACCCCCTGGGCGCGCCCCCTACCTCGTGGGCACCTCGTGTGCCCTCCGGACTCCGTTTTCTTACACGATACGTATTTTGGTTGGTAAAAATTCATTATATAATCTCCCGGGGGTTTTGACACCCGTATCACGCAAATATCTCTTGTCTTTGTTTCGAGCTGTCCTGCTGCAGATAGAGCAACATGTCGTCCCAGGATTCGGAAGGAGAAAGCTATGTGGCTGATTACCTTGCAGATCCTAAGGTCTATGGGGATGTGGAGCATTGTGGTTGGACTACAGAAGAAGAAGAGGACTATGAACCCAAGGGAAAGGAGGAGACGAGCTCAGATGAAGATTAAGTCCCACTACCTCAACCTAGGGACATGCATGTGGAGTTCAAAAAGTCAAGCCTCCCGGATAGAGTAAAGAAACCTAAGATCGAGTTTATCCCTTTTCGCCTCTTGCAGGAAAACAAGAAGGAACTATGCAAAAAGATACTGAGCTTGGAGCAGGAGATCGATGACCTAAGGGACCAAAAGTCTGTCCTCAAGCGCAAATTAAGGAAGAAGCCTACGCCATCAACAAAACCATCACCTTCTCCACCAACAAAGAAGAATTAAGCATTGGGTATGGGCACTCCCCTTGGAAACTGCCAAGCTTGGGGGAGTGCCCCGGTATCGTATCACCATCACTTTTATGTTTACCGTTTTTCTTAGTTCGATCCTTTTGGTAATATTTTGATCTAGTAGAATAAAAGCCTTTAGTATGATCTAGTTGTGAGTTTTGCTTTATGATCCTCAATGTAATCGAGTCCGTGAGCTATATATAATAAAGATTAGTGTTGAGTCAAGGGCTTGATTATTTTGCCATGATCCTAAGTGAAAAAAAAGAAATAAAGAGAAATAAATAAAAAGAAAGGAAGAGATCATGTGAATCTTATGGAGAGTAATTGTAACGCCCTCGATGCGGTTATATCTCCCACGTGTCGAAGCACGACTTAGAGGCATAACCGCATTGAAAGCAATGTCGCAAGTGAGGTAATCTTCACACAACCCATGTAATACATAAGGGAAAAAGATACATAGTTGGCTTACAATCGCCACTTCACACAATTACATGACTAAAGCATTACATCAACCAGATACAATCAAGGTCCAACTACGGAACCAAAATAAAAGAAGAACCCCAAATGCGACAAAGGTCCCCGATCGACCCCAACTGGGCTCCACTACTGATCAACTAGAGAGAAACAACACAAAGGACAAGATCTTCATCGAGCTCCTCCTGAGCTTGGTTGCGTCATCTGCATGGTCTGCAAGCTGGTTTTGGAAGTATCTGTGAGTCACGGGGACTCAGCAATCTTGCACCCTCGCGATCAAGACTATTTAAGCTCATAGGTAAGGTAAAGGTATGAGGTGGAGCTGCAGCAAGCGACTAGCATATATGGTGGCTAACATACGCAAATGAGAGCGAGAAGAGAAGGCAAAGCACGGTTGATAAAAGTATGATCAAGAAGTGATCCTAAAACAACCTACGTCAAGCAAAACTCCAACACCGTGTTCACTTCCCGGACTCCGCCGAGAAGAGACCATCACGGCAACACACGCGGTGGATGCATTTTAATTAAGGTCAACTTCAGGTTTTCTACAACCGGACATTAACAAATTCCCATCTGCCCATAACCGCGGGCACGGCTTTCGAAAGTTCAATCCCTGCAAGGGAGTCCCAACTTAGCCCATAACAAGCTCTCACGGTCAACGAAGGAATAGACCTTCTCCCGAGACATTCCGATCAGACTCGGTATCCCGGTTCTACAAGACACTTCGACAAGTTAAAACAAATCCAGCAACACCGCCCGAATGTGCCGACAAATCCCGATAGGAGCTGCACATATCTCTTTCTCAGGGCACACTCAGATTGTCCTAGGTACGAGTAGGCCAGCCCAGAGTTGCCCCTGGTGGCCACCGGCAGCTGACAGGTGGACCAACACTCAGAGGAGCACTGGCCCCGGGGGGTTAAAATAAGATGACCCTTGAGTCTGCAGAACCCAAGGGAAAGAAAAGGCTAGGTGGAAAATGGTAAAACCAATGTTGGGCATTGCTGGAGGAGTTTTACTCAAGGCGAACTGTCAAGGGGTTCCCATAATAGCCCAACCGCGTAAGGAACGCAAAATCCGGGAACATAACACCGATATGACGGAAACTAGGGCGGCAAGAGTGGAACAAAACACCAGGCATAAGGCCGAGCCTTCCACCCTTTACCAAGTATATAGATGCATTAATTAAATAAGATATATTGTGATATCCCAACAAGTAAACATGTTCCAACAAGGAACAACATCTCCATGTTCCAACAAGGAACAAACTTCAATCTTCACCTGCAACTAACAACGCTATAAAAGGGGCTGAGCAAAGCGGTAATATAGCCAATCAACGGTTTGCTAGGACAAGGTGGGTTAGAGGCTTGGCTCAACAATATGGGAGGCATGATAAGCAAGTGGTAGGTATCGCATCATAGGCATGGCAAAAGAGCGAGCAACTAGCAAGCAAAGATAGAAGTGATTTCGAGGGTATGATCATCTTGCCTGAAATCCCGCAAGGAAGAAGAACGAGTCCATGAAGAAGACAAACGGACGTAGACGAACGGGTCCTCACAAACGCGACGTTATCGAATCCAACCCGAAGAAGCAAACACCGGAAAGAAGCACACAACATAGTAAACAACCACCACATAGACATGGCATGATGCACAACCAAGTATGATGCATGTCCGGTTTAAAGAGGGCATGTCATGGCAAAGTGCACAAGCAATCCTACAAATTAAGTGGAGCTCAATATGCAACTCCGTTGCATATTGGCGAAACACCACATAACTTATTTAGTTCTCTCTCGTTTAGGTACTCAACAATATTAAATGTTGTTAAACATGGCAAGAGGGTGAAGCAAAGTAAAACTACCTATCTAGTCAAGTTTAAATGAGGCCGGAAGCAACGAACAACAATTCTGGTAAATCCCCATATGCATATATTAGGTTTGGTACTGTTCTGCCTTAAACATAATTTTAGAGTTATTAAACATGCAAAGCAATGCCACCATGTTAAACTAGGCAAAATTCTACCCCATTTACATATAAAGATTATTTAATTCGAAGCTACGGTTATTTAGTTATGGAATAAATCATTTTTGCATGGCATAGGGGCAAATATATGCAAACAGCATTTTAAACATTTTGAACATGGATGAAAGTGACATATTATGAAACTAGACACAATTTTAAGCAAGTTTCATATATAATGTTTTTACATATGATGCACCGTTGGAGAGTTACAATATGCATGGAGCTTAGGGGTAATACTGCAAATCTGCCAACTCTGGGAAAAAGAACAAATTCACAGACGCTGAAAAAAAAACACGCAGGCCGAATCTGAGCGGACTGGGTGCTCACCATGGGCTCTTGGCCCAGCTGGAGGGGAAGCAGGCCGGCAGGCTCTGGCGCGTCCTTGGGCTAGCAGGCCCGATGAGGAGGTGGCGTCCCAGGAACGGTCAATGCGAACGACTGGGTGCGTCGACCTCTGTTCGACGGAAGCACAACAACAATGGCGGCTGGCAGCGAACTCGGCATGACGGCGGTGACTGGGTCGACAGGAACCTGCCGGACGACGGGGATGGGCGGATCCGAGGACGGAGGTTCCAGATCCGGTGACAGAAGTGATCGGCGGCGCTCGGGATGCGAGATCCGGCGAGGTGGGACTCGTCCAGGACGGCTCTGCAGGGGAAGGGAGAGAGAGAAGTGAGGTCGAAAAAGAGAAGGAGAGGGCGACGGGGAGGCAAGGCAGCAGTGCTGATCTGACCGGAGTTGATCGCCGGCAGCGACTCCGGCGAGCGACGGGGTGGACGCGGCAGGTTGCGGGTGACGAAGCTAGAGATTCCCACACGGAAGACTGGAGGTGCGGGGCGAGCGCTCCTGCGCTGCGCGCGGCGGCGCGGTTCCGGGCCCGGGCGGGCTTCAGATGGGCCCTGAGGGCCGGGGCGAAGTGGGGCACTCGAGAGGCGACGTGGCCTTGCTCGATTGGCCACGGGCGGTGCGGGGTGGCGGCGCAGCCAATGGGACGCTGCCAAGTGGCGAGGTGGAGGTGGAGTTCGCCGGAAAACGAGGAGGAGGTAGATGGATCTGTCTGGTGGTGCAGTTTCGAGGGGGATGCGGCGGCTGAGGGTAGGGGAAAGCTAGGGGCACCCGAAAATGGCAAGGATGGCTTCTTAAATAGGCAGGGTCTAGGGTTAGGGGCTTTCATCCGTTTTCGGACCCTCGGATCACGATCGGACGGCTCCAGGCACGAGGAGGAGTAGTATGGGCCTAGGTGGGCTGTGTAGATGGTCTAGAGAGGAAATAGAGGGAAAGCCCGGCAACAGTTTTCGGAGACCGAAAACGTCCGACGTTAGACCGGCTATACTGCCGCTATAGTTATCCGTTGGGGCGTCAAACGGACTCCGAACGCGATGAAACTTGACAGGCGGTCTATCTACACTATAATAAGATCGCACGCCAACTTTCAACCCATTCCGAGAACATTTTACGGCCACTTATAAAATAATATTTCGGACATGCCACGGGCGCGTGCAAGTGTGTCTGGGCTCAGAGTGGACAACGGAAGGAACTGGGAGAACCCGGACGGATGCAAGTTTTGAAAACATGACGATGCAATTCACATGATAACATGATGAAATGCAACACGCAAGCAAAGACAAGGCAACAACAACGAATAACTGGAGGACACCTGGCACATCGGTCTCGGGGCATTACAACACTCCACCACTACGAGAGGATCTCGTCCCGAGATCTAGAATGGCACCGGAGAGAAAACGGAAGAGACAGAGAAGAGGTAAAACTAAGTTGCTTCTTTGACAAACGAGTGAAACCAAAGAACCTTGAGAGGTTGAACAAATTCGAGAAAAGAATACAACGAAGGTGAACAAGGTCGAAAACACTCCGTTAGAAAAGAGGGACAAAGAACATTGCGAAAAACCTTGAGGTTGGAGGGCAAGATATATATTGAAAACACTCCGGTTATGTCAAGATAGAGAAGGATTAAGAATGATATAATTTGGACAGCACTCCGTCTGAGAAGGGACGCAAAACTTGATAAGATGAGAGAACTTGAAAAGAGGGCACGACACTCCGGTAAAATGGATAACACGAAAAGAACATGATCCTGACAAGAACAAGAAGAAGGTTTGAAGAGAGCAACATCACAATGCCTCCAGAAGAAGTGAGAGAATGGAACTGAATGAACGGGGGAGACAAAACAAGGTCTTGAGAGAGCACGCTTACACTAAAAGCTAGTACGAAGTTGTTGGGTTATCAACAACGAAAATGATAAGCTTGATATGGACTTATAGAATACATCTCAAAATTATGAGGTGACAACCTGCCATTCACGGGAAAAAGAATTGGATTGATAAGAACAAGGAGACGAGAAGCTATCTCACCGGGAGGATAAATGAAGAACATGGATCATTTATGAGAACCATAAATAGCAACGATCCTTAGGGAAGGCTTTAGGTGAAATATAACCCAAGGTAACTCCAATGACGAGATTGATGGATTTAAAATACCTCATTCTTAATAATATGTGAATCATGAAACATGAACTCAAATTATCAAGAATGACATAATACCACCTCCGATAATATGGTAGAAAGAATTTGCGCTCCGGATTACAAGATGAAGAATACTTGAGCTCCTTAGAAAAGAATCTCGATGAACACTTCGAGAAAGAATATAAATCCTTGATGAACCATCATGTAGAACCTTCGTGAAGAACTCCGGTAAATAAAAGAATTACGAAGGTAAAGAGAAGTTGGGAACACAAGGTGAAACCTTGTAATGATTTAGATGGATCTCCGTGATAATTAGAGCTTGGAACTCCGGAAAAGAAAGATGAGCTATTGAAACCAAGAATTTGGAGAGCCTCCGGAATAAGGAATTAATCACTTGGATGAAACAAGAATAAGAATTACATTATGCTTATCCTTCACCAATTAAATTGATGACAAACAACGGATTTGACATACTACTTATTCTCGTAGAAGGATTAATATAAATATGGCGCCCAAATTGAGAAGGTCTTCAATGAACCACCGGTAGGATTGGAACAACGAATGAATTGATAAGATAAAGAAGGAAGAGAAATCTTGAAAGAACCACCGTAAGAATTGGAGATGAACGAAAATAAATGATAACGAATCACCGGGAAGAATTTGCAAATGAACGAAGATGCTTGAGATAATCTAGATACATAAGAACGAAGGAATCACGAACTGATTAGAGATACTTGAATGAAGCACCGGTAAGATTTTGGAGAACCATAGCTGAAAGCCGAGAATGAATAAATCTCAGATGATGGGCTCCGGATAATCAAACTGAACAGAATCTTGAATTGCTCCAGATAGGTGAAAAGAATTCTCACAATCAAAAACAATTATGAGAGGATGGCAACAAGCTAGAATCACGAATCTTGAAGAGAACGGACCAAGATTGAGAGGAAAAATCTTCTTCGTCTTCAAAATCCGAGAATGACGACGAGAAACACCACCATGAATTATTGAGGCACTCCGGGAGAATCCCAAAAAAACGAAGAGGTTGAACCAACGATGAAAAGAAATTGAAAGATCTTGGAGAAAGGCATTTGACTGATGATAACTCATTCTTACGTCAAACTTTGAAACGAATTTAGGATAGCTCCAGGAAAATAAGAAGAGTCAGGTAAGATCCTGGGAAAAGACCTATGGGTTAGGCCCACTCAAAAGATACACCGTTGAATGATTACTTGAAAAGAGAGATTGCATCGGTTGAATTAAAAGGCTTAAATGATATAACATCCTCATAAGAGTTTGAACGAAAGCAGAGTGGTAACATGAATCTTCAAAATATCTTAAGCACTCCGGAACAAATGAATAGCGAGAAATGACTGAATATGAGGTGCACCGGCATGAGAAGGTATTTGCAACGAGGAAAGGATATAATTGGCAAAGCTTGAATTGAATTCATCGGATAAAAGAGAACGAAGAATGATGAACTAGAAGCTCCGTTAGCATCTTCCTAAGAATCACCGGATAAGAACATTGATGGAAAAGAATGGAGAGACTTCACACCAATAAGATGGTACTTGATTAAGAAATCTTATTCCTCGAAGAAAGAGGGTGGGAGGGTGGGAAAAACAAAGGCAACTTGGAGACGGATGAAACAAACACCGTTGAGAAGAACTGGTAATTGATCTTGCTGATGTTGAAATGATCGGATCCACTTGAAGAGAAACACGCCGGTTGAAAAGGATTGACATGACAAACTCAATGATCGAGAAGGATTAGTATTCACATAGGAATATGAGAACACCACTTGGAAAAGGTATAGAATCAACATTTGACTTCGAAGCAACTCGAATACCACAACTCAAAACAAAACAAGTATTGGCTTGCAAAATAAGCCGGAACACACATATGATAGAGATTTCATCCGAAGTTTTCGTAGTGGGGCCTACACGGGATCGATCGTACAGCACCATCATGTACAAGGCAGTGCACATGACATACGAAGCGTCCCCGAGTCGGCATAGCCAAGGACTCTTTAAGACACAATGAGACCACTGTAAAACCGACCGTGGATAGGCGGACCACTAGACGTCGAACCCCAATTTCATATCATACATTTGTCGGAAAGATATCCTAAGAGCTACTTGAATTCCCACTTATAAACTCCCGAAACTTTCCGGTTATGCAATCAGGTGTTGGGGATACAGGGGAAGCATAATATCTCACCCAAAACTAACAAATCCTACATCCAGCTGTATCCATCCTTCAACACATAACCAAGAAACCTTCGGAAATCATCTACCTCAACCTTCGAAAAGCATCCGTTATACAAGTTATGGCAATACTCCCGAACTCCCGCCCCAGTACTGGGTGGCGTCGAGGTTATCTCACCAACAACTGCATAAAAGAGATTTTCGATGTCGGCGTACTAAACTCAGGTATTCCAGAACTGCAACGATAAAATTGTGACGACAACACCTCGGAGCTCAACTCCCCGGGACACTGCCACAAAACCCCTGACAGGAGGCACCAAGACAATGTTCTCGTCACAAAACCATCGGAACGATTCCAAGATACCCGCGTGATCCTAAATTTTTTTAGTGAAATTTGAGAAGAGAAGAGTCAAAACTCTACGTCAGGATGCCTTACCAGAGCGATGAAGAGATTGGGGAGTAAAAAGAATTCCTAAACTCTCCGATATATAATTCCTAAATGACTCAAAACATTTTTTTTCTAGACTCAAACTCGGCTGCTAAAAACGATCAAGCAGTGGGGGCTCCTAAGGTCGGGGAAGGCTCTGATTACCAACTTGTAACGCCCTCGATGCGGCTATATCTCCCACGTGTCGAAGCACGACTTAGAGGCATAACCGCATTGAAAGCAATGTCGCAAGTGAGGTAATCTTCACACAACCCATGTAATACATAAGGGAAAAAGATACATAGTTGGCTTACAATCGCCACTTCACACAATTACATGAATAAAGCATTACATCAACCAGATACAATCAAGGTCCGACTACGGAACCAAAATAAAAGAAGAACCCCAAATGCGACAAAGGTCCCCGATCGACCCCAACTGGGCTCCACTACTGATCAACTAGAACGAAACAACACAAAGGACAAGATCTTCATCGAGCTCCTCCTGAGCTTGGTTGCGTCATCTGCATGGTCTGCAAGCTGGTTTTGGAAGTATCTGTGAGTCACGGGGACTCAGCAATCTCGCACCCTCGCGATCAAGACTATTTAAGCTCATAGGTAAGGTAAAGGTATGAGGTGGAGCTGCAGCAAGCGACTAGCATATATGGTGGCTAACATACGCAAATGAGAGCGAGAAGAGAAGGCAAAGCACGATCGATAAAAGTATGATCAAGAAGTGATCCTAAAACAACCTATGTCAAGCAAAACTCCAACACCGTGTTCACTTCCCGGACTCCGCCGAGAAGAGACCATCACGGCAACACACGCGGTGGATGCATTTTAATTAAGGTCAACTTCAGGTTTTCTACAACCGGACATTAACAAATTCCCATCTGCCCATAACCGCGGGCACGGCTTTCGAAAGTTCAATCCCTGCAGGGGAGTCCCAACTTAGCCCATAACAAGCTCTCACGGTCAACGAAGGAATAGACCTTCTCCCGAGACATTCCGATCAGACTCGGTATCCCGGTTCTACAAGACACTTCGACAAGTTAAAACAAATCCAGCAACACCGCCCGAATGTGCCGACAAATCCCGATAGGAGCTGCACATATCTCTTTCTCAGGGCACACTCAGATTGTCCTAGGTACGAGTAGGCCAGCCCAAAGTTGCCCCTGGTGGCCACCGGCAGCTGACAGGTGGACCAACACTCAGAGGAGCACTGGCCCCGGGGGGTTAAAATAAGATGACACTTGAGTCTGCAGAACCCAAGGGAAAGAAAAGGCTAGGTGGAAAATGGTAAAACCAATGTTGGGCATTGCTGGAGGAGTTTTACTCAAGGCGAACTGTCAAGGGGTTCCCATAATAGCCCAACCGCGTAAGGAACGCAAAATCCGGGAACATAACACCGATATGACGGAAACTAGGGCGGCAAGAGTGGAACAAAACACCAGGCATAAGGCCGAGCCTTCCACCCTTTACCAAGTATATAGATGCATTAATTAAATAAGATATATTGTGATATCCCAACAAGTAAACATGTTCCAACAAGGAACAACATCTCCATGTTCCAACAAGGAACAAACTTCAATCTTCACCTGCAACTAACAACGCTATAAAAGGGGCTGAGCAAAGCGGTAATATAGCCAATCAACGGTTTTCTAGGACAAGGTGGGTTAGAGGCTTGGCTCAACAATATGGGAGGCATGATAAGCAAGTGGTAGGTATCGCAGCATAGGCATGGCAAAAGAGCGAGCAACTAGCAAGCAAAGATAGAAGTGATTTCGAGGGTATGATCATCTTGCCTGAAATCCCGCAAGGAAGAAGAACGAGTCCATGAAGAAGACAAACGGACATAGACGAACGGGTCCTCACAAACGCGACGTTATCGAATCCAACCCGAAGAAGCAAACACCGGAAAGAAGCACACAACATAGTAAACAACCACCACATAGACATGGCATGATGCACAACCAAGTATGATGCATGTCCGGTTTAAAGAGGGCATGTCATGGCAAAGTGCACAAGCAATCCTACAAATTAAGTGGAGCTCAATATGCAACTCCGTTGCATATTGGCGAAACACCACATAACTTATTTAGTTCTCTCTCGTTTAGGTACTCAACAATATTAAATGTTGTTAAACATGGCAAGAGGGTGAAGCAAAGTAAAACTACCTATCTAGTCAAGTTTAAATGAGGCCGGAAGCAACGAACAACAATTCTGGTAAATCCCCATATGCATATATTAGGTTTGGTACTGTTCTGCCTTAAACATAATTTTAGAGTTATTAAACATGCAAAGCAATGCCACCATGTTAAACTAGGCAAAATTCTACCCCATTTACATATAAAGATTATTTAATTCGAAGCTACGGTTATTTAGTTATGGAATAAATCATTTTTGCATGGCATAGGGGCAAATATATGCAAACAGCATTTTAAACATTTTGAACATGGATGAAAGTGAAATTTTATGAAACTAGACACAATTTTAAGCAAGTTTCATATATAATGTTTTTACATATGATGCACCGTTGGAGAGTTACAATATGCATGGAGCTTAGGGGCAATACTGCAAATCTGCCAACTCTGGGAAAAAGAACAAATTCGCAGACGCTGAAAAAAAACACGCGGGCCGAATCTGAGCGGACTGGGTGCTCACCATGGGCTCTTGGCCCAGCTGGAGAGGAAGCAGGTCGGCAGGCTCTGGCGCGTCCTTGGGCTAGCAGGCCCGATGAGGAGGTGGCGTCCCAGGAACGGTCAACGCGAACGACTGGGTGCGTCGACCTCTGTTCGACGGAAGCACAGCAACAATGGCGGCTGGCAGCGAACTCGGCATGACAGCGGTGACTGGGTCGACAGGAACCTGCCGGACGACGGGGATGGGCGGATCCGAGGACGGAGGTTCCAGATCCGGTGACAGAAGTGATCGGCGGCGCTCGGGATGCGGGATCCGGCGAGGTGGGACTCGTCCAGGACGGCTCTGCAGGGGAAGGGAGAGAGAGAAGTGAGGTCGAAAAAGAGAAGGAGAGGGCGACGGGGAGGCGAGGCAGCAGTGCTGATCTGACCGGAGTTGATCGCCGGCAGCGACTCCGGCGAGCGACGGGGTGGACGCGGTAGGTTGCGGGCGACGAAGCTAGAGGTTCCCACACGGAAGACTGGAGGTGCGGGGCGAGCACTCCTGCGCTGCGCGCGGCGGCGCGGTTCCGGGCCCTGGCGGGCTTCAGATGGGCCCTGAGGGCCGGGGCGAAGTGGGGCGCTCGAGAGGCGACGTGGCCTCGCTCGATTGGCCACGGGCGGTGCGGGGTGGCGGCGCAGCCAATGGGACGCTGCCAAGTGGCGAGGTGGAGGTGGAGTTCGCCGGAAAATGAGGAGGAGGTGGATGGATTTGTCTGGTGGTGCGGTTTTCGAGGGGGATGCGGCGGCTGAGGGTAGGGGAAGGCTAGGGGCACCCGAAAATGGCAAGGATGGCTTCTTAAATAGGCAGGGGTCTAGGGTTAGGGGCTTTCATCCGTTTTCGGACCCTCGGATCACGATCAGACGGCTCCAGGCACGAGGAGTAGTATGGGCCTAGGTGGGCTGTGTAGATGGTCTAGAGAGGAAATAGAGGGAAAGCCCGGCAACAGTTTTCGGAGATCGAAAACGTCCGACGTTAGACCGGCTATACTGCCGCTATAGTTATCCGTTGGGGCGTCAAACGGACTCCGAACGCGATGAAACTTGACAGGCGATCTATCTACACTATAATAAGACCGCACGCCAACTTTCAACCCATTCCGAGAACATTTTACGGCCACTTATAAAATAATATTTCGGACATGCCGCGGGCGCGTGCAAGTGTGTTTGGGCTCAGAGCGGACAACGGAAGGAACTGGGAGAACCCGGACGGATGCAAGTTTTGAAAACATGACGATGCAATGCACATGATGACATGATGAAATGCAACACGCAAGCAAAGACAAGGCAACAACAGCGAATAACTGGAGGACACTTGGCACATCGGTCTCGGGGCGTTACAGTAATGAGCTAACATAGAAGAGGTATGATGAATAAAAGTTGTTGAGGGTTGACAAACATAGTTTTGGTCATCGTTGCAATTAATAGGAAGTAATAAAGAAAGAGAGGTCTTCACATATAAATATACTATCTTGGACATCTTTTATGATTATGAGCACTCATTAAAATATGACATGCTAAAGAGTTGACGTTGGACAAGGAAGACAACGTAATGGGTTATGTTTTCCTACATCCGAGATAAATTATATTGTCTTGGATCCTCCAACATGTTGAGCTTGCCTTTCCCCCTCATGCTAGCTAAATTCATTGCACCAAGTAGAAATACTACTTGTGCTTCCAAATTCCCTTAAAACCAGTTTTGCCATGAGAGTCCACCATACCTACCTATGGATTGAGTAAGATCCTCAAAGTAAGTTGTCATCGGTGCAAGCAATAAAAAATTTGCTCTCTAAATATGTATGACTTATTAGTGTGGGAGAAAATAAGCTTTATACGATCGTGTGATATGGAAGAAATAAAAGCGACAGACTGCATAATAAAGGTCCATATCACAATTGGTAATATAAATTGATGTTCTTTCGCATTAAGATTTTGTGCGTCCAACCATAAAAGCGCATGACAACCTCTGCTTCCATCTGCGAAGGGCCTATCTTTTACTTTTATCTCCTACCTTATATAAGAGTCATGGTGATCTTCACCCATCCTTTTTACATTTTATCCTTTGGCAAGCACAGTATGTTGGAAAGATCCTGGTATATATGGCTAATTGGATGTGAGTTTTCATGAACTATTATTGTTGACATTACCCCTGAGGTAAAACGTTGGGAGGCAAAACTATAAGCCTCTATCTTTCTCTGTGTCCGATTAAAACTCCATACCCATAAGTATTGCGTGAGTGTCAGCAATTGTGAAAGATTATATGATAGTTGAGTATGTCGACTTGCTGAAAAGCTCTTATACATTGACTCTTTCCTATGTTATGATAAATTGCAATTGCTCCAATGACTGAGATTATAGTTTGTTAGTTTTCAACGAAGTTTACGATTCATACTTGAAAATGTGATTGAATTATTACTCTAGCACAAGAGATTATATGACAAAAATTATATAAGTTGTTGTTCTAAGAATGATCATGATGCCCTCATGTCTGTATTTTATTTTTATCGACATCTCTATCTCTAAACATGTGGACATATTTTTCGATTTCGGCTTTCGCTTGAGGACAAGCGAGGTCTAAGCTTGGGGGAGTTGATACGTCCATTTTGCATCATGTTTTTATATCGATATTTATTGTATTATGGGGTGTAATTACACATTATGTCACAATACTTATGTCTATTCTCTCTTATTTTACAAGGTTTACATAAAGAGAGAGAATGCCGGCAGCTGGGATTCTGGGCTGGAAAAGGAGCAAATATTAGAGACCTATTCTGCACAGCTCCAAAAGTCCTGAAACTTCACAGAAGACGTTTTCAGAATATATAAAAAATACTCAGCGGAAGAGATTCACCAGGGGGGCCACACCCTGCCCACGAGGGTGGGGGGCGCGCCCTACCCCCTGGGCGCGCCCCCTACCTCGTGGGCCCCCTGATGGCCCTCTGGTGGCCATCTTCTGCTATATGAAGTCTTTCGATGGGAAAAAAATAAGAAGCCATCTTCTCGGATGTAACTCCGCCGCCATGAGGCGGAACCTTGGCGGAACCAATCTAGGGCTCTGGCAGAGCTGTTCTGCCGGGGAAACTTCCCTCCGGGAGGGGGAAATCATCACCATCATCATCACCAACGCTCCTCTCATCGGGAGAGGGCAATCTCCATCAACATCTTCATCAGCACCATCTCCTCTCAAAACCCTAGTTCATATCTTGTATCCAATTCTTGTCTCCAAGTCCGGGATTGGTGCTAGTAGGTTGCTAGTAGTGTTAATTACTCCTTGTAGTTGATGCTAGTTGGTTTAATTGGTGGAAGATCATATGTTCAGATCCTATATGCATATTAATACCCCTCTGATTATGAACATGTTTATGCTTTGTGAGTAGTTACGTTTGTTCCTGAGGACATGGGAGAAGTCTTGCTATTAGTAGTCATGTGAATTTGGTATTCGTTCGATATTTTGATGAGATGTATGTTGTCTCTCCTCTAGTGGTGTTATGTGAACATCGACTACATGACACTTCACCATTATTTGGGCCTAGAGGAAGCATTAGGAAGTAATAAGTAGATGATGGGTTGCTAGAGTGACAGAATCTTAAACCCTAGTTTATGCGTTGCTTCATAAGGGGCTGATTTGGATCCATATGTTTCATGCTATGGTTAGGTTTACCTTAATACTTTTGTTGTAGTTGCGGATGCTTGCTGTCGGTGTCAAAACCGGCGGATCTCGGGTAGGGGGTCCCGAACTATGCGTCTAGGCTGGATGGTAACAGGAGGCAAGGAACACGATGTTTTACCCAGGTTCGGGCCCTCTTGGTGGAGGTAAAACCCTACGTCCTGCTTGA
This sequence comes from Triticum urartu, assembly GCF_056163025.1. Taxonomy (NCBI): domain Eukaryota; kingdom Viridiplantae; phylum Streptophyta; class Magnoliopsida; order Poales; family Poaceae; genus Triticum; species Triticum urartu. The sequence continues at coordinate 158,076,290 of NC_141878.1, read as the reverse complement.
TTAATATTGATGATATGGGTAGTACAAGAGTAGATCTACCACGAGATCAAGGAGGCTAAACCCTAGAAGCTAGCCTATGGTATGATTGTTGTATGATGATGTTGTCCTACGGACTAAAAACCCTCCGGTTTATATAGACACCAGAGAGGGTTAGGGTTACACAAAGTCGGTTACAATGGTAGGAGATCTTGAATATCCACATCGCCAAGCTTGCCTTCCACGCCAAGGAAAGTCCCATCCGGACACGGGACGAAGTCTTCAATCTTGTATCTTCATAGTCCTGGAGTCCGGCTGAAGGTATAGTCCGGCTACCCGAACACCCCCTAATCCAGGACTCCCTCAGTAGCCCCTGAACCAGGCTTCAATGACGACGAGTCCGGCGCGCAGATTGTCTTCAGCATTGCAAGGCGGGTTCCTCCTCCAAATTCTTCATAAAAGTTTGTAAACACCAAGAGTAGTGTCCGGCTCTACAAAATAAGTTTCCACGTATTGCCATAGAGAGAATAATATTAACACAAATCTAATCTGTTTATGTATTCCGCAGCGTGACATCACACTACGGCCAAGCCTTTATTCGAATCGTTTTCACTTCTCCACCTCAGCGTGTTTTGCGAGGCGGTTTCCTTGGCACGTCTTGTCAAAGCAGAGATCGTGTCCCCTTACTTACGGGATTCTCATCAATACGGACGTGGGTAACCCAATCGTGCCCGTTAGCATGTCTTCTCGATTAAAGGCGAGTCCCAAACGGTTACGGGAAGGGGCTCCTGGTATTCAACCTCTTATAAAGAGACCAATGCCTTACTCCTTTTCTCCAATCTCAAAACAAGTTCGCCCGTCGCCTCGAGTTCCAACACCCTAGGCTCCAGATTCCAGGCGCTTCGGACCTTCGACAATGTCCGGTTCCGACCTTCAAGGCCGATGGATGCCCTCCTCTGTCACGGAGGAGGACGTGCTAAAGTTGAGAGAGGCTAACTTCTTGACCGCCAAAATTTCGCATAGGTTGCCTGCTCAAAGGCAGGCTATTCCCAGTCCCCAGCCCGGTGAGAGCGTGGTGTTCATGTCTCACTTCCTTCGGGGGTTAGGCTTCCCGATGGATCCCTTCGTGAGGGGGCTGATGTTCTATTATGGGCTGGAATTTCATGACTTAGCTCCGTAGTCCATCCTCCATATTTCCTCATTCATCGTTGTGTGCAAAGCATTCCTCCGTGTTACTCCTCACTTCGGATTATGGCTCAAGACTTTTGGAGTGGAGCCGAAGACGATCGAGGGACGGCACACAGAGTGCGGAGGCGCTGTCATAAGTAAGAGTGCTGATGCTCCATGGCCCGAGGGCTCCTTTCAATAGGAGCTCGGCTTGTGGCAATGAGAGTGGTTCTATATCACCGCTCCCAGGAGCGCCAAGTGGGTGGCGCCTCCTGCCTTTCGCTCGGGTCCCCCACCACGACTAGAGTCATGGGTCAACAAAGGATTAGATTGGGGGTTATCCAAAGACGTGCCCTTGTTGCAGGGCCGCATTAGGGATCTCTTAGAAAGAGACCTCAACCTGGTCAAGGTGACGCAGGTCATGCTGATTCGCCGAACACTGCCCGGCAAACGTCGCTCCCTTCGTCTGTGGGAGTTTAATCCAGAGGGCCCACGAGATCTCCAGCATTTTATGGGTGCAACGCCCGTGGAGATGTATAAAATGTTCTTCGGATCACAAGCGATGTGTCCGGATTTGACCGAGGACGCAGGTTTAAGCTGCAATCGCCCGGATACTCAAGTAAGTAACCTTGTGCCCGGACTCGCTACCCGTAAGATTGTCATAAACTCGCCCCTAAAAGAGTTGTCCCTTTAAACAGGAGTGGATAGCTGATCAGGTGTCCGGCTCCCCTTCCTGAGACCGGGCCGGATCCCGTGCTAGTCAGGATGTTGAAGATCGTGCCTTTGGAGGGAAGTGAGGGGGAGGACAAGGAAACTATGGCCTCCTCGAAGGAGGCTGCTCCGAAGGAAGGAACCGACAATTCCTCTCCTAAGGGGAAGAAGAGGGCCGCCTCTGACGACCCGGAGGCCATGGCCTCAAAGCGGGGGGAAAAGTCCTCGTCAGAGGGTCCGACGCCCGGGAGATCCTCGGTCGAACTATGCCCTCAAAGGGATCAGCCCTCCAGCGAGCCGTAAGTAGAGAAAGATTTTCCTTTAAAGGGATGAGAGAAATCCTTGCTTTTTATCTGAGAAGATTAACCAAAATTTTACTTTGTAGCTCGGACCTCAGCCCTTCTCAGCAGAGCTCGTCTTCGGGGGATCTTCTTCCGGAGATGATGGAGAGTGGAATGCCTCCCCCTGCCGTACCGCCTGGCGAGGCGGGTGACCCTGAGGTGTCGTCGCGGAGGGTTTCTCCGAATCCGGCAGGGGTGGAAGGTAGCCACATGGCCCCCCGAGGTTCTCCGCGTCCGGCCTTCGATGGAGGTCATAGGACGAGTCCGGCACCATCCGATGCGCGGTCGGAGGAGCTGATGATTCTGCTCGGGCGAGCTTCTATCTCAGAGGAGCACCGTGCATTGATGGGTACGGTTATTGGAAGGATTTCATCCGCGGAAAGAGGATTGCATGAGGCCGTCAGAAGTTTGCTGACGGGTTTTGAGGTACGTTTGATAATGTACTTCTTTGTCAGTTGCGCATAAACAAGATGCGCCCTGTGTAGATAGTAGCCCCTGAGACTCTGTGCGTTGTAAAAAGTGACGGCACGCAGAGGATCATAATCCCAGGTCTAAAATGTCGCCTTTGTATACAGGTGGCGAAGTGTCCGGAATCGAGCCGAACTGATGATTTTGCCGAACTGAAGCGGCAACTTGACGTGGCAGATGCCGACATCGCGCTCGTCAACGAGCAGCTTGATGAGGCTCAAGGTATGCAATTCCTCGGGCGGCATCTGGTAAGAGGAGATTTATGCCAGTATCTTACAATGTGTGTGCTTGACGCAGATGGTGCGGCCGCCGTGGAGAGTCTTCGGGCGGAACTTGCCCGAGCTAAGGAACAAGCCAGGAAAAGTGATGCGGCTGCCGAGAAGGCCCTTGAAGAGCTGAGAGCCGAACATGCTGCTCACTGCCGAAGCAAGAAGGGGATGGCCGAGATGGCCGTGAAGTTAAAAAGCGCTGCTGACCGTTGCAAGCTTCTTGAGAAAGAAGACCAGGCGAGACAGACGGATTTAGAGAAGGTCGTTGCTGATGCCAAGGACGCTCGCTCTACGATGAGAGCTACGAAGGAGGAGCTGCGTCAGGCTGGACAGATTGCGGCCAAAAAGCCCTTTATGCTGCGGAGGAAGTTTTGCGATCCGAAGTTTGCTCTGTTGGACCAGATGTGGAGTGTGGAGGACACCTATTTGGATTTGGCAGCGAGTGCTGCTGATGCGACCGAACACTTTCGAGATCAAGAAGATCGCGAAGTGGAAAGGCTTTTCTAGTCGCAGTTTCACAATCCAGAGCGTCCACTGGCAGTGGACGATCATCTGGCTCAATGGGCCGAACTGAATAGATTGTCCGGACTCGCCATGAAGTACGTCATGGGTCATCTGTGGCCGGGGAGATCGGAGCCGAAGAGTTATTTCAGCTTGGTGCAGCAATTCCTTGGCACGGTGCCACGTATCAATGCGATGAAGAGGACAGCATGCATAGAGGGCGCACGGATGGCTCTTGCCCGTGTCAAGACATACTGGGCAGAGATGGAGACCACCGTTGTTGCATCCCGAGATTCGGACAAAAGCCAAGTACCCTCCGAGCACTATTTTCAGGAAGTTCTTGAAGGCGCTCGTGTAATAGAGACGCAGTGCTCGAAGGATGCTATGTTCTGATAGCATATGTAATTATAAAGCAATATTTTGATGAATTGTAGTAGCCTTTTATACTTGTGCCTTCAAGTTTTTGGAACACCTCCTGTGCGGCCGTTTTAAGGTATATATACAAAATCTGAAAGATGGCAGTCATTGGCTTCAGCCCCCACGCACATAGTGCGAGGGTGCTCGCAGAAGGCGCATTTTCACACTTAATCCAACGTCTTGGTCCTACAAAGGAGGTGATAGCGCAGCGAGCTAGGCAACCGGACTATAATGCTTTAACACTTTCACTTAGCCATAGGAGCTTGACAATGGGACTATTTAGGTAGCCCCTTGGTGGCGACTGCGCTCGCCCGAATTCGGGGCGCGTATGTGCCTGGCCGGGAAACGACCCTTCGTTAATGCGGAGGAATCCTACAGATTCCGGAGAGTCATCGAGTGGTTGACCAGTCTCACGCCATATCATGACAGTCGGTTTTCGGCTTTCTCTACTGAGGTGCTCGCCTGGCCGAACCAGGGCACAATCGCAACAGTTCTCCTGGTGCCGCCTTAGCCGATAGAGCGGAACGTAAGGCGGCCGAACACAGGAGCCGGGCAACCCAACATTTGACCAAAATCATGACTCGGAGCTGATGCATATAAGGCCACATGCCAAAACGCCAGCCTCCTCCTTGGTCATAGAACCAGGGGATGTGTATCAACAAGAGACAGTAAAAAAGGTTTACGCAGGGTCTTAATCTGAAAAGAATCCTTGGAACAGGTCCCTACTGCACGTCTGCGCCTGTGTCTCCGTTGTGCCGTATCCTGGACGGGCGCAGCACGACGTTCATCTGTAAAAAGAGAGCAACTAAGTTGAAAAAGGGGCGTGCCGAACAAAAGTTATATGAAATAAACAAAGTGTAAAGTAAAATATGGAAAATTGAGCTTTATTGTCTCTTATTTTATACGTGTGAAGCCCCTAGTGCAGGGGTATATGGTCACTAAGCCTTTATCAACGATACTTTTGTGTCGGACTCGTCTATCCATGTCTGTGGTCTTAATGACCTGTTCTGATGTTCTGGCTGGTGAAGCCATTGTATTGTGGGGCTGTTAAAGCGGCCGCACAATCCTCCGCTTGGTGGAGGTGTTCTCACTGCTTCCCCTTTAAGGAGATGATGCCGCGTGGACCGGGCATCTTAAGCGTAAGAGATGCATAATGCGGTATTGCATTAAAGCGGGCGAAAGCTTCGCGTCCCAGTAGTGCTTGGTAGCGACTTGAGAATGGGACGATGTGGAAAGTCATCTTTTCACGATGGAAGTTATCGGTAGAGCCGAAAATAACCTCGAGCCGGAGAAAACCCATGCAATGGGTGTCCGGACCTGGCGTTACTCCTTGAACGGAGGTTTTGCTGTGGCGAATTCTTTTTAGGTCGATCCCCATGTGGTGATTGAGTCCTGATATATCAGGTTGAGTCCGCTGCCACCGTCCATAAGGACATTTGAAAAATGGAGTCCGCCAATTATTGGATCAAGTACCAGGGCAGTCCAGCCTGGGTTCCTGATACTTCTAGAATAATGCAGATGATCGAAGATGATTGGTTTTGACAACCAGTGGCGGGATTCCTTTGGGATAGGCCGTGGGGCGCGTACCTTTATGGGCGCCGCACGTTTTGTTATGTGGATTAAGTTTATTGTTTTTACTTCTTGTGGGAAATTCTTTTGTTTCCTCGTACTCTGCTTTTGGGGTTCGTCCTCGTCTTCGCTTGGTGTGTCGAGCCCCTTGTGTTCGGCGTTGAGTCTGCTGGATTGTTTGAAAACCCAACAATCTCTGTGGGTATGGTTAGCAGGCTTTCCGGGAGTACTGTGTATTTGACATATCCTATCCAAGATTTTGTTTAGGTTGGATAGGTCGTCCCTGTTATCTTGGAGGGGCGGCTTTTTCAGATTCTGTCGTGAGCTTTTGAATCCGGCGTTGACTGTCGTGCTCTTCGGACTTTTTTCCTTAGTCCGGCGACCATCCTTATTGCGTCGCGGTTTTCCGTTTCCATCCCTAGTTTCGGATGTACTTGGGTCACTGGTGCTGCATCTTGCCAACCAGCTGTCCTCTCCTGCGCAAAAGCGGGTCATGAGGCTTGTTAATGCGGCCATTGTTCTTGGTTTTTCTTGGCCGAGGTGTCTGCCGAGCCATTCGTCTCGGACATTATGCCTGAAAGCTGCTAAGGCTTCAGCGTCCGGACAGTCGACTATCTGATTCTTTTTAGTAAGAAATCTATTCCAGAATTGCCGAGCTGACTCTCCGGGCTGTTGAGTTATGTGACTAAGATCGTCTGCATCCGGAGGGCGGACATAGGTCCCTTGAAAATTTGCTCGGAAAGCGTCCTCGAGCTCTTCCCAACTTCCGATTGTGTTTTCAGGAAGGCTTTTAAGCCAATGCCGGGCTGGCCCTTTAAGCTTGAGGGGTAAGTATTTTATGGCGTGGAGGTCATCTCCTCTAGCCATATGTATGTGGAGGATATAATCCTCGATCCAGACTCCAGAGTCTGTTGTTCCATCATATGCCTCTATGTTTACGGGTTTGAATCCCGCTGGAAATTCATAATCCAGGACCTCATCGGTGAAACATAGGGGGTGTGCGGCACCCCTGTATTTGGGTGTGCCGGATTCTGATAATGACTTTATTGCATTGCTTACGAGAGCTTGCTTTCTTGGCCCGTAAATGGACCTGGCTGGGCCATGATGCGAATCCTTAAGTGGGTCGCATGCCGGCTTAAGTGCGGCGCGGCTTGCCGCTTTATGCTGGCCATGGGGCCGTCTATCCGACCATGTGGCTTTCTCACTTTTGGAATGCGAGGGCTCTAAGGCCTCCTCGTCGAATTCAGGCAGTAGCTTTCTCTTCGGATAGCTTTTAGTGCGGCGACTGTCGCCGTATTTGTCTGCGATATTGTTTACTTTACTCCATCTGATCCTGAGTGCATCTTCCGCAGTTTTTAGCTTCCGCTTCTGCTTTTTCAGGCTGCGTGCAGTTGCAACGAGCCGTTTGTGGAGGCTCTTCTGCTTCGTGGGCTTGTCCGGCGTAGGGTCGTCCGGAATGCCATTTTCGCCGGGGGAGGGATGTTCGGTTTCTCTATCCGGTTTGTCCTATTGGGACGGTTGCTCTAAGGCATGCTCGTCGTCTACCGCCTCATCCTGCTCTATGGCTGGGTCTTTATCGAGGCGGGGCTTGGGTCGGTGTTTACGCCAACGCTTTGATTGTTTTTCGAGAGATCGATCCCTCTTTCCATCCCTGTTTTCCACGTTGTTGCTTCCTTTAGGGGTATCCACCATGTACACATCGTGAGATGAGGTGGTTGTCCGATGCCCTATAGGCGTTGGTTCTTGGTTGTCTCCTGCATTGTCGTCCATACCGTTGATGTCTTCGGAGTCGAAGTCGAGCATGTCAGTTAAGTCGTCGATGGTGGCTACGAAGTGGGAGGTGGGTGGGTTTTGAATTTCTTCATCATCCGAATCCCATCCTTGCTGACTGTAGTCCGGCCAGGGCTCTCCTGATAAAGAGATAGACTTTAGCGAATTCAGGATGTCGCCGAAGGGCGAGTGCTGAAAGATGTCTGCGGCGGTGAACTCCATTATCGGCGGCCAATCAGATTTGATCGGCAGGGGCGCGGGGGGCTCGGAGTTTGGAAAGGAATCCGGCTCCTCGGAGTCACGGGCCATGCGGAGTGCGGGGCTGGAGTTCGGCTTGATCGCCTCTGAGATCGCAGCCCCTGAGGCAGCGTCCAACCGCTGGTCCTCGATCGGCGCAGTAGGCTCCGAATCAATGGTCGGAACCGATGTGTGTGTGGCCTCCAAGGCACTGTTCGGCGGCAGAGCTATATCATGCCCATCGAGACAGTGCGGCGCGCTTGGCTGTGGCTCGAATCCGTCGAAGATCAAGTCCCCGCGGATGTCAGCCGTGTAGTTTAGGCTTCCAAACCTGACCTGATGGCCAGGGGCGTAGCTTTCGATCTTCTCAAGGTGGCCAAGCGAATTGGCCCGCAGTGCGAAGCCGCCGAAGACGAAGATCTGCCCGAGGAGAAAAGTCTCACCCTGGACTGCATCGTTGTTGATGATCGATGTAGCCATCGGGCCTAAAAGCGACGACACAGAGGAACTCTCAATGAAAGCACCAATGTCGGTGTCAAAACCGGCGGATCTCGGGTAGGGGGTCCCGAACTATGCGTCTAGGCTGGATGGTAACAGGAGGCAAGGAACACGATGTTTTACCCAGGTTCGGGCCCTCTTGGTGGAGGTAAAACCCTACGTCCTGCTTGATTAATATTGATGATATGGGTAGTACAAGAGTAGATCTACCACGAGATCAAGGAGGCTAAACCCTAGAAGCTAGCCTATGGTATGATTGTTGTATGATGAAGTTGTCCTACGGACTAAAAACCCTCCGGTTTATATAGACACCGGAGAGGGTTAGGGTTACACAAAGTCGGTTACAATGGTAGGAGATCTTGAATATCCACATCGCCAAGCTTGCCTTCCACGCCAAGGAAAGTCCCATCCGGACACGGGACGAAGTCTTCAATCTTGTATCTTCATAGTCCTGGAGTCCGGCTGAAGGTATAGTCCGGCTACCCGAACACCCCCTAATCCAGGACTCCCTCACTTGCAATAGAGGTTAATCATAAGTGGGATGCTTGTCCAAGTAAGGACAGTACCCAAGCACCGGTCCACCCACATACCAAATTATCAAAGTACCGAACGTGAATCATATGAACGTGATGAAAACTAGCTTGATGATATTCCCATGTGTCCTCGGGAGCGCTTTTCTCTATATAAGAGTTTGTCTAGGCTTGTCCTTTGCTACAAAAAGGATTGGGCCACCTTGCTGCACTCTATTTACTTTTGTTACTTGTTGCTCGTTACAAATTATCCTATCACAAAACTATTTGTTACCACTTATTTCAGTACTTGCAGAGAATACCTTGCTGGAAACCGCTTATCATTTCCTTCTGCTCCTCATTGGGTTCGACACTCTTACTTATCGAAAGGACTACGATAGATCCCCTATACTTGTGGGTCATCACCTCCTACGTTCTGCTTTGTTTGGCTAGGTGTGCAAAGGAAGAACCACTGCGATTGTGCTTTCAGCTCGAATGGTTAAGCACCTCAGTGGAGAAAGCCAAAAATTGACTGCCACAATTGGCGTAAACTGGTCAGCGATCCGATGACGGTGTCAAATTATAGATCGATACCGATTACCCCATGTTAAACGATGGGCCTTTCACAACATTGGCCGAAGTGTTAATGGCTAGACTTCGGTCGATGCCGAACACTAACCGGGGGCTCGTAGCTAGCTTCCCCAGTTTAAAGCTCCTATGATTAAGTGAAAGTTATAAATTCCGCATATCCGATTGCCTTGTTTCTGCTAACACAACCGCCTTCAGTCACCAAGACGTCGGCTAAGGGTTGTTTTGTTATTGCGGAAACACCTTGAGCTACAAGGGGGTGGAAGCCAACGATGGGTCACTTTGAACTAATAAACGGTCGCAGCAGAGTCAAAATAAACATATCATCGGCGTTTGTATTTAATATACGTGGGCTTCCTTCCATAATCATCGTTATAAAGCCATAAATATGCATCAATTTGACTTAAGATTTTCGCCAAGCTGGGTTGCCTGGCTCCTGTGCTTACCTCTACGTTCCCGATTGTTCGGCTAGGCAGTAAAGGGAGCACCTCTATGATTGTTACTACCGGGTCATCCGAGTTAGTACCTCAGACTGGGTGAAGCCGAAAGCTAGCGATCTTAAATGATATAATTGGTCGGCAACGACGGAAGTGAAAATTTCGGTTCATTAATACCATAGAGTTCGGGAACTTTCCCCAAACTAAATCCTCAATATTTTCCTCCCACATGGACCGGAGGTGAGGTTTCATGATCATGATCTTCATGACAACCCAAAGAAAGGAAACGATAGCGGGATTATTTTCTTTGGAAGATGTTACATATCTCTCTGCATACCTTTGTTTATAAAACCATATGGCCGGATTGCCTTGTTTTCCATAAATCTTTGCCCTTATAACGGCTTTATAAAGTAGGAAAACACTCCTCAGCTACTGGCCGAAGAGGTTGAAGCCGATGGTTGGTCAACAAGGTTTTTGTACTATGCGAATCCGAGCATTAATGATGTAGAGTACTTGGATACATAGAATCATTGGAAGGAAATATGCCCTAGAGGCAATAATAAAGTTATTATTTATTTCCTTATATCATGATAAATGTTTATTATTCATGCTAGAATTGTATTACCCGGAAACATAATACATGTGTGAATACATAGACAAATAGAGTGTCACTAGTATGCCTCTACTTGACTAGCTCGTTAATCAAAGATGGTTATGTTTCCTAACCATGGACAAAGAGTTGTCATTTGATTAACGGGATCACATCATTAGTTGAATGATCTGATTGACATGACCCATTCCATTAGCTTAGCACCCGATCGTTTAGTATGTTGCTATTGCTTTCTTCATGACTTATACATGTTCCTATGACTGAGATTATGCAACTCCCGTTTGCCGGAGGAACACTTTGTGTGCTACCAAACGTCACAACGTAACTGGGTGATTATAAAGGAGCTCTACAGGTGTCTCCAGAGGTACATGTTGGGTTGGCGTATTTCGAGATTAGGATTTGTCACTCCGATTGTCGGAGAGGTATCTCTGGCTCTCTCGGTAATGCACATCACTTAAGCCTTGCAAGCATTGCAACTAATGACTTAGTTGCGGGATGATGTATTACGGAACGAGTAAAGAGACTTGCCGGTAACGAGATTGAACTAGGTATTGGATACCGACGATCGAATCTCGAGCAAGTAACATACCGATGACAAAGGGAACAACGTATGTTGTTATGCGGTCTGACCGATAAAAGATCTTCGTAGAATATGTAGGAGCCAATATGAGCATCCAGGTTCTGCTATTGGTTATTGACCAGAGAAGTGTCTCGGTCACGTCTACATTGTTCTCGAACCCGTAGGGTCCGCACGCTTAAGGTTACGATGACAGTTATATTAGGAGTTTATGCATTTTTATGTACCGAAGTTTGTTTGGAGTCCCGGATGTGATCACGGACATGACGAGGAGTCTCGAAATGGTCGAGACATAAAGATTGATATATTGGAAGCCTATATTTGGATATCGGAAGCATTCCAAATATGTCGGGGAAGAGTTCCGTCAGCACAATGGTCAAGATCGTCACCACGCCGTTGTGCTGACGGAACTCTTCCCCGACACTTTGCTGGATCGGAGTCCGGGGATCGTCATCGAGCTGAACGTGTGCTATAACTCGGAGGTGTCGTAGTTTCGGTGCTTGATCGGTCGGGCCGTGAAGACGTACGACTACATCAACCAAGTTAATGCTTCCGTTGTCGATCTACAAGGGTACGTAGATCACACTCTCCCCTCTCGTTGCTATACATCACCATGATCTTGCGTGTGCGTAGGAATTTTTTTGAAATTACTACGAAACCCAACAGTGGTATCAAAGCCTAGGTTTTATGTGTTGATGTTATATGCATGAGTAGAACACAAGTGAGTTGTGGGCGATATAAGTCATACTGCTTACCAGCATGTCATACTTTGGTTTGGCGGTATTGTTGGACGAAGCGGCCCGGACCGACATTACGCGTACGCTTACGCGAGACCGGTTCTCCCGACGTTCTTTGCACAAAGGTGGCTAGCGGGTGACAGTTTCTCCAACTTTAGTTGAATCGAGTGTGGCTACGCCCGGTCCTTGCGAAGGTTAAAACAGCACCAACTTGACAAACTATCGTTGTGGTTTTGATGCGTAGGTAAGATTGGTTCTTGCTTAAGCCCGTAGCAGCCACGTAAAACTTGCAACAACAAAGTAGAGGACGTCTAACTTGTTTTTGCAGGGCATGTTGTGATGTGATATGGTCAAGACATGATGCTAAATTTTATTGTATGAGATGATCATGTTTTGTAACTGAGTTATCGGCAACTGGCAGGAGCCATATGGTCGTCACTTTATTGTATGCAATGCAATCGCGCTGTAATGCTTTGCTTTATCACTAAGCGGTAGCGATAGTCGTGGAAGCATAAGATTGGCGAGACGACAATGATGCTACGATGGAGATCAAGGTGTCGCGCCGGTGACGATGGTGATCACGACGGTGCTTCGGAGATGGAGATCACAAGCACAAGATGATGATGGCCATATCATATCACTTATATTGATTGCATGTGATGTTTATCTTTTATGCATCTTATCTTGCTTTGATTGATGGTAGCATTATAAGATGATCTCTCACTAATTATCAAGAAGTGTTCTCCCTGAGTATGCACCGTTGCGAAAGTTCTTCGTGCTGAGACACCACGTGATGATCGGGTGTGATAGGCTCTACGTTCAAATACAACGGGTGCAAAACAGTTGCACACGCGGAATACTCAGGTTATACTTGATGAGCCAAGCATATACAGATATGGCCTCGGAACACGGAGACCGAAAGGTCGAGCGTGAATCATATAGTAGATATGATCAACATAGTGATGTTCACCAATGAAACTACTCCATCTCACGTGATGATCGGACATGGTTTAGTTGACTTGGATCACGTAATCACTTAGAGGATTAGAGGGATGTCTATCTAAGTGGGAGTTCTTTAAGTAATATGATTAATTGAACCTAAATTTATCATGAACTTAGTACCTGATAGTATCTTGCTTATGTATGTTTGATTGTAGA